>NC_135400.1:12533392-12870892 GCF_051989625.1 Stigmatopora argus | reverse complement strand
CCATACCTGGCATGTTTTAAGAAATTGGGCTTAAATATGCAATCCGCACAGGTCTAACATGAGTCTCCTGATTTTGAGGCAGATGTGAAAGCATTTATTCCTCTACTCTGTAGTGAATCATTTTCAGAACAATATTACAAATGCGCTACAATTAAAATTTAGGTCAAGTGAAAGGCTTTGGGTTAGTCTCCCTAAAAATAAATGTACGGATTCAATGAATGTCTTCAGGGATTTTAGGGCAGACATTCCGTTTCTGAAGGCAGTGTCACACATTAAAATGCAAACAGATGCTTCAGTAGGACACGCCGACACATCCTCGGCAAAGTGTTCCAAGACACACTTACAGACACACACACACACAGACTAGATAACATACACTATCTGCTTATAAAAGTGCACATGCATAGCTAAAATATTTATAACCTCATCTTAGCACTCTGATCTGTAGAGTCAAGGATGGCTTGAGAGAAGAAAAGAAAAAATGACTGGACGAGGTGTGTGCTTATGCGTGTGATTGAGTGTGTATTCACAAATGAGTGAAAGATCAGAGTGATAACAACAGATAGAGATAGAGTGAGTGTGTGTGAGAGTGAGAAATGATTGTGCAGCACAGATGCCATATGAATCTAGGCCAGTAGAGAAAAAACAAGGCATTATTCCAAAATCCACTTTGTACGCAAGTGTGTCTGTGCATGTGTGAGTTTGAAGAACTACAAATATTTTCATTGGAATGAAGCATTGTAGAAATGGATGTCTTTCCGTATACATCTTCATTGCTCAATGTGCCTGCCCTTTCATTATCATCGAGATTTTAGTATTACAGTGCTGGAGCCATAAATGTCAATCACTTGCCCTTATATTTGCATGTCCCCTCATTTATTCACCGCCATGTTTTACCTGCACTGAAGTATTTGAAATATTTTTAATTGAGGTTGGTGGTGGATTGTTAAAAGCAGCGGCAGGTTTTTCGGGTTGTTGGCAGAAAGCATACAAGGTGACAGATGGTCCCTAGTAAACATGCAAATAGTTCACACTCACATACAGTAAACAATGACAAATAAGAGGTGATGTATATTTTCCTATCAATTTTACAGAGTAAACGGTTATTATGATATGAGTGGATGACTGGTCAACATTTCTATATGATTAGTAAATGGCAGTACTGCAGTGCTCTTTACTCAGAGCCTGAAAGATAGAACGTTGGAAGAAAAGATCATTTGCCTTTTCCTCAAGCCGTTTAGATCGGATTTTGCCATTTTGTACAAAGTTTGCACTGTTGTGGGAATGAACATAGTCAATTCAAATCTACATAGTTCCTCTCATTCCCTTTAAATGAGCCGCACTTGCATCGTATGGAGACATGCTCACTTTTGCATCGATTACTGTATATGCATTAGAAAACGTGACGTTATTAATTAAATGACCTGGTGATAACTGTGTGTCTTTCTTTATAGTATCTCATTCTATATATGTTTATCTACATGTTTTTTCATTGTGTCTCTTCTAGCCAGAAACCATAAGGACTGGAATTTTCCAGGTACAGTATGTGACGGATTTCTTTGTTTGCAAAAGATAATCTGGGTGTCCATGCACCAGAACACTCGCATTCACACACTATGTGAACCCTTGTTTCTCTGAGTTGCCAAAGGAAAGCCAACGCCTTACATCAAACATACGCAGATAAGCACCCTTTCCCTTCTCTGATAACAGCTTGTCTAGTACATGCAGTATTTATCGGGGTTCCTCTCCATGTGACTGGGTTTTCTGCATTGAGTGCACATTTTAACTTAGATACTTTTAGACAGCGTGGAAATTGTGTGTATTGTGGACACTTTGCCGGGCTTTCACATTATATATAAAAGACTGTTTCAAATGCACAACTTACAAAAGGTGGAAAATGAAAACAAGCAAGTATTAAGACTTTCCTTTCTTTGATTGAAAAGTTTTTTTAAGTGGGTAAATTACATTTTGCACCTTAAGCACCTTTTTGTTTGGACTGAGTAATAAGGACACAAATCTTCCGCCATAGCAAGAGGGCATTTCTGTAACAGGCATCCACAGCAGCTGACATTTAAGGGGTTCCAGTTAGGTCATAGTAAATGCTCTACATTTATAAAGCACCTCAAACAGTGCCGCTTAATTCACCTATTCACACATAATGATGCCATATGTTGCCATGGGGAAAATGTTAACGACATTCACCTCTTGCTCGATGATATTTCAACCGAACCGCAGAGGGATTCAAAATTGAACTTGTAATCTTTCAAATCTGAGACGGCTGCTCAAGTGAGCCAAACCTTTTGTGTTTCTCGGCATCTTTGTTTCAACCCGTATTAATACTGCTGGTGGCCAGTACTACGTCTACATGGCTTTTACACAAAGACTGCCTCTATCATAGCAATTTGGCACATTGACAAAGAGAATTTTCCACATTTGATGGTGGCTCTTCTCTCATCCCTGTGTTTAAAGCCTGCAGCAAAGCAACTAAAACAGCACGACATAGTCTCATGACAAGTTGTGACTGTCTTCCCTTCTAAAATCTCATCAGCGAACCATTGTCAACCTTGACTCCGCCTCTGGCCTGAGGGGGATCTACCACAGGCTCCTGGCGTCGAGGGAACGATTCGAGTTGTGAAACACGGTGGTGGTATCGATTGCACTGCAACAGCTGGTAGGCTAAAAGTGAACGCAGTGTGCTTCGGACCAGGATGACATGTGGAGGAGTAAGTGTGAACGCTTCCCAAGGGTTATCCTTCTTAGGATCTTTGCATAATCCCTCTTGGTGGATACAGAAATCAATAAGAAGGTTGTGCCTTGGAATGTGAAGCTAGCGGAGGTGGGCCAAGCAGCCCTGTTGAATACGGGATCAGAAGAATTACATAATGCGCACCAAGGCTAGCATCTTGGGCATATATTCTTTTTCTTCACTGCTTGTCCTCACCAGATCATGATCAGGGTGGAATCTATGGCAAAAAAAATTGTGTTCGAGGTTGGAGGCATCTTAAACTGGCTCTCAACCAGTATCAGAGAAAATGCAGTACTATAAAGAGTTAATGATTTGGAATCATATTGTTGTATTAAATGACACAACCAGGAAATACAAACTCCTCAAAGGGAGGCAAGAGACAATATTTGAAGTTCCAACTTTACTGATCTCTTCATTTCAAGTCTGCTGTTGATAAAGACTGAGTTTACTTTAGTGGAAGGTCCAGTTGAAATTGTTATCATAACACTGAACTATTTTTATTACTAACACTATTATTATTAATATGATGTACAATACAACCCCAAAGGTCAAACACAATCGATTTTGGTGCACCCATTGCAGAAAAAAAATACACATCTTTGAATTTGGATGCGATTTAAGTCTGAATTAAAAGAATTAAAAATTAAGCATAAATAGATTCATGTTTTCAAATGAATGATCTTTTTTTAATTAAAAACGGTAAAAACAAGAGTGTAAACTTCTTTTTAACAGTCATGGCATGATTTGTATGAATAGAAAAAGTAGCAATGATAAAATGAATCTGTAGCGGCAGGTAATTGAGTGGCTTTTCTTAACCTGACTAATCACATGCCCTGTAATAGCTCTAATGACCAACCAAATGTGCTCCATAATTCAATTGACCTGACGCACCTACATAAATTCATTCGGCCACCAAAGCCCAAAGTGTGTTGGCCTCGCTAACTGTTGAGGTCATGATGCTTTAACTACACTAATGGCTCTGTCGCTTAACCTATTCCAACTAGAAAAGATTTCGATCAAATCAGGACCTTTACAGAAGATTAGCAAATTGTGGCAGCCAATATCTTGTTTCTTTTACCCCATTTTGCAATTTTACATTTATGAAATCAGTAGCACATACTATGACCAGAATGAAAATGTACAAAATAAGTAAAAATAATGAATTAAAGCCCAACTACATGCCTAATACCTACATGAAAAAAAGCGCAATAAAGAAATGCCAGATTACATAAAAAGGATTACAGTGGTTATCGACTGGTTTTGTAAGTAACTACGGTATCGTAATTTTCACCAAAGATATAAACAAAGACTAGATTTAACAGAGCTCTGCTAAGAAGACAAATAAATAACAGCCTTAACAATACATTTTGCCTTGAAGTGCTTTGATGCATGCCAGTGTAAATAAGCACAGCAAACTCCTTCTGCCTTTAGGATTTCATTTGTCATAAAAAAAGATACTTTTTCCCCTTGTTATTATGTGGCTCAATAAACACCATCCTCACTTAGTCTTGGGGTTTGCTCCAATATTGTGCTTTTTTTCACAGCTGCACAACATCCATCAGCTCTTAGGAGCTCCACCAAACACAGTGCGATGAATTTTCTGAATTATGACCAACATAGTTCAATACAGTTCTGATGAACTCAAGATTACAGAGAAACAAGGCAGTGGGCTTGCAAGATAGGTGGTCATTATTCGGGTCACTTGCGTTTTTACGGATTTCCCTCCATACCCCCATTTCTGCAGCCGCTACACCACTGATAGGGGATTTAAATTATTATTTCAGTATAATAAGTGTACATCGATAGCATCAATATTATGGAGGAAGAATTCTGCTACGTAATAAATACATTGAGACATATAGGTTGTATAAAGAACAAAAATAACTAAAATAAACTATAAATATGTGGGGCCAGGGCAGCTTTACTTTCATTTCCTAATTCAAGTGGTTGTGACCAAAGATTGATAGCAGTGTGGACGACAAAGGTCTTAGGGAGGGATTTCATTATTGACTGCAGTGAGAGAAATTTACAACACTATAAAACTCCATAGAGCGTATTCATACCGAGGCTCACGTACAAACTATTGACTATTGATCAGAGTGGATGTCCTATTGAGAAATGCCTCTTTTGTTTGAACCTTGCCAAGACAAATGACTAGTTTTCCTTTTATAGCTTCAAAATTGTCATCACCTCCCTTTCTGTAGAAGTCAAAACCCCAGCGGTGCTGTTTTAATTATTCAGAGTTGCATTGAAAACTATCAATAATATAAAGGTTTAATCTCTACTGAAGGAGCAATTGAAAACACCAGAGACCTAGCCAGAGCAGCTTTGAAAGATTGTTTCGATTTCAATAGTATTCCACTGAAACACTCCGTTAATAGATGTAAATATACCTTCAATGATACCCAATGGCAAAGCTCAAATGAACAATAACCTTAACATCGTGTCTTAGGTTTATGTTCTAAAAATGCATTATCTGTAACCACACTGTTTGCAATAATGGCAAAATAGTATGATATTTTTGTTTATCTAACCCACTACACCTACAATAATTGACTATTCATCCATGAAAGGCCTCATTAAGGCTGCAGGTGAGATGGCTTTAGGATTTAGTGTTAACCTGTTGAGCAAAGAAAAACTACCTGCTGGAAAAAATCTTCTGCCAAGTATGAAATATTCTACTAATGAAAAACATAAAGTGGGGATCCAACAACAAATTCTCAAAAAACATTCAGGAGATATAGAAAGATATATTTACACACAAACACACACATACACACACACATATTTTGTATTTTTTTAAAACTTTTTTTGTATTTTTTTAAATGTAGGGTTGCAGTTAGCTGCCGTCTATTGCGTTAAACTTTGATCTAAAAAATGCCTACGGCCCGAACTGGTCACTAGTGGCTCACATCACACATATACCAGATATTGGCAATAACATTCCCCCCTCAGTGAATGGGCACGACTGCAAATCCCTACCTGCCTTCTGCAACAAGATCCGGTAAATCAGTAATCACATTTATTAAAATAGGCCTAAATATGTGTGTAGAAGCAAGATTGTTGCTGCTGTACAATATCTTAAATCTCCTCAGAATGTGTCAGTGTACCTAATGAAAAATCCATAATACCTTGGTTGGACTGCTGCATGTTGAACTATAAATACATGTTTTTGTGTCCCTCCCCCTCCCCCAAATGACTAATGTGATCAGAATGTGTTTGCTCTAATCTGATCAAGCATGCATGTGCATAATCAAGCATGCAATCTCCTCAGCATGAGGGAGGGGTTCACAACCCGCCAACATGCTGGCTCAGCAAACTACGCTATCCAGGGTGCTGAAGTTGCCCACCGCGCTCCATTCACACCATGAATTCATCTACAACATACAAGCCATGATGGTGCGATTTAAACCATCTTAGACGAGCTCCTTTCATTCCCAGTTACTGACGGGCACGAGATCCTCTTGCTGGCCTGAGCATCCAAAATGCGTGGGCGGTATCCGTGAGCACCGGACACTGTTGCTGCCAGTGTCAGGAATCTCTCATACTCTGTCTCTCTCCTTCTCTCCTACTTCCGATCGCTCATTCACTCACAGGCACACGGTCGCACACAGCAGGCACAGGGTGCTCAAAGCAGCTGACACCCAAGCGTTCATTGCAGGTGAAGTGAGTGTCCGTGCACGTATGTGAGCGCGTGTACATCAACACTGCCGTTGAGCCGGGACGTTCAACCGCAAACACGTACACGCACATGCATACTCATTCTGCCTGTTTTATCCCCTGCGTGATTCCTCCCACGACTCTAAATCCCTCTCACACATCTGTCCATGGCGCAGCCTGTCCAATCTTTCTTTCGCTGCAAAGCACCCCCCTTCGAGACCGCCCATTCCACCCCACCGCACCAGACTCATTCATTTCTTCACTTTAAATCAATGCCCATTTTCACCATACAGTTTAATTCCACACACTGAAACTGCTTTGTGCTGCACCAAAACAACTATGTGAAAGAAAAAAGAACAATCCCGCACGGAGTAGTCATCAAGACTATTCCGATGCTCAACACTGAACCTACATTGCTGTGCATCAGGGTGGAAAAAAAGCCAAATATTATGAGAAGACAGTTCAAGCCAGCAGAGAGAGAAGTCACAAGTGCATGCGCAATATCTCTCACACAATATCCATCTTTGCAAGACTGTAGTATATCACTTCAAAAGGCAAAACGGGGTTGATATTATAAGAGGGTAGAATTGAGTACTGCACCTGTTTAATTGTTTCCTCTCCAAACTGTTGGTCCAAAAAGGGGGGAGATGATTCTTTTTCTCATCCACCGTGTCGTCGAAGGCTAAGCAGTAGCAGCAGCGCGGTGGTAGAGAAGGACTGAGAGACTGAGAGAGTGAGAGAGAGGGAGAGAGAGTAATTTTCATTTGGCAAGTGCAGTTGAGTTGTGTTGCATCTATGCCTTAATTTCTATTTATATTTAAAATGTGTAGTAATATTTGTCTAATAAGAACATGTGTATGCATTAGGCACTCTTGCACAATCTAATAAGCTCCAAAATCAGGCTTGCGGCAGTAAATCTGCTTTTCACTAGATAATGATGCTCAGTTTTGATACAGCTGGCAAGAAAAAATGTGGCTTTTCTATGCAGTGGTGGAATTTATGATAGAGAGTTGCCTCATCAACATATTATTGACTCTAAAACCAACTTGGATTCCCACACAAACCAAAGTAGAACATACAAACTACACGGAGTAAGGTTACACACCCAAAATTTAGTAATCCTAACATTTTAATTTCTTGTCAGGAACTTGAGGCCTTAATGCCTTACTTTATTTCCACACCATAAAGTGTTATGTATGTCATCGTTTTTCTTTGTGCCAGATATCCCCTTATAGTACTAAAGGGTAATGTATTCTCAAACAGTGATGGCCATGCATTTAATTCAGTCAAACCTTAATCTGCATTGCACGTGTTTTAGTGTCTTTACCTGGTTACGCAAAGAATTCAAAATTTAAATTAAAAAAGAAAAATAGGTGTAGACAAACAACAACGCAAGTAAACAGGTGATCTGCCCAGTACTCGTAACAAGTTAACTTTTCACTAAGCACAATTTACTCATTCTGTAACGGAAACAGTGAACAGCACCAAAAAAACAAGCCACTGTTAAAGGGAATGGAACAACGCTTACTAATTGGTTGCCAGTGTTCACTGTCGATCCAATGCATTTTGCCACTTTTCTAAAATGTAGATTTGCATCTGTCCACAAAATCACCAAAACCTTGTCTAAAAATATTAAACCACAATCATAACAGAAATAATTTGAAACTGATGACACCAATATGTTTGCTATCTTTTTTGAATGGCAAACTGAAGTTGGATCATTTCACACAGCATACCTGATGATTCCTCATAGTACACCCATGTGTAAACAGCTATAAGTAAAAGGAGAATGATGTGCAGTAAGGTTGTCTTAGTTGAGCCACTATCCAGACTGACGGAAAGAAATATAGTGAAGGTGCGATCATACTCAATTAACACTCCCTCGTCCTCATTTCTCACTCCCTTTAGTCTCGCTTACAGCAGCAGGAGTGCACGCGCGGAGGCACGTGCAAACAGCTCATTAACTCTCCTTTGCGCCATCTCGCCTTTTTTTCTCTTCCCCTAGAAGATTATTTGCTCCGGAAACTGACGCAGTACCCAAACTCTCATTAATATTTTCTCATTATCAGTGCTTCAAGTGTGAAGCAATGGCACAAAGGCTTGTCTTGGCATGATGCTCGACAAAGCTGTTATCTATTGCTGCTTCTGGGAAGAAGAGTGGTCATGTGTGATGAGGTGCTAAGTGGTTCTGTGCACAATAGGCAACATTGTATGTCTGTCTCATATATGTGACATAATAGCCAAGATTTCATTTCTTGCCACAACGATCATTTATTACTGCAAGCCCGAACTGGATGACCGACACTTTGAGAAAATACAGATCTACACACCATCCAAATAGCACTTGTAAATTCATCTTTTAACCATCCAATCTGCATTTAGTGCAGTGTATTCCTTGCTTTATTGGTATTTGGGACCAGTATCGTAAGATGAAAAGTCCAAATGAGGGGCGGCCTAGCGACTGAGTGGTTAGCGTGTCGGTCTCACAGTGGGGGACCTGGGTTCAAATCCAGGTCAGTCCACCTGTGTGGAATTTTGTTCTTTCGGGACTTGCATTGGGTTTTCTCCGGGTAAAAAATAAATACATAAATGAAACACCCTTGACCCTTAAATAGTCTGCAGGTTATAACAGGGAACATATAGGGAGACAACCTTTAACACAGACAAAATAATAAGATAAAAGATAAAAAATAAACTTAGAGATTTCTTGTTCTCTCTGCCACAAATGTTGGCCAGTTTTATTTGTTTTTATCATTTAGAGGTCAGTCTTAGGGACTGTTTATATGAGGTAAACATTGCAGAACAAACATTGTCCTGTTTAGCTTTGGCAAAGAGAACTACTACTACACTTGAAAATTGCTTTGGAGTTTTGATATGTTTAGCACACAAAAAAAAAATGTGACTGCCTTAACGATGTGTATGGCTGGCGACCAATTCAGGGTGTCTTCCACCTGGTGCCCATAGTTGACAGGGATAGGCTTCAGCACCCCCTACGACCCTTGTGAGGATGAGCAATATGGAAAACGAATGAATGCCCCAATGATTTATTCACGTTCAATGTAAGTGCCTCGCTGTTACGGTTATTAAACTCTAGTCTAAAAAAAAGAAAGAAAAAAAAAACATTACACAAGCTCAAGCTTGTTGCCTACTGCCCACCTTTTGTATAGAAACTGTATATAATTTTCAAATTCGATTCCTTGTATGTTCACTTGAGTGCAGGATTGTTTACCACGCGAGGCATCGCGGCAGACTGGTCTCACGACTCTTGTGCTTAGTGTGTTTCCATGGTTACCGGGCGTAATATTGTGAAGAGAAGCGAAGAGACACGTAGATACCAACACTGCACTTGCTTCATGTCAATGTCAGGCTTACGATTGTCATGAATGCTTATTGAGAGTTTTCAAATGTGTCTGGACAATGTTTGTGCTGAAGCTGCTATGGTCTGTAACCTGCTGCCATGGCTGCCGTCCACCATCTGTCAGAACACTCAAGTACAGTCAAAGTGTGTCTGTCTCAAGGCAGTTTAAGGTCCGTTTACATCATTATGTATCCTTTGCAAATATACAATATGTGTGGATTTTGAAAGTAGCCTCAGCCAAAGGTTTTAAGCAATCCAATACTTGAGTTTCGTCTAATGAGGGTCAATTAAATAGTTGGCAAAAGCAGGTGCTCTAATGCAATTTTGGTGAATTTGACCCGGGCACAGGCAGACAGATTCTGAGCTTGGTGAAAATGTTAAATGCATTTCATTTATGAATGTCCACTGTAGGCTTTAAACGATCTGAAATAGTCTAGAAATCAATTTAATTAATGCATTTACATCATTATCGAGGATGGTACAGCGTCCTTCTGTCTGCGTAAGGTCCTCGACATAGTATTTCAATGGTTTAATGATTGTTTCAGCTGATATCTATTGGCCACAAGAGAAATGACCAACACAATTACATTTACAAACAGCAAACAACTCCCACACATATATATTGTTTTGGTGGAGTTAAGGGGAAAAGTACACTGATGCCTCACCTTAAAAATCTATATTGGCCAATGCTAAGGGTGTTGGGTAAATGATCAGTGAAGATAAAAATTTAAAAAAAATGTTAATGTGATGTTATGGATCAATAGGCATCAAACTCTTCATCATCATTTAGAACAGGGGTTTCCAAACCATTCCACAAAGGGCAAAAATGGGTACAGGGTTTCATTCCAATCAAATAAGAGCACATTTTCACCAATCTGGTGTTTAACAAGGGTAATCAGTTAATTGGAGTCAGGTGTTGCTTTGTTTTAGCAGTAACGGTGGAACCAAACAAACAAAAAACAGGAACTACAACTAGCCTTGAGGACTGATTTAGAAGCCACTGATTTATAATATGTTCAAAGTTTCCCTGATATACTAATGCATGCACAATTTGGCTTTATTTTTCTGTCATTCTGTTTGGATTACTGCAAAATAGAGATGTCGTCTAAACGACCATCACTAGTACTAAAATGCAAAAAAATCATTTGATTGCAAAGTCTACTCACCTGTCAGATCAATTTGCGCTTTCTCAAAAACAAATGAGATATGGAATGCAGAGAATATAAAGAATGATAACTTGTCCCAGAAGATGATGCCACAACTGACAATCGATACTGGGCGATAATGTTGCCTGACGGGAGCAATGTGTTACAGGTGTGTAAAACTACCAGAGTTATTGTCGAGGTTTAAGAGCTACTAAGACCAACATGTGAATCAGACGCTCAATAAATCAAACCGACTCTAGTTTTTCCAGCTCTCGTCTGACACCTAACGACAAATAGTGCAAATTACACCAACCTTACTGATGGGTTTTGAATAGGAAAATTAAACTGTCTCAAGGGATTTGGGATTATAATATAAAAGAAAATCTACATTACTATCAAAATGTTGTGTGTAGTATTCCGTTTCTATTCAAATCCCCTCAAAAATATTTAAAACTATGGTTATTTTCACGACATAATGTAATATTCACTCAGAAAATTCTAATTTAGTCACCATTACTAAAGCAAATACATTTTTTTTCTTCAGAACTGCCATGCAATAATTACTTTAGCCACTCTGTGATAGACACAAACAGCAAAATGGGGTCTCTTTCATGATTGAAGTTTAATCAAACAAGAATGACACACATACAATACTATGTGTGCGTTCATATAGCCTGCTGACATCCTCATAATAATTTCTTGGTGGATTAGTACAGTGAAACTCAAGTAATTAAAAGTCTATCTTCTATCAGACATCATTGTAGGCAAATGTATTCAGTCTTAGCGCGATAGTGCTTTGCCTGTCCGTTCAATTTGTCTTGTAAAGTAAGATATTCTTAGTTTAGAAGGGAAATGTCACCTGAGGCTTGCATGTTTTACATTATGAAGCGCGTGTTTCTTTTAGACAGGCACACTGTTGTGTTTGTAAACAAATAATGCAAAAGTCTTTGGCTTTTCACCCTAGACAACTTGACATATTTAGAAAGATAAAAAAAATTCTATGTGGCACACCTGAGGTTATTTACTGTCTATTACATTCACAGTGTGAAGGAAATGATAATTCAATTTTGGAATGTTTTATTGAATAGAAGTGAACACGAGAGGTTCACACTAACATGCAGTTCAGTTATGAGGTGTTCTACGTAGTCTAAATCTTCAGTCTTTAACATTGTCGTCAGTCTTGTCTAAATCCTCTGACACTGACTGTACATCTCCCTGTTGAAAGAACAATGTCCACATTAATTTTAAATGTACCCTCAGATAATTGTACTGCAAAACTAGCAGTGGTTCTCTAATCATTAGCAAGGCATATTGTTGAAACACTACCAGCTCTTTACATTCAGAGATTACAGTGCTTCTCAATTAATTTCTGAACATTCACAAAAAAAGGAAATACAGATATAGTATACTCACCATATCTTCTTGTTTCTTGTTAAATAAACATCTCAACCATTTCTTGTACTCCTCTCTAATCTGGACAGGGCATGGTAATTGAATTAGTCTGTTGCAATTCTACATTTAAGAGTTCTATGACACTGTCTTGAATGTGAGCCTATATAAAGCAAATTTGTATAAGAAATATGGATTGTGTAGATTTTTTTTTTAATGTTATTGGTAGTAATTAGTAGGGTCTGACCTCTTTGTTGAGGACACAGTGCACCATGTACAGCAAGGTCCCTTGCTGGGAGTTGAGAAGAATGAAGAGGACATGGAAGAAAAGGTTGCTTTGGTATAGTCCAATAATCCAAGCACAACCCAATATGGCAAACTGGGCCACAATTTTAAAAATAATCAACCTATATTGAGGCATGAAGTCATTATTGTCATTTTCAGATTACAGTCTGTTCAAATAAAATGATTTAATGAGATTCAAAACAAGATCAAGTCTCAAAAATGCATTATTACAGTTACTCACCACTCTGATTGTTTTGAATCTTAATCACTATTAAAAAAAGAGCAAAAAATGCAACGTACCTTGTGTCTGCGGATTGAGAGACATCACTTCTCATGTCAATCAAAGTAGGTCTCAGACTCCACAAAGTAGCACAAAACAAGATTATATTGAGCTGGCAGAAAAGGCATAGTCACCATAAATTTTAAGATCGGTTTTATCTCGAGCTATTTTATTTTGAGCCCCACGACTATGATTAAAAATCAACTCTATAAGCTACTCACTGCAAGGACAGCAATGATGGGCCCTGATGCAGCCCACCTGAAGTTTTGGTTTAGCGACAACCAGCAGCTGAAAGTCAAGCCCATATTCTCATATATGCCTGTATAATTCTGTACATATTACTCATTAATAAAAACATGTGCATATTGATGTTTCGGTGACTCACTCTTTTGAATTGGTGGCTCCATATCCATCAGAGTACACCAGTGCAGAGACACCCACATTCACAAACGGAACACCGTAGCCAATTAAGTAGAGCAAGAGCCTAGGAAGACCATCTCTTTGGATCACCTGCACTCTGGAGAGTTTACGGACCAGCAGGTAAAGCTGCACGGCTTCCAACAGCATCCACACAAAGCTTGCAACTACTAAGAAGTGAAGAAGACCAGCTATGACGGTGCAAGCCAGCTGTGGAAACATTAGGAGAGTGAGTACTCATTGGTTGTTGTTGATAAGCAACCAAACCTGTTGTTGGTGTACCTCATCTTCAAAATATCTGTCATTCCACAGCAGCAGGAGATGGGATAAAGAAAGGCTGAGACACAAATGAAAACGTGCCGTATTGTTGATTTTGGGGTTCCAGCTACATAGCAGAAAGGTGAGGATGGCCAAGGCAAAGAAAAAAAGGCCAACAGTGACACAGATTCTATTCATCCATTCTAAAAATGAATCCTCTGGTGGAGGCTGAGAAAAAGAACACCCTGTCAGTAATAAACAAATACACGCATTTGTTTAGAGTTAGCAAAAAATAGATATACCTCGCCAATTTGAAGGATTAGGGCAAATGTGGAGAGATGAGAGCAGCTACACACGGTGAAGTTCTCATTTGAATATGCAACCCAGCATCCATTTACTGACCATTTCATTGTTTCAGTTCCTTCTTTGTCCATCTCTTCTGTTTTGCCTTCCCAGTACACACAAGTCACCACACCAGATTCAGGTAATATCTGATCAAATCAGGATTAGGAAGTGCGCTACAAGTTAGTAAACATTGTATAGTGGATAGTAAAAAAGGTGTTTTAAAATGAGACATGGAACCCTCTTGTGTTGAAGAGTGAAGTTAACAGGTTCAGTGAGATTGGTGCTGTTCTCTGATGGTAAGACTGCAGTGATAACATCCGAGTACATCTCTGTCTTGTTCTCAGTTTCAAAGTATTGATGACTGAGAAGACTCTCCATACCTGTCAGCGTCATAAAGGCCACCGCAACTGAACCTGGTGGATTCCACAATGAAGCACAGGTCAAACAACTCAAGTATAGATAATTTATTTGGTGAAGAATAAACATGAAAACCTATGTTCTGGAATCAACAGATAAAGAATTTTGACCACACAATCAAATAGTGCCTAATGAAGAAACACTGTTCTTCAATGACGAACATTGAAAATCAATAATGTGTATTTATGACATATATTTTTATTCATTTTCATAATCACTAGTAGAATTTCTGGCATGATTTGCATCCAGACATACTGTCACAAATGATTAAAAAAATATTTTCCCTAAAATTGCATGAAACATTCATAGAATTATTTAAATTCTTTTAAAATTGTTTTTAAATTCTCACCGTTGTCGTTTTTTGCCAGACTTTTGAGGTTAATGTCCATGATGTTTTCATTCACAAAAAGCTGAGAACCACTTTCATTAATACTCCCAGGCACAAAAGTCTCAAGGGTAAACACTACACACAAGATTTGTAATAAATTAATTCCACTGCAATATTACAGAATCCATGTGGCATTCAAGATTACATACAACAGGTGAAAATATCTTACCTACTGCCGAACTGTTCAAAATAATTTTTGTTTTATTCTGATCTGGTGACACCATGGCACTTATGAGAAGGTCTGAAATGGCAAGAATCTTACTTCCCGTCTCTCCATCTCCTTCACTGCTCACCTTGATATTCCTGACCCGTGGTCCAACACCCGACACCTCCTTTAGCACATATTTAATGCAATTTTAGGTGTGTCCATTAAAAAGATAAGCATATATAATTGTATAACTAATACCATAGATGCTGAAAAGCTGTTTTCTACTGTCTGGAGAGTGAATCAAAACAGTGAGAGAGTATGAGTCATCAATATCATGAAAAGTTATGATGAAATCATAGTACAAATGTTATTCTTTGTTTGAATGAGCACATTATGAAGTTTCTCTTTTCTAATGAGGTTCATTAGTGTAAGTATTTCCAACTAAACCACTGATTAAATGTGTTATCTACAGTACAAATATGGATGCCTTGTTTTTGTTTTAAACAAAGAAAGGCCCAAAAAAATACATCAACACATTTCTAGATTATAAAAATGTATATTTATATTAATTTTAATAATTCATTATAATGGTAAAATTGTTTTAAAGGCACAACATTAAAAAATAGAAGATAATTTATAGGTACTGACTGGCACTGGTAAAAGGATTTCTGTATTGTTTAGAAGTTGTTGGTCCATGTTGTCAAGAAATATTCTTTCTTTTGTTTGGCCCTGTAACAAATACAACCACATTAATTCATTTAACTTTAAACTATATATCTGATTTAATGCATTGGATTTTGCTGTGTTTATATCATTCAAGATTAGGCTTGGAATATACAGTATGACCCATTTAAAACATAACTCACTGCTGCAGGATGTATCTCATTGAGAATATCTTGAAGGCCTGTGGAATTATAGAAATTATTATTAAATAAATACATACCACATTATAGTGTATTTTACACATACTTTTACAAAAAGAGACTCCAGTAATCCATATAATCCCAGTTGAAGGGTAAAAACTATCTGGACAGGAACAATAGAATGTCCCAAGTGCATTGGTACAAATGGTTTGATAACCACATATACCCGGCATCTCACTACACTCATTAATATCTACACAAAGACAAAAAGAAAAATAATTAAAAAGATAAATACAGCCAAATGCATATTCAGGGTCACTGCCTCTAGATTTGATAAATCATACCTGAGCAAGGATTGACATCGCTTGCAATCACTTCTGGGTTATTCAGATGATATCCATTGAAGCAGGTACAAATATATGAGCCCAACGTGTTTGTGCAGTTAGAAACCGGACCACAAACTGTTGCATCTTCATTACACTCATCAATATCTGAGGAGCAGAAATGACAACATTTTTCAGTTACCATAAAAACTGCCTGGTTATCTGTGAAAAAAACAGCTTCTCCAAATTATACTTAAACAAAACAACCCTGAGTAACGACATGGCCTAGGTATAGTGAAGGTGTAGGCAGGGGTCTCCCTAAAAATGACAATACCCACCTTTTTGAAAAGTATATATTTTGAAATATTGTATTTTCACAACTTGAGGAGTTTATGTTCATCACTTTTTCACCTAAAATGAGTGCTTAAAGGTTTTGCCCCATGAATTAAAGTCCCATTTAAAGTGCTCTTTACCTGATCTTGTATTGTATGGTGTTTAATTTTAATAATAGCTAGAAACTGTGGGAGGACCAAATAAAAACTGTCCTGGCACTGGTCTATAGGATTAGTTGATAAACACTACCTAGTCTGGAGATGCATATGAATAGTGAATTTCACTTGAATTTAGTGGAGTGTTGCTTTTCCACAAAGTGAAGGTTTACCAAGACAGTTGTTTTGGTCATCCGGTGACTGGTCTGGATTAGTTGGAGAGAAACCCACTTGGCATTCACAGGTATAAAGACCAGGTATGTTGCTGCATTCAGAGTGGGGACCACACAGCATGGAATCCATGCATTCATCAATATCTGACAATGAAACAAGCAGAGATGTGAACACGTCTGATCAGGGTGGAATTTCCCTAATTCCCACACAATAATAATAATAATAAGAACATACCTTGGCAAATTGGAGAGGTGTCATTCCCATTTTGGTAACCTTCATTGCATTGACATTCAAAACTTCCCGCTGTATTTATGCATGTCCCATCGTCACCACATGGGTTTATAAGACACTCATCAATATCTTTCAGGTGGCAAAAAACAAACATAAAAAAGGATTAGCCTGTAAGGCATAACATCCTGGTATTAAAACACAATCAGAACAATACCTGTGCATTCATTGTCTTTTCCAGGGGGCTGTTTTTGGTTTGCAGCATTGAATCCAACGAGACAGCTACAAGTGTATGCTCCAACTGTGTTGTTACAATCAGAATTAGGACCGCAAACAGTTGGATTTGTCGTACACTCGTCTATATCTATTTAGAGAGATGTAGAAAAGGTATAAGAACGTCAACTGAGCATCTTACTGTACTCAAAAGTAGCGAGGGGGTGTTTGGATGCACGTAATTACCAGTACACCCATAGGAAATATTTGTCGGCAGATGATCTGGGAGTAATTCATACCCAGTTACACAAGTGCACCCTCCATCAGCGTTACACTGCGCAAGTGGTCCACAAGAATCATTTCTACACAAAGAATGGTCTTAAAAAACACATGAAAGTCATCAAATAACAAAAATCACAAATTAAGTCATCATATTGCACGTGGGTTCTTACAGGTAACAAATCCAGAACTGCCAACAGGGTGAGCTGTCGGTTTATGGATGTAGAATTCTCCTGGACAGAGCACCACTTCCATTGTTATTGCATAATTATTACAAGCTCCATTATTAGCATACGCCAATCCTGTTGTGGCCGTGTCAGATTTCTCAGGAGGATATCCAAATGACAAATAAATAGGTAACGAAAAACCACCACGAGGTCCTGATTGGCAGCCTGTAATTATTCTGTCTCCACCAATCCCAGTAAAGCGTGACCACTGACTTGTAAGGTGATTATCATCATGTGAGTAGCCAGAGAAGGAAGAAGATGTAAAGGCTGTATTGCGATAGGATTCAGTAACATTGATGTAGTTGTCACAGGACCCTGCATGAGAAGGCATTTAGATATTATGATGGGTGCATGTCATTACTTTGTGAATAAAGTAAGTATAGAATAGCATAAATAGTATTAGTAGTGAATAATAAAAAATAATAAAGTATTTTTCCACCTACCAGGAGGATAGGCAGAATGTCCAATGATGAAAAATGATCCTTGGAGAAAAAAAACAGATTATCTCAATAGAAAATAAATAATACACAAACTTTTAGTGTGAAAATTATTATGTGCATTTTTAAATTGACACAGTAAGAGATACATATTAAAATAACAAAATGTTACAATGTTATTAACACATGGATCTTGTAAAGTACAAAAAAAAACGAAACAAAACATTGTTTGGTTTGTGACCTCATTATACTGCAGAGATATTCACAAGAAAAAAACAACTAAATCCTTAATATTATTGTTTTTGGGGTGGCATCTGTTATTTAAAGACATTTACAGAGAACATACACACTCCTGGAATTAAACTTTCCTCATTACTATACATAATGAGGAAACATTGTTTTTTTACGGATTAATGTCATTGAAGTATTATTTTTGATGTTTTGCAATATGTTTCATTTTGTTCTGCATTTTCATACCACAAACCCACACAGTTAATGGAGTAGTTAATTCACTTTGTTATCCTAAAGTTTCTGAAAGTAGTGAAATAATAATATTTATCTTGCATAAACTTACCCAGGAGAAGTCTTAGAACGCAGCATTTCATGATGACAAGAAAACATGCAAATCTCTCCAACGCAAAAATACAAGAGAGGTTTTCAAAAAGTTGTGTTCTCAATGTCTTGCCTTAATGCAAAAGACTATGCAAATGTGCTGTTTCTGTTTGGGATTTAAGACAGGCAAGTTATAGACCAGATACGAAGAGTAGGATTGAGTCGTATATTAACACCATTCTTCTTTACAATGTTGACAACAATGATGACAAGTGGTACAGAAAACAGATGTTTATTTGATAATACCATGGTTATGGTGATTTTTATTGATAGTTTTAGTTAACTGCATTTCCTCAAACTGAAGTTGCATCTAATATTTTACCATACCCATTTACTTATAGGTTTTAAATCCATGTAACATTCCTCCTGATGCTAATGATGTATCAGCTCTGATGTTTTAAAAATAACATGATGTCATTTATGACCAGTTCTCATATGACAAAACTGAGAGGATTATGTAATTTCCTCCCTTAGAATGCACTGAGAATCTAGGAACGTTTGTACGAAAGACTGTCACCTCAACCTTTGTGTTCATTTATGTGAACACAGCATGTGCAGCCAATATGCACATCAATGGCCATGATTTACAAAGATGGTTCAGAAGAATGTGTCCGATGTCCAAGTGGATACACATGACAGCAAGGGCACGATATCATCCAAGAGGTGATCAAATTATACATTTTTATCTTGAATTTCTCATGAAGAAGGCTGAAATATCACCGTTTTATAGTGGTTATATAAAGCCTCTTGGTATAAATGACCCAGGGCTTAAGGTTGACCCTTGACTGTTCACCGAATACAGACCAATTTCTAAGATAATAATCAGACATAGGCTTTGTCATCATCATTGACTCAACAAAAGCCCAATTGTCATCATACCCATGGCTTTTTTTTGCTTGTAGTTCAAATGGCTCGGACGTAAAACCTGCTACAAGGCCACAACACAAGTGTAAGATATTTCGGTGGTGGCCGTGCTGCATGGTCAGTTTGATTAATCACATTGTTGTCACAGTGTACTATTCAGTGATCAAGCATTATTGTTTTTATTCCTACAGAAATTCAGTGTCTTTCCTGAAACACACAGCCCTCGACCGCAGAGGCACACCACCTCTTCATTGAACATGGTGAAAGAGAGTGAAAGCCTCTTAGTGAAAAAGAAAGTACTACATGTGTCCTTTCAAGAAAATAACAAAACCACAGGTGCCCCATGTCACCCAGACCTGGAACAGGAAAATACAAATTGGGGACCAAAAGAGAATACAGCCAACATCCAAAAACCTATTGAAGAAAAAAGCAAGTAAGTCTGTCACAATTCCATTAATTTGAAATGTAGGTTTTAGAAAATTTCATATAAAATTTGGACATTTTGAAATGTAAAGAATTGAAAATATGTTAAATGTTTGGTAAATATATTGAAGTTGGATTCATGTGCATATCCTGAAAAAAAGAATGGGAAGGTTTAGAATTTTTTGTGCCATAGGAAATGAATGGGACTTTTTTTTTAATTTCTGGGAAAAAAATCCATCTATTTGCAAGGCAAGGCATACATTTTTGGGAAAATTTCAGGATAGTAAAAGTGTGTATAGGGAGTACAGAAGTGAATAGGCGAGGAGAATAAGATTAAGATGAAGCACATTACATGCAACGCTACAATAAAAAAAACGAAGTATTATATGACTGAAGGCGGTAAGGTGTTAGAAACAATGTTCACAAAAAGGCTTTTTCATCAACAGGGATTTTGTGCAAGGTGACCTCATTCCCACTAACAAAAAGAAGTCAAATTGGTTGCGGTGGCTCAAGGTAAGTTTAATGTTGGGCCGTTAATATAAACTGACTCCCACTATTGATGACAAATGTAATGTGTTTTGACATAAATGTTTAATAAGTGTGATTCTGATTGAATATCAAACTTGAGGATCTGTTTATTTGCTGAATCCTGGGAAATCCAGCATAACCCTTCAATCCAGCAGAAGATAATTCAAATCTGTCCCTATAGCAGAGTGGCCACTGAGTGGGTGAAAGTGAAGCCTCACGTGGATTAATCCGTTTTTATTTCTTGCCACAGAGATGTCAAGTGGGCCCAAAATCGATGGAACTGTGCAATTTAAGACAGAACTGCACCTCTTCTAACCCAGACAGCACTTTGGGGCTCGATTGTCTTGCCAGTTGTAAAAAACTGAAGAAAAAATACAATGAATGGATTGCATCTTCATCCATTAAGTCCCCCAGTCTTAAGCGGTTCAAATTACTTGGGTAAGTCTTTATAATAATATCAATACCAGGGCTATTTATCCAAAGGTACCGATACCTTTTAAGTGCTTATTAGAATGCACCAAGAAACATCCCTCTAATATCAGCCAGCTATTTTCATTCATTAAGATCAGGGGTGTCAGACTCGGGTTGGTTCGTGGGCCACGTTAACGTCAACTTGATTTCATGTGGGCCGGACCATTTTAGATATAATATTTAGATTTTTTTTAAATAAATGGATTAAAAGAACTGGATTAAAATCCCTGAATATTCAGTTTTTTATAGATCTAAAACAATTTTTATTTCAGCTTTTTGTAAATATATTTTTAGATTTTACAAAATGAATTTTGAACTAAAATAACAGAAAAAATGGATTAAAAAATTACAATTATTGATTTAAAAGGGGGAAAATTAGGAAATTTAATATACATCTATACTCTTCATTTTAATTTGATCCTAAAACAGAAAGTCGGCACTCTTGATTTACTTTCCCGGGCCACACAAAATGATGCGGCGGGCCAGATTTGCCCCCCGGGCCGCGACTTTGACACATGTGATATATAGATACGTAGTTTTATAGTTTTTTTTCTCTTAGTAGTCCATAACTTTGATCACTGTTAGTGTTTGACAAAACTGTTTCCATATAGCTGACTTGGGGTAAAATAACACAAAATGCCCCATTGAAAAGTGTCTTAATATTACTCCAGGCTATTTTCTCTTCGTCATAAGTAAACTTCACTGGTTAAACGAAAAAACAATGGTCAACAATGATGGTGTGTACATTGCATACACATCCTACAAAAAGAGGTCCATTGGAAAATGATGAATGTTTTGACTGTGTTCACGTTTTGAATTTCTTGTCCATTAGGTTTCCCAACCCAGCACAGATCTGCTACATGAACGCCAGCCTCCAAAGCCTTCTGACTTTAAAGGATTTTGTTGAAGATATCAGCTGTCAGGAATCAATCTGGAGTTTAAATCCTGATGCTACACTAATAAGGTCACGTATCAAACCTCATACTAGTCTATATTTGATTCTTATGACATACTCTCAACTCACACAAATATGTTTTGCCCTTTCCAGATCATTCATGAACATCAGAGCATGTCACAGTTCGAGTAATATTCATAAAAAAATCAACTGCCTTTACTCATTTAAGAACGCAGTATCCCTCTTAGTGCCAGAGTTTCAGGATTTCTGCCAAAAAGTAAAGTTATTTCTGATTTTTTTTTCCAGCTTGAAGAATTTATCTGTGCTTGTATTCGCAGGATGCCCATGAGTTCCTGACTTCTGTACTTAATCAAATAAGAAATCTGAACACAGTACAGCAGAAGCTGGCTATCAAAATGGGAAAGACTTATAAGTGTCCTGTGGAAGAGCACTTTGTATTCAAGATGCAGAACATTAGGATGTGTTTGAGGTACCACTACAAAAATAATCAACTTCTTCCAAACACTGTAAAGATATTCTTTTTCAATGTATCCCTAATAAACTAAAAAAAAACATCTCACAGCTTTTTTTCATTGTATTCTTTAGCTGTAACTATACATTTACAAGAGAGGAAGAATTTACAAACCTGTCCTTAGACCTGCTACCTGGTTTTGGAACAGTGAAAGAAATGCTTCATAATTATCTGAAGGTAAGCCAAGACTACACTTAAAATATCCAAAGACTTGTCTAATCTTGTCTTTGTGTTTTGTACAGAAGACACAGGTGGAGTATAAATGTGAGTGTGGTTCTACTACATCATTGCAGAACTCTTCCTTTATTAGCCTCCCAAGGTGAGACACATTTTATCCATCTCTAGAATGATTTCACATCTGGAACTCTGAACCTCTGACATCCCCATAACTGATGCATATGTACATTATTCTAGCAATCACACTACTTAATTTGATTCTTCTATACCCCCCAAACAGAGTGCTGGTCTTGCACCTGAAGCGCTTTGTGTTTTTTTCAGTGTTTGGGTCGATAAAGATCCAGTGGGCTGTACAACTTTCCAAGAACCTGGTGCTTCCATCCAAACAGGTAAAGTTATATTTTAAAACAACAAATCAGAGACATTTCATACACATTCATATGATCGATTTTTCACAGGGTTATACCTGCTATAGTTTGGTGAGCATCATCAATCATAGTGGCTTTACAACAAGCAGTGGTAAGATAATCTATTTGGGATAATTATGCTTGTTTCGTTCTTACTGTCAAAATCAACAGCATTTAGCTCTTATAAATGGTATAAAATGGGCTAATATTCCATTTCTTTTTAGGACATTATATCACTGATGGAGTGGATCCAGCTATGGAAGATAATGAGCTGACAGATCGCTGGTTTACCTACAATGACTTAGATGTCCAAGAAACAAGTTTGGCCTCTGTATGCGAGAAGCGGCAAACTACTGCTTATGTCCTTTTTTACAGAAGGCTTGAGTAGAAGGTCATGTTGCCCAATACTGTAGTAGTGACAGGGACTCTGATCCTTCGGGAGACAAGAGACGAGTAGCCAAATGAGACGGCTACAATGTCAGTGAATTGCTTGTGATCCCACAAGATGAGTATTCACACAGCTCTCCAGCAACTTGCTTCCAAAGCTCTCACTCTATATGAAGGTCAGTCAAGTCCTTCTCTTGAAAGTGGCAGTAATTTGTCTAAATTTAGTTAATATCTATAATGCATTATTTGGGGGGGAAATTGGATTCAAAAAACTATTGGCATTGAATATGTTCAATTCTTTGAAAAAAATGTATGGAATTGAATTTAAAAAAACATACTTAAAATTATTTAAATTTTAGCATCACTGGTGAGCTATTCTTAGACATAAGTGTGTTACTTTTTGTCTCTGCTCTACAGAAAAAAATCACTGAGAAATAAGCAATGCAACAAAAAAATATATATTGCCTTAATTTTTAGGCATTAAAGTGATAAAATATAGAGAGACCGGCATTAAAACACTTAAATAAATCAGGAGAGTTGCTTACTATTTATTTTAAGCAGGATCATGACGTGAAACATTCTGATTCTTATTTGCGATTGTTTTAACCTTTTTGCTGTAGCTAAAACATAGTCCAGAATAATTTTGGTCTTTTTTAATTGCCACATTTTAATCATATTTGGCACTCAATGTTTCTATATATATACGTACTACCAGACAAGCAAATACTACCAATCACGTGAGCAAAAATCGCGGAACCTTTATTTTGCGTGTTTCCACACTACAATAAACTCAGACGGACCAAAGCGTGTGCGCCGCAAAATTGTTCTCTTATAAACAAACGCATCTTTGACAATTCATATTGCAGATCTCTAAATTTCCTACCCACATTTCCTCTTAAGTATAACGTAAGTGCACATTTAGTTAGTATTGTTCATTAACTGGCGTCACCCATCCGCGGTAGTATTGCATATTATTTAGAGTCTGTTTCTTGTGTAGATGATGCATACAATCATGCTTGTTATGATAGAACTATTCTCTTAGTATGGTAAATGTTATACTATTAACCATGCGTAATCTTGTCTTTTTCTAGTGTTCATTTATTGGACTCGCAGTCAAAACAAATGATGGCGTCACTGGTAAGTAATTGCTTGGAGAAATAATGTTTACTTGCAATAAGGGGGCTTTGATCATTTTAATTATTGCTTTTTTACTATATAACTGATAAGATGCTTTATTGGGGGCATGAGAGCGATGGATTACTTTAAGAAAATTGCTGTTTATATTGCAGGGGAGTAGCAGTTCTTCAGGCACTGAATATACTGTACGAGTTCCTAAGTGAGTTGTAAAATTCATATTGTATTTTGAAGAAAAAAAATCTGAATTGTGCCGATTTTATTTATGGATTTCACTGAATTTTTTGTCCATCAACTTTGTCTGACTGCTGAGACAACCAGATTGACCTTATACGTAGTATATTACTTTAAATACATGTTTTTTAAAATGATGTTACTGTTTTTTCACCGATAGAAATACGAGCAAGAAATACAACATAATGGCTTTTAACGCTGGAGATAAAGTCAACTGTTCAACGTGGACACAGGTAAATGTAGTCAGTGTTTTCCCGCATTAACACTGTTAAGATTAAAACGGTATAAGCTGATGGTATTGAAAGAATTTTTGTTGCAATAGTCGTTTACAAGAAAGAAAATCTAAAATACACAACATTTTTTGAATACTTGACATCTGAACTCCTTTCCGTCAGGCTCGAATGGAGAGAGACATGAGTGCTCGGAAGATATATGGCGACGAAGAGACACCAGATGGGGCAGCTGGTAGCGAGTTTGGCAAAAAGCAGCGTGAGGAAGCGCGACGGAAGAAGTATGGCATTGTAACACGTGAGTTCAAAGTAGAGGACCAGCCTTGGATTCTAAAAGTCAACGGGAAGGCAGGCAAAAGGTGCGATACTCTCTATCTAAATCGTGTTTCCTCTTTCATTGTTTACCTATATAAATCGATAAGCAAATTACAATCTCTCTCTTTAAATAAGGTTCAAAGGCCTGAAGAAAGGGGGCGTCACAGAAAATGCGTCCTACTACATCTTCACTCAGTGTCCAGATGGTGCATTTGAAGCCTTCCCTGTTCATGGCTGGTACAACTTTACCCCAGTGGCGAAACATAGAACTCTTACTGCGGAGGAGGCCGAAGAGGAGTGGGGCAGGTGAGAGAAGGGAAAAATTAGAAAATAGGAAAAGACACCCATGTTTCACATGGTTTGCTCAATATATACTCTATTATGTACACAGGAGGAACAAGGTAGTGAATCACTTCAGCATCATGCTACAGAGACGCCTGCGTGAGCAAACGCAGGGTGATGAGGAAGAGGAGGAGAATGAGAAATCAACAAAGAAGAAAAAGGGTGGCGGTCGAGGGGGTGAACTGCGCATCCATGATCTGGAAGATGACTTTGAAATGAGCAGTGAAGATAGTGACAATAGTGGCGAAGGTGGGGAAGTGCGCACTGGGATATGTTTGCCCAAATGGAGCACCTCATTTGAGGAAAACATACACCTTTCCCTGCTTTGCTTTTAGATGGAGAAGGCAAGGCCAAAAAGAATCAAACCGCTAAAGGAAAATCAAAGAAGAAGAAGAAGAGTAATGAGAAGGATGCCTTGGAAGACAGTGATGATGGTGACCAAGAGGGTCTGGAGGTGGATTACATGTCGGATGAAAGCAGGTCAGATTCGAGGCACTGTGCTTTCCTTTTTTTTCCCATTAAAACCAATAAAACATGCAATTTTTATGCACGAAGCGCATTCTCACAAAGAGAGCAGATGTTTGTCCACTCGGTCTATCCATGCATGGTCCTTTGTCTTGTCTTTTATAAGCAGTTCAGAGGAAGAACCTGATAAAGGAAAGCCCAGCAAAGGAGAAGACCTTCCTAAAGGTCAAACCAGTCTATTATGATTGTCCATCATTGAGATGATTCATATGATGTGCTGAAATATGTCTTTACTTTACAGGGATCGATGAGGCCTCAGAAAGCGAGGAAGAGAGTGAAGAGGAGAAACAGAATGAGGAGGAAGCAAAGGAGGAGGAAGAAGAGGAGGAAGGAAAGAAAACACAGGCACCGACAGAAAAGAAGAAAAAAAAAGGTACAGACCTGATAGTGGGTGACAAAGGCAAAATCCTGTCAAGGAAAAAAATGAACCAAACAATACCCCAAATAATAAAACTTGCAGTATCATTTTATATGATTAATCTTTCTATCGTGTGGCTTTGTGTTTGACAGACAGTAGCGGTGAATCGGACAGCTCAGACGACAGTGATATTGAGGGAGAAACGGCTTCTGCTTTGTTTATGGCGGTCAGTAAGTGGGAATAATGAAGTGATCGTTCTGGTTTTAAAAACTAGATCATTACATAAATTGAATTGAATAAGCTAAATGTCACTGTAAACATTTTCCTTTTGTAGAAGAAGCGTACTCCTCCGAAACGTGCTGCTGGACGTGGCTCTGCCGGAAGCTCCAGAACTGGCAGCCGACCAGGGACGCCATCCATAGACCCTGCCGCAACATCCAACACACTACGTGCTGCTGCCAGCAAGCTAGAGCAAGGTGCACGCACACACTCATACTTCTTATAATCAACTGGTAGCATATCTGGTACGAATCCAGTCTAATTTCCCAACAGGCAAAAGACAGCCACAAGTTCCAGGAACAGACTCCCCTGCTGCCAAAAGGCTCAAAATGGACCCCAGCAGTCAGAGTCCTGCTCCCTCTGGAAAGAGTACACCTCAACCGCCATCAGGAAAATCTACTCCCAGTTCCAGGTACCGTGTTATCGCGCATTCTTTATACATCTGCCTTTGTATTTTTTAATCATGTGTCTGATGTTTTCAATCTTTCATCCGACAGTGATGTGCAACTAACAGAAGAAGCGGTACGTCGCTACCTTATCCGGAAACCGATGACCACCAAAGACCTGCTAAAGAAATTTCAGACCAAGCGCACAGGACTGAGCAGTGAGAAGACTGTCAACGTCTTGGCTCAAATTCTGAAACGTCTCAATCCAGAGCGGAAAAACGTTAATGATAAAATGCATTTTTATCTCACGGAATGAGATAGGATAGGTTGCCATGACCGTTTTGAGGACAAGTCCTGTGCTCTCGAGAATTGGTAGAATCAACAAGGACGGTGGGGAATGGTGGGAAGTAAATAATTTCATCTAGATATAGTTTTGAACTGCTCCAAATGAAATTGTCAACTAATTAAAAAAAATCATGTAAATTCACAGCAGTCAAGTGAAAAGAACTGCATTGCCAGTGGCACTGAATGATTTAACACAGGAATTTGGACATTCTAAATGCATTAAGTAGAATGTTTTCTAATAAAAAACCAAAACAACCACATTTGTTTTTCCTTTCCACCAAGTGTTTCAGATGTAGCCAATTTAAGTCTTATACATTTATTTTGAAGGTAAGGTATATGAGGATCCCACCTTCCAAGTGAAAATTTTCATTTAACACAGTAATTATAATTCATTTGTCTAGCTTGTCTTGTCACAAAGATATATTTATGATCAATAAAAAAGGGTATTCTTTTCCAATAAGCTTTTATTTGAACACATTCCCTTTTAAAGTGGCCACCCATGTTAGTCATTTGTCAGATAAACACTTTTTGCAAACCACATGGATCAATTTAACAGTTAAACAAACAACAACTGGGACTAGGCAATCAGTTACAGCTTGACATGTTAGTGAAATGTGTGACAAACTGCATTTCTAAAGCATGATTAAAATCTTCAACATGACTGAACAATTATCTCTCATCTTGTCTGGAAGATGGTCAGATACGATGACATAGCAGCATGTAAATTAGCTCCTTCCAATCCCAGGCAGCAAGTGGTGAGTGACTGGATTGGAAAATCAACATTTAAAACCCCAAATAACTACTTTGGTTCATTTTGGAAGTCATCTTCAGCGCTTCCTCCACAGGATGTACGTCATCAGCAGAATGAGGCCGGCCGATAGGCCTGCGATGACAAACTGGTGTATGGAGAGCACATTCTCTAGCGTGTGGATCCTCTCCTCCATGGCACTGGTGTGGAAGTAGTCATAGATCCCGGCTGTGATGCTCCACAGCGCCCAAATGGCATCCAGCACCAGCGGCATCGCGGACGGGTTCGGCAGTTAGGCGGTACAGCTGGAAATAAATAAATCACAAGTCACATTATAACATCAGTTGTTAGAAGCAGGATGATTTTCAGCATCCATTCATGAATACTACCAGTAGTATAGTAGTTTGCGATATGTAAACTGACTTTAAGACTAAAAAGTTGCAGGCAGCCTATACGTCACTTCTAGGCGACGCAAACACCAATTCACAAACAGCTGTTCAAAACATCCTTCTAGATATCGCGTTTTTTGCATGCGAATTTAAAGGTTGTTTAGATATTATGCGATGCATTTTAGAATCAGCGAGACCGGTTATGAATTCAATGCTAAGCCTTCCATCACGTAGAGGAGCCATCGCAAATTCTCCGTCTGAAAAGCAAAAAAAGTTGCTCACCGCATCCGCCAACTCAAATCGCGATCTTCCCGCAGAATAGCCGCAGCCTCTCTGCCGGCCGATGGGAAGAACCGGCGGTTTTCAAGACATCACAACCGAGCCGAGGAGGACATATTTCTCGAGGCGGACATTGCTTCCTGGTCCCGAGCCTCTCCTACATTATGCCACTTCCGGCTCGATTAAATGACGCCACTGCCTCCTCCAATAGCGACGCGCTACCAAGATAGCTCGTTTACGTGATAACTACGACTGAAGCGTCAGCCTTTCCACCAAAAGGCGTCCAGAAAGCGTCATACCGTGTCGTCCGGTGAGACTTTATAAGTGTCAATATCTGATTAAAATTATTTGGTTGCACAAAGTTTGTGACCTACTGTGGGTAGTCGCCTGCATAAACCATAGAGGAGATAGCGACACCGTACAAGGAATTGAATGGTTAGCATTGTTTACAATCGGGTTTAAAAAAAAACCTCATTTTAGTTGTAAACATATGCTATGAAAATGGGTTTTGACCTTATACTAAAACTCATATGACACTCGTTCACGCACTATCAGGCGCGGTGGCCAAGTGGTAAGGCGTCGGTCTCGTAAACCGAAGATCGCGGGTTCGAACCCCGTCCGTGCCTATTAGGAAATGGAAGCTGCAAGATACTTTTGAACGGAGGTGAAAGTGCTTCTTCGTTCCTAAATGACAGAGTGTTTACAGAATTCCTTCATCGTGTAAATAGTTTCATGTTTAAATGCATGGATTTTGATTAAAAACCGATTAACTAGTTGTTGTTCTTTATTGTCTTAAAAGGACTGACTAATAACACGGGGGGACAATTTTTCACCTAATGTCAATCACAGGTTGGTTGCATCGAGATAATGGGGAAGGTCACAAATACAAAACACAGATGGGGAAGTTAACAAATACAAAACACAGATGGGGAAGGTCACAAATATAAAATGCACTTAATATGCAGTATTTATTTCACACAGACAAGACAAAGGATTTGTACGAGCGATGTTATGAAGTTAACTCGGATCCATTTAAATTTTAAAAAGTAGTTCACTCGAAATATGTGTGCGTGTGTAAAGCGAACGAGTTTTGTGGTTTAGTGGGTGTGACGCTAGGACCCAGAGCAGAAGGAAACCGAAAGAGTTCCCCAACATGGCGGACCAAAGCAAGGAAAGTTCCGATCCGAAATTCTTCAGCGAAATATTAAGGTATATTCATTCATTTTCTGAACCGCTTTATCCTCACGAGGGTCGCGGGGGTGCTGGAGCATATCCCAGCTGAGTTTCGGGCGCGAGGCGAGGGGCACCTGAATCGGTTGCCAGTCGATCGCAGTATTAAGGTTTATTTTTGTACATTTTTTGTATACTTTTGATTAATTTTGTTTACTTTTGTTGCACATTTAAGGTGAATGAAGTGGTAATTATGTAAAGTTTAATTGGCTTTCGAATCTACTGCAAATCAAGACAGTCGCTGTGTTTTTACTGATAAAGTGGGAAAAGTTTGTTTTATATTCGCTGTATATTTTATTTTAGGATCTTGTGTAATTCCCTAACATGGCTTTAGGGTAGACATACGTGTTTGAAACTGGTGTGCACACACGCATCATTATTGTTTGTCTTTCAGCCCGTCTGAACTGTTTTCAGCTCGAACCCGGTGTCACAAGATCCCGACTGTGGGTCAGAAAGACTTTTCACCCGACGACTCTGAGGAGCAGCGACAACGTCTGGAGCAGAGTTTGAGCGAGCACTGGAGCCTTGTGTCGGAGGAGCGAGTTGAGAGGCTGTAAGAGGGCGAACAATGGCCTTGATACTTTCAGTTTTGCTTCTTCTGTAACACTTCTTTACCTTGGCAGAGGTAACCTGGTGAAGGCCATCTGGATTCCCGATGATCAGGTTGTGCAGCTTGAGTCACCGGCGGTGAGGGGCCATCCTTAATTTTTTTCTTTCTGTAATGCTATTATTAGGTGAGCATTCACTTTTAACCTGACATGTCTTGTTTCGCAGGGCAAGTTCTGGCAGACAATGGGATTCTCCGCCAATGGCAAGCAATACCTTCAAATGGAAGAGGCGCTCTACCTCATGGAGTGTGTGAGTGGCAACTAAAATTCTGAGTATCTCTTTTTCCCCCATCTCCTAACGTCTCTATTTTGGACCAGGGCAATGTGCAGGTCTTCTCCCAGGATCTGCCGCTCTCCATTCAAGACGGCTATGAATGGTTTCTGTCTTCCAAAACCATCAGCCTGCAGCAATATCAGGTAAAAATGACCACCTACGGTTCACACTCAGTTGCAAATATATTGTAACTGTTTTACGCTCGCTCACCAAGGTGTTTGGGCACCTGAAGAGGCTCGGCTACGTGGTACACAGGTTCGATGCCAGGTAACGAGGTCCCAACGGATATTTCAAGTATGAAACGTCGCCACATCAGCGTAATATTCTGTCTCAGTTCGGAGCCATCGCCGTACGCCAGGCAGCTCAACATGCCACTGTCAAGGGGCCAGAACACACTAAAGAGGAAGCGCAGCAACAGCCCCGTGGCATCTTGCAGGTGGCACAAACCGCAAATATTATATATATCTCCGCTGTGGGTTAGATATTTATTTTTCTTCCTGCTATAGTAAACCACAACAGGAATGTTCTATGAAGAGGCAACCAGAAGAAGTTCAACCAGATCCCGAGTTGAAGCTGAGGGCCGAGTCCCCGGCTCGCACGAGCGGAGGCCGGCCGTGGTGGGCAGTGGACCCCCCGGATGCTAACGAGACCAAGAAGCCCATCCGTGGCCGCACTCCCCATTGGGACAGTTCTATTGTTTTCCCCAATGTGGCCTTTGCACGCAGTTCCTCCACCTCCTTACCGTCTCCCGACCCGTCCCTCCTGCCCGGTGCGCTGACGGTGGGCTCTTGCAACGTCGCACTGTGGATTAGCGCGCTCAACAAGCGGCAGGTCAAGATGTCTGCTAAGGAGAAAAAGAGGGAGCAAAGGAATCAAAAATGGAAAATGTACAGAAACAAAAAGGTCTGAATGTGCCTCGAAATCATGCTTTTAAATTTTTCAAACCTTAATTGAAGCCCCTTCATTTTAAGGAACGACAATGCCGAAACTGGGCCGAGTATCATCAACTGATGACAAAGCGGCAAGCAAATCATGGCAGGCGACCGCAACACTTGTGGAAGATGGAAGTCACTCCTTTACACGACCCCACCCGACCCATATCTACTGGTACCACACATAGCATCTCCTTTTTTAATTCTCTTAATGTAAATAATGTTTTTCTATTTAGTTTTTTATATAAAATACAAAATATGCTAAAGTAGATGTTTTTCTTTCTTTATGTATTTCAAATAAATAAAACAGTAAATGTATTTATGATTCCTATTCATTCTTCTGTTCTGCCTATCCACATAAGGGTCAAAGGGTATTAAATTTTTTTAAATCAACATTTTTAACGTTAAAAACAAAAGAAAACATTTTTAAATGTGGCCAGTCCTCGATGAAAACAGAATAAAGTTATCTAATATAATCTAAAATATATATTGGATGTCCTTTTTGCTGTCCATTGAGTTTAACACCGCAATTATTTTCTTTTCAGGTGAACTACTAAACAAAATCAGCATAATCAAATCCACAAATTTGCTTGAGGGAGCGTCCAGGTATCTGCAAGACTTTGATTGAATATCCCCATTTTCTTTGTCTTGTCAAAACAATATGGATGCCACCTGCTTCTTTCAGCTTGAAAGCCTCGCAGGAGTGGAAGATTTGTTTTAATGTTTACCAGCCCGACACGGTGGCTACTTTTAAGAAGAGCAAACCGGGGAAGCCCTTTGCCCGCATGTGCGTTTGCAGGTGAGTTGACTTTAGACTGCTGGGTTTGTTTGCCAGCCTTTGTCACAGACTTCATTGACGTGTGGCAATCAGTGAGTTTGTTCGTGGTCATGTTACAAACAGACAAAAGTCATGGGACAAACCGCTTTGGAAATTATGCCTACCAAACCAAGTAATCTTGCTGTGTAGGTGTGTCGTGACTTTGAATCAAAACGCCATCATATTGTGACTTTTTAACTATGTAACAACAAAATTCTAAAATCAAAAAGTCCACAAATAGAACACACTGGGGTAAAACTATCATTGTGTTGGAAAAGTATATTTTTCTGATTATGATTCATTAAAAAAGTATTAAGAATAGTAGAAAATTGTACAAAATATGCCAAACTATTTCAGTTGTTGGACAAATAAAATGGTCAACACAGTGAATATGATTCAAATTTGGACATTTTTTTTGTGTTCACTTTTAACTGTGGCTGACACAATATTTCAATGCTAAACCAAATGCCATAAAATTTAGAAAATATGCGGAAGAGATATGACAAAAAAATCTAAGAATGGAAAGCAATACGTATCACACAAAATATTGCAAAATATGACTTTGTTTTGCAGCTTCAGCGGTCCCGTTCCTGACTTGGCGGCCATTAAACAGCTGACCTTCCAGAGTGGCGATGTCCAAGTTATCTTTGCTGTGGTGGATGCCGGCGACATATCCTTTTACACATTCAAAGATTTCCAGCTGCCCACTGACATATATCCATAATACACACCTGGATGCCACACGAGTAATTACTATTTTGAACTCTTATGATGCCATTGGCAGCAATAGACGTCCAATCCATTTGGACTGAAAGGGCTAGCAGCAATCGCCTCTCTGCCCAAATGGATTGGGTATCTTATCGCCCTTAAAATAAGTTGTTAAGTGTGTACTTGGATGTTGTTATCAATATTTAAAAAGTGCTCCTAAAAAGTAAATGGATGACCATTTGAACGTTATTTTTCCCCCTCAATATATTTCCGAGGTGTTTGATCCTTTGGATCCTCTAAATTAGGTGACTTGGACTTGGGATCGTATGCAAAGCACTATAAAACAAGCAAATCACAGTAATAATGGCCTGCAAAGTAGTAGTACTTCAAAAAACAAGACGCTGATCAAAATTGTTTATTTTTATGTATTTTCATTGTACTTTTAAATAAATGTACATTTTTTCATTGTACTTTTTGTTTTAATTAATAGTCAATGCAACACAACTGCACTCCTGACTCCATTTCAAAAGTTTTCTGCAGCTGTTGATTTGTTTACTTAATTAGTCACGTTGCATACAATAAACGAGTGAAGTGATGCGTTCACTGTCCATTGTCTAGCCGTTGACGCAAGCACCGGGGCGCGTACTTATAAAATCTGCTTGGAGCTGTTGAGGCAAACAACAATGTGGGCCTGGCAGACTTTGGTTCTCCTGTTTTTCCTCACTTCAAACGGTGAGTTCCTAGTATATACATCTATATTAGGGCTGTCCCTGATCAAATCACGTCAAAAATATTGTGTTTTTAAAATGTAGTCGTTTACATTTTTTAGGTTAACTAACTAATCAGCTGCTAATCCAACGGATAGTCCCTTCAACCAAAATGGATTGGACGTCTCTCGCCGTCAATTCCAGTGAAACATGATCCCAAGAAGTCAAAATATAATCAAAAAAATAATATACACAATTTTTAATTAATCCATATTTGTATTTACACTAATGAAACAAACAGGGAAAATACAATGTTGCGATAACTTTAAATTGATTTAGAAATACTTTTCCGATCAATACATATTCTCTGTATATTGGATCGAGACTCGGAAAATTTTAGAAATCAGGTGATTTGTGTGTGTATAAATTACCTTATATTTTGTTGCAGTCTCGCTTGGCAGGGCGTCAAACTGCTCTTATTCGGAGCTGCTGGAATACTTGAAGCTCAACACGACCAATGACTTCTTGGCCACCGTCAGGCCCGTCAAGGATTGGAAGGAGGTCACTGTTGTAGCAGTGGACATGCTGCTCTATGGCATCTTGCAGGTGGTAAGTTGCCATCTGGTTGCCAAGATACTCTTCACAATAGATGCTGTCCCATTTCCTTTGCTGGATTTACATAGTAATACATAGATAGATGTCTGTGTGTGTGTGTGTGTGCGTGTATATGTATATATGTATACGTACATTACACTGCTTTCTTGTGTGTATGTGGTATAATTAGTCATATTTTGGGGTGTCTCAATTTGTGTATAGGCCGTTTCTATATCTTTTTCAAGTAGGTAATTATTTTTTAGTTTTCTAGCAAATTGTGCATTTCCACCATTTCAAAAATGTTTCGATATAGGAATTTTAGAATTTCTTTTTCTAATTCTCATGTAATATTTTATAATTGGTGTCATATTTTTAAAGTGTAAAGAAAAATGTCCGCTATTGACTGACTTATACTAGATTTCTCCCCCAGATTATCTGAGTAATTGTCTTTTCTATGCTTTTGTCTGTCCTTAATGTACAGGATTCGAAGCTTCAAATATTCACCAGCCACATTTGGACCCAAATAGTAAGAAGACGCAGTGACGCAGATTAAGGCAACAAGTACATGTTCCGATTGTTTTCTTCTTTTTTGCATCAACAGGTGTGGAAAAATGATTTCCTCACGTGGACGCCGTCTGATTTTTGCGGCATCACCCACTTATCCGTTCCCAGGTCAAAGCTTTGGACACCCGACATAGGCATCCAAGAGGAGTAAGTTGACTCACTCATTACTAATAACATATATGGACAGGTGGTGCTACACATTCACCTCAACATGAGCGCTTAATTGACTTTTTATGTGTTTGCATGTCATAATCAATTGTAAACCAGAGAGGAGAATGAAGACCATAGATTGCCATTCATGCGTGTGTTTGCAGAGTTAATGGACACACAGAAGCATTGGATGTCATTAGTTAGCCAAATGATTTCAAGGGGAACTATAAATAATTAGGTGGAAAAAATCGGATTTTAAAATAGATTAGACATAGATATCCAATATTAATTGAATCATGTACAAAACAATGAAAAATAGTCTCAAAAAGCCATATGTGAAAATCTACGGGAAGTCTGTCATTTCTTTCATCCTTTAGTTGTCATCAAAATGATTGTTTTTGTTGATGTTACAGCACTTCTGACACTGGAAGTATAACGAAGAGCTCCTACGTGACGGTATACTCCAGCGGGCTGTTGCAGATAACGGCACGTCAGCGGCTCTCGTCCACGTGCACCCTCAACCTATTCGCCTTCCCCTTCGACCGACAGGACTGCGACATATCCTTCAGCCCCATGAACACTCACGGTAGGATTGGTCGACGGGCAAAGAGAAGGATGGACCTTTTTCAACGGATGTTGTCCCCGTTCCCCATCAGTCGATTCCATGCAACTCCAGACCTTCAGCGGTGACCAATTCATCAACAATGTCTCGGACCAGATCTTGTTGACACGAGGGGAGTGGACTCTCAAGAAATTAGACATTTTCAGAAATGATACCAGCACGGGTCACCCCCATCTTAGTAAAGTCATTTACAAGGTTAGGTTACAGCCAAATTACATTTTTAGATAAAAAAAAAAAAACCCAAAAAATTACAATCTCATTACCATCTATGGTGTTGTTCATATTTTTGGTGGTAACCTTTGTCTCAGGTGAAGCTGGAGCGCAAACCCATGTTGTACGTGATCAACTTTATCATTCCACTTTTCTACCTGTTGACACTGGACCTGGCATCCTTCTTCATCGACGAGGCACGTGGGGAGAAATTGAGCTTCAAGATCACCATCCTGCTCGCCATCTCCGTCCTCTTGCTCCTTCTCCAGGACATGCTGCCCTCCACCGAGGACAACCTGCCCCTCATCGGTGAGCAATGTCCAAAAATCCAGAATTGGCAAAATCCATCATTAAGAAATACATCAAAATGATAAATATTAGAAAAAAATTAAATCCTTTTGTGTAGAAAATATTTTTAAAAATCAGGATGATGGACATAACTTGATAAATGGTTTTCTTCTTAAGATAGATGGAGAGTAAAAAGATGAAAAATACTTAACTAAGCTTTAAATACTGATATTTTTAGAAAACCGCGGCCTGGTGGATGGTGGTTGGCATTTGAGCCTCACGATTCTAAGATCGAGGGTCCAATCTGACATTTGGGTGTGGAGTTTGTACAAAAAAAGTCACAAAATGCTCTCATGTTTTTTTAGCCAACTTCTGCATTGGTGTGTTTGCCCTGGTGGGCCTTAGTGTGCTTGAAGCAATGCTGGTGAGCTTCCTCATTGACCTGGACGACAAATTCTGCAAGAATCCGGCACGAAAGACCGGCCAGGATGTTCGCTCAGACAAACAAGAGATGAAAGGTTGGTGAAAAATATGATGTTGTCTCCTTGCCGGAAATAACTAAGCATGTTCCTTCAGATGTGGTGAAGGAGAAAGAGGAAGAGGATCCCGTTCAAGTCATAGTTCCGTCGGAGCGCGAACAGCTGAAACTTTTCCTGGAGGAAGTTCGCGCAGCTCAGCAGAAAGCGGCGAGCGCCGGTGATGTTCCCCAGCGCAAATGCTTCCGGCGGATCGCTAAAATCATTGACTTGGTCTATTTTGTTGTTTATTTGATCACTGTTACTGTTTTTCTTGTGGTCATGTATAATGTTTGGATTCCACCTGACTTTTTCAGCTAAGATCTCTGCTCATGTAGCAATTGCTTGGAAATCTCATTTGTTCCATAAAGCACATTTAGTCCCCAAAATATTTTTGGGTGATTTTCTGTAATAACCAGTCACCACTTGCAGCAATAGAAGTAAGAAAAAAATATTGTAATTAACTCATTAGCTGGTGGTGACAGTGAATTCAGAGTGAAAGTAAGAAAACAGATCAACAAACTTCCAATTGCTTTGAGTAAAAATGAATTGGACGTCTCCAGCCGTCTTTGGCACAGACATGATAGTCAATGCCACCTACCCAAATTCAATTAGATTTGACGTCTATCACTGTCATCATAGTCAATAAGTTAAACGTGAGATTCTGTCCTGTATTTGAATGCTAGACATCCTATTTTTCAAATAGTTTTTAATGTGCATAGTATGTTTAATCACCCCCAAAGTGCAAAGTACACGTGTCATATGACATGCTCGTGACAGGACATTATGTTGGTTTTACAATGAGTAAAAACAAACAATGTCACTTACCCCTAACAATAAATGTAATGCAGTGGAAAACATGGTGCGTTTGTCTTATTTTGAAAACCCAAAAAGGAAATGCTTGTCGTGACCCACGTGACACGCCACTGGCATCTTCCGTACTACCCCGATAGGGAAAATGTCACGGTTTGCCAATTTTTCGCTTTAGATGAAGCGATTAAACTGCTCATGTTGCAATTCGGGAGGCAAGTTGTGCTTTCCTGTGGAGATCGCGGGCCACTTGTCGTGGACTTTATCCAGTTGAGGACTCGCAGCTTCCTGATAGCCTGTTAGCAGCTACCCGCAGATAGCAATAATACACGGGCAGAGGGGACAGGTGAGTGCATGTTTACTTTTGACACCAAATCGTATACACCCTTTTCTCTTTAGTTAAATGTGTGAAAGTAAATCAGTGGTTGACAGATACTGAGAATGCAAATGACTGGGTTTTAATTCCCTACTTCACAGGTGTCAAAGTGGCGGCCCGGGGGCCAAATATGGTCCGCCGCATCATTTTGTGTGGCCCGGGAAAGTAAATCATGAGTGCCGACTTTCTGTTTTAGGATCAAATTAAAATGAAGAGTATAGATGTATATTAAATTCCCTGATTTTTCCCCCTTTTAAATCAATAATTGTAATTTTTAAATCATTTTTTCTGTGTTTTTAATTCAAAATTCATTTTGTAAAATCTAAAAAAATATATATAAAAAGCTAAAATAAACATTGTTTAGATTTATTAAAAAAACTGAATATTCGGGACTTTTAATCCAGTTCTTTTAATCCATTTATTAAAAAAATCTAAATATTCTATCTAAAATGGTCCGGCTCACGTGAAATCAAGTTGACGTTAATACGGCCCGCGAACCAACCCGAGTTAGACACCCTTGCCCTACTTCAAATGTATTGATCTATGTTCATGTGCATTGGATTCATTTTTGTACTTGTTTATATTAGAGCATCACAACCTCCTCTTTCAGTTTCTCATTCTTGTTTTCCCCCCAGCCAGGTGAGGCCATGGCAGGTGGAATCACAGACACGGGGGAGCCCTACTCTGCTTTTGTGAGTACTGCTCACTGGAGCATTTTTATTGTCATCTGAGTGTTTTTTTATAACATTGAACCACGAGATTACCCAAAGAGAAAATGAAGAGGAAGCTAAAGTGCTGAGATGGACTCTCTCTCTTTCCATTTGCTTGAATGATGGAAAAACTCACTCACAACTGATAGGATCCTTCCCTTTGTGATTGCTTACTCACAATGAGGCAATGGCTGGGAACAAACATAAATAAAATAAGACAAACTAAATGGATCACTGTGGTGTCATGTGTACAGGTAGGGTTGGTGTACATGTTCAACCTAATTGTGGGAACGGGGGCGCTCACCATGCCGAGAGCCTTTGCCACAGCTGGCTGGGTGGTCAGCTTGACGCTCATCTGCTTTCTGGCGTTTATGAGGTGAGTCTCACTCTCTTATGTCCGAATGGCAAATTTGCTTGGTGGTTATTTGTTTATTTTATCTTGACATTTTTCTACTATTGTAAAAATTCGGTCAAAACTGCAGACTTTTTTTTATAGATGTCACATCATAAACTTTTTAGCAAATGTCCACTTTGTAAGGTATCGCAAAACTTCTACCTAAACTCCATATTTTATAATTGTACCATTACTTTTTCCAAACTCCAGACCAAAATTTTAGTCAAAATTCATTTTTTTTTTGCAAAAGTACACTTTTTTTTAGGTGTCCTGAAACTTTGATCAAAACTCCTGATTTTAGAGTTGTCCCTACTACCTCTTTTTAAGGGATGTCAATATTTTTGACCAAACTCCACATTTTCTAGTTGTTCCAAAGTTTTATCATATGTAAAAACACACTTTGCAATGACCAAGTGTACCTAATGAAGTGTCCTTTGCCGTCTGCAGTTACATGACGACCACCTTCGTGATCGAGGCGATGGCGGCGGCCAACGCTCAGTTGCGCTGGAAGAGGAGAGAGCAGGATGAGGTCATTTTTTTAATATATCATGTTAAATGATTAATATCTCAATATTCATATATGTTTTAATGCATTCAGATCAATGACAACGATACCAACTCCGACTATTCGGACGATGACAGCCCCGTGAGGGGGCGGACCGAACCCGAGACCAAGCCCATCTTGTCAACCCGTAAGTCAACTCTGATCAGTCCATTCATCAATGGACTCATTTGCTGCCATTGGCGGTGATAGACGTCCAGTCCATTAATAATTATTGAATACTGAAGATCTACATGCCCTTTCCCCAGAACGTTCTGCTGGTCCCGTGGATCACTTTGAAATTGCCGAGCGCGTGGAGATGGGCCAGATGGCATCCATGTTCTTCAACAAAGGTAAACGATGTCCACAAAAAAGTTGTCTTCTTTTCACATTCCGCAAGACAAACTGTCTCATTAGAAAAAAGATGGGTGATTATTACCAGTGGCGGGCAGTCTGGGTTTATAATTCCTACACTGCCAAGTATGCATATAATAGATAGAGGAAGAGACACAGAGACAGATATGCTTGGTAGGCAGCAGATGGCACTGTCATCACACTTGCATGGCTAAAAGTGTGTTGTGGGGGAGATTATGACATTGTTGAATAGTTCATTGTATTATAATATTGCATTCCAATATGAATTCTTTAATAACATTTTAAAAAGTTATTTTTTTGGTATTGATCATGTTCAGGATGGAATTATAATTTTAATTATTTTTTTTAGAATGAATTAACCCATTTGATAAATATTCTTGAAATAAGTCAGAAATCCAGAATAGTGGAATAATGATACCTTTCTATGTTCTGTTATTTATAGTTAAATTCATTAGAATTTACTAAATATATTTAAAAATACATGTTAAAATGTGTTTTTCCATTTTTATAAAATTTGAAATGTATTATATAGTTCAGAATTTGTAAAATACTATGGAAATTTGTGTAAAAATATAAAACGGGCAGATTTCAAGTTGTAAGTGATCGATTTGGAGCACATGGCTTTCAAGAGAGGCATGTCACTCAAGTGAGGCTTTAATCCACAAGGAGTCCAAATTGCAACGGATTACGTGAGTGTGGGCACAGATGTTAGCCCTGATGAGCGACCGCTTCCTTCTTCTTGGGGAAAAAAAGTCAAAAAAGAGGCAAACACTCCTCTAATTTCGCATCACAGAGCTCGTGGGGCAGCAATAGACCGGAACATCCACTTTTGAACTAACATTGGTAGATCTACAGAAAGTGACAGATGACGGAAAAGATGGAGTTTGGTGAAAAGAAGCAATGGGGGGGGTGTTGAGACACCTACAGGAGGAAAGAAATTTCAGCAAATGAACATGTTGCTTCCTTGCCATCGCTTTGTGTTGACAAGGTCAATTGCCACCATGTTGCCTTGCTGCAATGTCCTATTTGTGGATATTTTGGGACAGAAAGTGTCCTCTGCCGCAGGGCCAGAACCTATTTAGACTTCATTTTAAGAATCTTCATCAAACTTTCCCTTGGATCTTCTCCCAGCAGACGCGTCACAATCCGAGCGTGAAGAGGAAGGTTAATGAGGGCAAACGCCACTACAGACAGTCAATTGTGACCAAGCACTTTAAATCGATGGCTGCCTCTGACAGAGATAGACGTCCAATTTCCTTCACGCTCGGTACATATGGATCGGATTTCTAGTGGTGTGAAGGAGTTCATTTTATTATTTTAGTGTCTGTGGCCGTACGAAATAGAGCGCCCCCCGTGTCGGAAACTTAATTAAGAAACAGCTTTTGTCGCTGTGAGACTCGCCACGGCCGTCAGTCAATTGGGCGACCACTCACGACGACGCTTGGTGTCACACGCTGACTCGTGCGGCGCATGCTAAATGTAAAATGTTAGTGACATTGAGAGGAACTGCCTTGAAAATTGCTAAATCTGCCTCCCATTGCACATGAGTGTCATTTAAACCCGATTTTGACTAATGATTTTTTGGGTGCATTTCACGGTATTATGTCATTTTTAGAGACATTGTTGACCTAAAAATGGTCTATATTCTCTTTTTTGAGACTCCTAAAATCAAATAATCTACTCATTTTTTCCCCTTTTTTAATGGAAGGCAAAATACAACAAAATCATTTTTTATTTACTTTTCAAATCTTCATTTGAAGTGTATTTAGAATAAAAACGAAAAAGGAACAATTCTTATTTTTTTATAGTTTTCATATTTCCAGCTAAAATATCTTTGGTGATGATAAATCTTGGCAAAATGTGATTTCCATTTGAGCCAATGTCAACTCATCTTAAAAGCAATCAATAATTAATCAACTATCCAAACAATAATTTGTTTTCACTCCATCTTGCCTTGTCAGGACAGTTCTTGCAAGTGATCAAGCTGGCAAAAAAGTTAAATTCCAAGCTTTGTGGGCTGTACGAAAAAGCCTATTTTCAGCCCGTTAACCTGACGAATGTCTATTTACTCGCTCGTTTCATCTTTACTATTCAATTCCTCTACGCCATTTTTTGATGGAAGAACCCGTTCAGGGTTTGATGCCGTAAAGCTGCCATTTTTTATTCCCTCTCACAGGACCCGCCTAGATTTTCCTCGTCTCTAATCAATTAGCTGCCCATTGACGCCGACGGTGATGAATGAGGGGGTCGCGCCGATGATCATCGCGGTGTGATGATAACTAGGAAGCGGGGGGTAACAAGAAGGGCAGATGGCGAGGAATAAAAGTTTGCCCGTGCTTTGATTTAATTTCATATTTAAACCGATGAGAAGGAGGACTGAGCGCGCATATTAAAAAGGAGCGCTGCTGTTTGTCTGCTAACAGATTTCCCCACGAGCTGTTTGCTCCGAAGATGAAGACCACGGCGCTTTATTAATAATGTCCACAAATTCTGCCTATTGTACACAACTAGTGTTGATGTGATTTATTCACGTGAGGTTGTCAATATGGCTCTTTTCACCATTAACTCGGCTGCTGTCGAATTGGATTTTCCGGCTAATAAGGCAAATAAGGTGTTCATTTCCACTCTTGTTGTGTTGTAGTCGGCGTCAACATGTTCTACATCTGCATTATCGTGTACCTGTACGGCGATCTGGCCATCTACGCAGCAGCTGTGCCCATTTCCCTCATGGAGGTTGCCTGGTGAGTCTTTTAATGTTAACAACCTTTCCCAGTCCAAATGGATTGGACAGCCATCGCTGTCAATGGCACTAAAGCATGTGCTTTCATTGTCTATTGGCCTCGACAAGTTAATTTGAGGGAGACAATAAGAGCAGGCTGGCCTTCTGCCCATGCCGCTGGTGTCCACTGGGGTCCAAATACATTTTTTATTGCCAGCATGCTTTATTGTGAAGGCAATGCACATTGATGTTTTAGAGTTGTGGTAGGAGCAAGTGACAATTCTGCTTTATTGTTTTTAGCATTTGAAAAATAGAGCATCATAAAAAAATGAAAGTCAACATGTCGGATTTCTAATTATCATTTCAATACTCATCTACACAATGCTCATTCACTCAAATTGAAGCAAATTGGCCTTTAAATGTAGTAAAAGCAGAGAATTTTCACTCCCTGGCTGCCATTGATGTTGAATAATAAGAGGTTTTTCATTTCATTTTTTACTTCTTATTTGTAATTTAAAATGTATTTTTCTTTTTTTTATTTAATACTTTGATTACTATTTTTAAATTTTCAAATCCTTTGTTTCATTTTCTATAGCATATCTAATTCCTTATTTTTTAATATTTTTATTACCATTATTTTATTGTGAATTATATACATTGCATTGTATTATAAACGACCTTTTAGCCGTGAAGAATAACAAACTGACCCGTTTTATTAATGCAGTTGTAATGCCTAAAATTAGTGCATCATAATGGAACATATGTAATTTCTTATTTTTTAATAGTTTTATTACCATTATTTTATTAGGAATCATATACATTGCATTGTATTATAAACAACCTTTTAGCCGTGAAGAATAACAAACTGACCCGTTTTATTAATGCAGTTGTAATGCCTAAAATGAGTGCATCATAATGAAACCTATCTAATTTCTTATTTTTTAATAGTTTTATTACCATTATTTTATTAGGAATCATATACATTGCATTGTATTATAAACAACCTTTTTGCCGTGAAGAATAACGAACTGACCCGTTTTATTAATGCAGTTGAAATGCCTAAAATGAGTGCATCATAATGAAAATCGTAGCTAACAATTTGCACAAGAAGGTCCTGATATCTGAAACAAGGCTCGGGACAATGCAGATCAGACCTCAAACCCAAATATCGATGCTCGCTGAAACGTGATTGTGTTGATTTGTTCAGCGGAAACCATTCATGCAGCGCGGGAGCCGTCAAGTACAACGACACGGACGCCTGCTGGGGCTCGGTGACCAGGAAAGATGCCTACAGAATCTTTCTGGTGAGTCATCACGTCTGCCTGACTATAAATGCCTTAGTGTGCCAAAACGTCCTCAAATGCGCAACAGTTTAGATGTGTTTTTCCATTCTGAATTCGACAGAAATTGCCTTTTTTTACTACATAGTTTTGTTCCTAGAGGGACATGCCAGACTGTCCATTGACCAGTTTAAATAATTGACTACTCCTTTTTGGCAAGTAGACGTGTAGGGGAAAAAATCCATCTGAACAGACTCCTCTGAATCCCCGCTGCAAGGTCGTTATGACCTCCAGTCTTCAAAGGGGCCAAAAGTTGGAAAGGTTTTACTTAGTCATTGGTGTCGCAGACTGGCTAACTTCTGATGAAAGAGAAATATGAAACTGAGTCTGTTTTTAACGATCCCTGAAATTGGCATAAAAGGGCCACCACAAAACCAAATAGCACACTGGCTTTATCTTTTCAGGCATGTCTTTTTTGATACATTTTCGAGGGTCTACGATAGAATTATCTACAGAATTTTATACCAGTAAATCCCGCATTTTCACGACTATAAGGCGCACCACATTATAAGGCGCACCCTCAATGAATGACACTTTTTTTTCCATATATAAAGCACACTGGATTATAAGGCACCCTGTCTATTTTGGAGAAAATGTAAGACTTAAGCGCACCTTATAGTCGTGAAAATACGGTAATATTTAATCCGGTTTGGTATAAGTGAGCCAAGTAAAAATAGTACGTTCAATTCAAAGCTTGCTCACGATTCCAGTGTCTTTTTATCACTGGTGACGTATTGATGTTCCCACCAAGTTTCATGTTGACATTTTTAATAAACAAAGTATATTAGGCACAGTTGAGCTCAGCAACCTTGGAATATCTATTTCAAAACGAGATAAGAGACTTACTGTTTTTGTGCACGACTTCCTTTCTTATTTGTGCGTATTTCTTATGATAACAGAGGTCTCCACTCAATTTAATCTCACAAAGTTGAATGCACCATTTTTTTTTGCCCCGAATTGCAGATCTAAAATCTGCGCGACCTGTGAAAGTGGCCGTAATTCCCGCTAATCTCTTATGCCCCCGCCAAACGAGTCCTTGTCTGATTTATGGTTTATTAGATGAGAAATATGGCGGTGGTGTTGAAGGGGACACAAAACGACGGGGATAAATCATAAGTCAAACGACAGTCGTTGGTGGAATGTAAATGAGCCTCCTTCTGCCGCTGCCATAAATGTTCAACAATCAGAGCGTGAACGTGGGCCGTCGACCAATGCGGGGAACATAAAAGCATTCTGCTTTATTAAAGAGTAGAATCAAACGACATGTCGGGGGCCATAAATCTTGGTCTTCTTAGAGGATGCTTAATGTTATCGGTCGTCATCCCGCTGCTTTCAACCAACCAGGTTGGACATTGTTCAACAAGTGTGCGCTTTGTTCTTCAACAACGACGATGATTTGTCCTCTCGTCGTTCATAAAAAGTCTTCACAAAGGTTGAGACAGCCAATCGGGGGCTCGTTTTTCATCTGAATTGTTCATTTTCAAATCAGTTAATAGGCACTTTGAAGCCTTGGGCCGTATATTGGAGGCTTCTGCCCTCTACGTGAACTTGAGGTTCTCATTCTCCTCTTTTTTTCTGGCTGTAGACCACTTTTGGGATGTTTGGTTGACATGTTTCCGTGGGTACTTTCTTCTGCCAATATTTTATCGTGTGTGGTCGATTGGTCGCCGGTCTTTTGGTCGCCGGTCTTTTGGCCGCCGGTCTTTTGGTCGCCGGTCTTTTGGTCACGGTCTTTTGGTCACGGTCTTTTGGTCGCCCCGGCCGCGACAACGGGCGACCAAAAGACCGGCGACCAAAAGACCGACGACCAAAAGACCGGCGACAAAACAAGGTAAAACAACACGGTCTACGCATCAGTAAAAGCCAACAATGGCCATGAGCAGTATAAGAGTGTATAAGAGTGTGTATGTACAGTTGTGGTCAAAAGTTTACGTACACTTGTGAAGAACATAATGTCATGGCTCTCTTGAGTTTCCAGTCATTTCTACAACTCTGATTTTTCTCTGATAGAGTGATTGGAACAGATACTTCTTTGTCAAAAAAAACATTCATGAAGTTTGGTTCTTTTATGACTTTATTATGGGTGAACAGAAAAAAGTGATTAAATCTGCTGGGTCAAAAATATACATACAGCAGCGCTAATATTGGGTAACATGTTCCTTGGCCATTTTCACGTCAATTATGCGTTGTCCCTTTTTAAGAAGGTACGTCAGTCAGGGTCTTAACAAGTTCTCCAACAAAAAACAATAAAAGTCCGGGAAATTTGGAGCTTTTCTTTAGCCTAATAATTACTAGGGCATTAAGTATGACTAAATAGTAATTCGCAGTTTGTATTTAAGGAATTTGAGCAACGATTTAAATGGTAATTGTCAATAACCTTCCGGGCGACCAAAAGACCGGCGACCAAAAGACCGGCAACCAATCGACCGTGTACCATATTTTATATTTCTATGGCTCCTTTTCAGTTGACTTTATTTTTCTGGTGTCTCGTTAAATTTACATTTCATACAGATTTGTGATGCGGAGGGACATGCAGACTAATTAGCGTAGCGCCATCAACTAGTCGTTTCTTTTTCACTTGACACAACAGATATCGCCTAAGAGGATGAATTGGTGATTTTTCTGCGCTGATTGATTCCACTGAGGCGGCGGGTTGCAGTTGCGTAACTTCGCCGTTGATCTGGGCCTCTTTAGCGCCACTGTGATTGAAAAGATTAAGACGTGTATTTTGGGGGGTTCGCCCTAAGACTCCAATTAAATCCTGTGAGTCCTTGATTGTCTCCTGCCTCGGCCAAACGGCGGGCGCCGTGCTTCGCCTTGCGCCATTTTATGGCCCAATTTATGGCCCCCCGTGCGGAAAAAAAATCAATGCACTATGGGCACTTTATGCTTGCGCCGCATTGTTGGCAGCTTATCGCCATATAGATGTTTCCATTCCGTTGTGTGGCGTGTTAGACTCAAGTTAATTTAAAGTCCCCCAACCTGTGCACACGGCACTGCTGATTGATGAAGTTGCTGCTAAATCTTTTATTCCGGGGAGCCTCATTGACCTTCATTTCTTATGAGAGCCGCCATTTTGAGTCTTGGACGCACACACTTGCAGCCTTTGTCCTGTTGATGGTTTATGGCCGTCTGTATGGTTATCATGGGACAAGGATGTATCAATATTCTATCCTCATCCCCTCTTTTAAGGATTTCATCTTTCCACGATATTTAAATTCTGCTCTGTCTTCTTGGTTAATGAAGCTACAGAATTATTCATGATTATGGTTTGGAGGGGGTGCGTCGACCTCATAACCCTGACCAAGCTTCTCGTCTTTCAGTGCTATTCTCATGCCAATAAATTTATACAGGGACTAAACTTGGTCACCCGATGCCATAATTGATTTATTGGACTTTGTTTTACTTCCAGGTTTGTTTCAATAGTGCCAAAATAGTCTGTATAACGATATATTTTTGCATTATACTTCATTCATTTTGTTACCTCAACTCATTAACTGCCATAGTAAAACATTTCAAAACCCTGATCGACCTGATTGGGCCAGATTTCCGATAAACTCTGATCTGATTTCTGATTGGGGGACATCCCTAATTAGAATATAATTTTCTGTTACATCTTTTCTTAAAATTAGAACTTTGCGGTATTAAACTTTTTTTTTGTAATATAAGGCTCGAATTGGAACTGCAACCTAAACCTGTTCATAATTTTGTAGTGTACCACACAATCAGCAATAATATTATTTTTATGACTTTCCTGATAAGAAATTTTATAAAAAATCAAAATCGTTCATAAAACCCTTCACATCGCTGAACTGTATGTACAGAATTTTAAAACTGGACTTTTATGATCATAATTCATTGTTGCGAAGTCATCTTTGTGTTTCTTTAACCTTCATCCGGTTGACAAGCTGTGATCAGCGATCAAGGTGACATCATCAGCATGGCTGTGCTAAATGAGACGTTTCTCCTCTGCGATCATCAACACCTGCTCATGCACACGGAGTTTAGATAGTTAGCGCAAAAAATAGACGTGACGGCCCGTGTGACAGGCAGAGCGAGGCTTCCATTTTCTTTTGTCCAATGCATTAATGGGACAAAAACAGGCGAGAGAAAACATCTGAGTGGCAGCTCCATTAACTTCACTTTCCAAACTGTCCATGAAAGTATTGTGACAACTCGCACGACAGGGAAGAAAATGTGCAGCTGTGACATTTCACTTTTTTCCTGGAACTACCCACAAACACTACACACTTTCCATTACTGCTGTTAGAAGGTTAAATGACTAATCGAATATCAAATTACACTATTTTACGGGATTCTAATAGTATGTGCAGACATTGATTCGTATTTTAACATTTTAAATGTGTTTACTCTTGGATAAAAGTAGACTAATATGGTGTATATCCATACATTTATGTTTGTTATCCACGGCAACACACTCGTAACCGAACAAACAAATTTAAATTAACTTGGATTAATATATACAGACACTCAAACATACGTTTCATGTGACTTTACACAAAACTGAATTCTAATTTTGTTTTAATTTTTTTTACCTTCGTTCTGGCCCAGTTAGCTGTTTGCCACGCCTCCACCTTCACGTTCGCTATCGATGGGCTGTTTGCTGTTGTATTCCCTTCAAAATATTCCGAAAATGATGCACACAAATGTCCTCACAATAGGATAACGCACGACCACTTGCCAACGAGAAGTAGTCTTGAATGAGCGATCGCGGGGAGCAAACAGGCTAAGGAACGAATAACAGCCTACCCACGTATTGATTGTGGGTAATGAAGTTTTATTCTGAGAAGGGTGCCAATGGCTATCGGTGTTGTGTGCACGAGTATACTTCATTACCCAGAAAGCCCTCTTTTTGCCCACGCATGCGCGTTGTGCGTTTTTTGGTCCATGTGTAGGAGAAACTCGTCTGAAGAAATCGTTCAGTGCTCATAGATATCTGTTATACACGAAAGAGATGCGGCAAAAAAAGACAGTGATAAACAGCCTCTCATGTCATGGCCACCTGGCTTTCTCGCATCTCGAAATTTTTCTCGTATCTAGAGCGTCTCGTAGGTAGAGCTGCTCGTATGTAGAGGTACCACTGTATTTTACGGTATTCTAATAGTATGTGCAGACATTGATATATATTGACATATTTTAACATTTTAAATTTGGGTACTCTTGGATAAAAGTAGGCTAATATGGTGTATATCCATACAGTTGTGTGTGTGTGGGGGTATAAACATTGTTTTATATATTTATATAAAATAATAATAAATAACTTTTGCACTTAAAAACAATCCAACACTTACATAGTTATATTACATAGTGCAAATTTTCTCCACGTAGTTTTTAAATCCAAAGTACATTGCAAGATAGTCATATAACAATAAATAGTATGTGACTTACATTAGCCGATAAGTCGACTCTTCGCAAAAAAAGTTGGTGATTAATTGACTCTGGCAGCCCTGTTTTGTAATTATAAATGTAATTATAAACCCATTTTAAAAATATAAAGACCAAATCCTTTGAAGCAAAGAAATTAATTTCCATATTTGGTCTTGCTCAGCCGCAAAGGTTTTGGTCCATGACGGAGTGGCCCTCCTCATCTTCCTCATCTTCCTCCTCTTCAGCATCGTCTCGGTCTCACTCGGATCGTTTTGCCCATTAAGACGACGGCGGGCCCGCCTGCCGGCCGTTTATGACCCACTTTACGCTCGCCCATTTTTCTTTTCTTATTTTCTCGCTTTTAGTTTCCCTCTTTTGTCGGCTTTACTCGCATCGTTTTCCTCGACCAGTAAAATGATGCTTGTTTGCTGTCATTTTCAACAAGTTTATGCTGCAGTACTCAACTCCTTGGCTGCCATCGATGGCGATGGGCGTCCAGTCCATTTGGACTGGATTGGACAACTATCACTGGCAATGGAAGTGAATGAGTTAACTGTATTTTGGGTTCTTTTGGCATGACTTTAGCTCCTTTTGCTTTGATTTGCCGTCTGGCCTCGGGCGAGCGACCTTTTTACGAGAAGCTAATAGGACGAATCTCTGAGCTTGTATCCATCAATGCCTTGGTCACCTTTGCAGTTTCTCACGCCTGACTCAGCATTTATCGTCGCTTGTACAGCGAGGCAGAAGCCAAACTACTCCCACCCCACACGTACATGTTAATAGGAAGATTCCAATTTTCATAAATGTAATCTATCTTGTGTACACCCACAGAAAGTCTCAAGAACATGTTTCATAATTATGTGAATGCATAAATAGATCAGGCCTGGGCATTTTGGCAACCTAAAAAAAATCCAAATCGTTCTTTTATATATTTTTATATAAAATAGGTAGTTTAAAAATGGCATGAGACATAAAATACTAGAGAATACTTGATCGTTTCATTCACATATGAAGGAAATATTCCATTCGATTTTAGCATTAAGATAGTGGATGAAAAACTAAATGTATTTTGTATTTTAGAGCACAATATTCATAATATAGAATTTGCGTTTAGATTTACAGTACAGCTTGCCTGGAGTATTTTTTCTCTTTTCGCCACTCATACAAGCTTTTTCACACTTTTTTTCCTTTGACGTTTACTTTGTGATCCGTGAATCCAGTAAAGGAACTCATCTGACGGCTTTACAACTTGTACCCCATTAGGCTCTCGCCATGGTTGTAGACCTAACATGAGTTCTGGCCACGTTCCCAGTCGTTTAGCCGTGATTTTGCGTAGCCACTTAATGTTGTTTTCCTGGCCCTCTTGGGTGGTTAGCTAGTCAGCCACTGTGAATCTTGGTCCTCATCACCATCATGGTTCTCTTGATGCGTGCTGGTAAATGTGTGTTTGGCAAAATGGAATGCGATTTGCTCTAACTGACTGGCTGCCATTGACCATTTCATGTTTTTCTATTTGTTTGTGTCTTGCAGAGCGTTTTCACTGTTCTTCTGGGACCGTTCACCTTTTTCAGTGCCCAGAAGACAAAATACCTACAGATCCTCACATCGCTCATGCGCTGGATTGGTAAGACACACTTCTATTCTTTCTAAAATATCAAGTCAATTTACATCCCCTCAAAAGACATCCCCAGACTAAAATATTTGAAAAAGCCAGACGGTGTTGTTAAAGTCACAGTTTAATGTTCAGAGTACGTGTTCGGAGATAAAAAAAATAAAAAAGATGAAACTGGCTATATCTTTAGCAATGTCAAATTTTGGTAGATTTATTTATCACCTGCAAAAATGTCTCAAGTAGTCTTATCCATAAAAACAAAAGGAAGTATTGTCAGTTTGTCGTAAAGCAGCCGTGTGTGGAGTGTAGCCAGATTTGTCCCGGTTGAAAAGGAGAAGAAATAAATAAACAGCCAGGCATTGTGAGACCATTGACGATATTAAATCCTGCACTAGCACTCTTGGCCACTTCAATGCTAGCTCTTCCGGGAATCCTGACCCCCCCAAACACACACACACACACACACACAAACACACATTACATATCCCCCCCGTATTGAGGTGCGTCCATCAAAGGTCCGGTCCCCTGCCGCGCCTCGGCTTCCCATCTCGCCGCTCATTCGTCAATCTGACAAGCTTGACGGGCCGTCCCACACTTGATTGGACTGTCACTCAAGGAAAATAAAGTGCCCCTCCAAGGGGGCTGTGCGGGAACCCCCGACTAGCTCACAAACAGTCCATGGTGTTGGTGCACCGGCAAATGTTTACTGGACCTTTCAATCTGAGTCCATCTTGACCCATCCATACCTGCCTGCATGTTGTCCTATTTGTTTTTAGTTTTTTTTTCTTTTCTTCTTCCTTAATTTTTTTGCTTAACTTTCTTAGTTTTCTTTCTTCATGTTCTCTTTAATTTTCCTTCCTACCTTTCTTAATTTTGGTTTTAGTTTTGCTAAATATTGACAATTAGTGTTCGATACAGCATCGGATTCTGATTTAGATCCCTTCCAGTATCCAGCTGTTTTTTTTTTTTTGGCACTCTTTAAATTGTCGAAATATAAAGCTATCATTATCGGCAAAACATATCCTGTGAAAAAGCTGCTCGCAAGTAAAAAAGGAAAAAAATCTGTATTGGGACATTTACTCAGTTTTGCTAGACCTCCTGCGCCCAATGACGTGGTCTCCAGCACGTGCATCGCGTGCGTTTGATTTGTTGGGCAGACGGTCCTCAGAGGGTCGTTAAGTTGAGGCGTCAAGGTCATTGGTGGGCCTGAGCCGCAAAGATAAATCGCGTTGGATGCTGCTCGCATCCCAAGCATGCTCAATTGACACAATTGTCCCAGCTGGTGCGCGAGCGATGGCTTTATCCTGACAGACGTCCGACAGCTGTTGTAGAAATGAGAGCACTTGATGGAAGAGCCAATCGCAATCATTCACAGCCAGTTTCGCTTCTTTAATTGCAGACAAAACAATGTTAGATGTCATTATGCTGGTGGAGATTTTACCCTTTCTCATCAAATAACATGTTCCTTCCAAGTTTTGTCTTTGTGTTATTAAACTAGCATATAAAACGTTGTAAATGAAGATTGTTTTGTGTCTGCAATCAGGCCGCTGCACTTAATGCTGTCTTTAACGTGTTAAAAAAAACAATTTAGTGCAATTCCAATATGGGCGCACCTCTTTAAAGTAGCACAAGGCAGTCATAAGTATGGCGTGTCTGTTTAAATACCCATCACCTCCCTAACTTGTGTTCACCCCTAACCCTTCTTAGCCAATACAGTGGTACCTCGACCTACGACATGCTCGAGATAAGATGAAAATTTCGATCGAATAATTCGCCCTAGATACGATCAAAATTTCGAGATGCGACCAAGCCAGGTGGCCATGACATGAGAGGCTGTTTATCATTGTAGTGCACTGTCTTTTTTGCCACATCTCTTTCGTCTATAACAGATATCTACGAGCACTAAACGATTTATTCAGACGAGTTTTTCCTACGCATCGACCAGGAAACACACAACGCGCATGCGCGGGCAAAAAGAGGGCTTTCTGGGTAATGAAGTATACTCGCGCACACAACACCGATAGGCAATGGCATCCTTTCTCAGAATAAAACTTCATTACCCACAATCAATACGTGGGTCGGCTGTTATTCCTTCCTTAGCCTGTTAGCTCCCGCGATCGCTCATTCAAGATTACTTCTCGTTGGCAAGTGGTCGTGCGTTATCCTATTGTGAGGACATTTGTGTGCATCATTTTGGAAATATTTTGAAGGGAATACAACAGCAAACAGCCCATCGATAGCGAACGTGAGGGTGGAGGCGTGGCAAACAGCTAACCCGCCCAGAACGAAGGTAAAAACAATTAAAACAAAATTAGAATTCAGTTTTGTGTAAAGTTACATTAAACATATGTTTAAGTGTCTGTGTATATTAATCCAAGTTAATTTAATTTTTTTGTTCGGTTACGAGTAGGTTGCCGTGGATAAAGTCCCCCCGAACCCCACATTTTTTCCAATCCAATATCCTGTTTTTGGTGTTTTTTCAGAGGATTGGAATGAATTAATTTGTTTTTAGTTCATTTCAATCGGAAATGTTCGCTCGAGTTACGAAAAGCTCGACATACGATCTCAGTCCCGGAACGCATTAAGATCGTATGTCGAGGTACCACTGTAATCTCAAATATTGTGTGTTTTGTTTTTTCTCAGCGTTCACCATGATGATCATCCTGGCGCTAATGCGCATCGGGTCGGGCAAAGGCGAGGGCCGCCCCCCGGTCGCATCGCTCGCCGGCATCCCCAATCTGTTCGGCGTGTGCGTCTACTCCTTCATGTGCCAGCACTCTCTGCCGTCGCTGGTGACGCCCATTTCGGACAAGAAGCGAGTGGGCTGCTTCGTCCTGGCCGACTACGTGCTGATTCTGGGCTTCTACGTGCTGCTGTCCCTCACCGCCATCTTCTGCTTTGACAGTGCGCTCATCCACGACATGTACACACTCAACTTCACCGACAACTGCCACGTTCTGGATATACCCGTGCTGCGCTATTTCCTGGGTCTCTTCCCAGTCTTCACCATCAGCACCAATTTCCCCATCATTGCCGTCACGCTGCGTAACAACTGGAAGACCCTGTTCCACCGGGACGGAGGCACGTACCCGTGGGTGGTGGACCGAGTGGTGTTCCCGCTGATCACGCTGGCGCCGCCCGTGCTGGTGGCCTTTTGCACGCACAATCTAGAGTCGCTGGTGGGCATCACGGGGGCCTACGCCGGCACGGGCATCCAGTACGTGGTGCCCGCCCTGCTAGTCTACCACGCCCGGCGTCACGTGGAGCCGGTCACCGCGCGGCACGCCATCAACCCCCACCGCTCGCCCTTCCGCCACGCCGCCTGGGTCTGGTTTGTGGTACTGTGGGCCGTTTTCTGCCTCATGTTCGTCACCGCCAATATCATCCTGACCGATGTCAAAAAGTGATATGCGCTTTGTGCCTTTTTTTTGGATGGAATTCAGTCCCAATGGACCAAGTACGCATCATTTTTTTTCCCGTGACCATTTATCCTTATTAGGGTGAACTGGGTGCTTAACCAGCTGATTGGAGGCAGGGTATACTCTGGACTGGTCGCCAACCAATGGCAAGCGCCATGACATGAAAAAGGGAATTGGAATGTGGACATTAATTACATGTGAGCGAAAGGCTGAACTGTGTACACAAAATGAGCATTCCTAATGAAAGTTATTAATGTATGATCCCAAATACTACTATCTTGGTCATAAATGACCTGTTGAGACTTATCTGACATATCATGGGGTGGAGGTCTCATTATCAACATGTGAGAAACAATAACCATTTAATTGCAATATCCATTTTTAACACATTGGCAGCAATAGATGTCCAATCCATTTTGGACTTTAGTTTTTAGTGGCAGTGAAACCTCACAGGTTTGTGGCCATGGCTAAAGTGGTGCCTTTGGACCGGATCCGTTTTCAGTTTTCTTGAACCGACAATCTACCAAATTGTGTTTGTATCACATGACTTGGAAGTGAACCTCTTTTTAAAACTGTAATTTAAATGCATCACCAAAAAGTTAGTGGTCTTCATTTTCTGTCCTTTGTGTCACGCAGTTTCTTTATGATGGGAGATCACACTCGGTCTAATATTTGAAGACAAAAGTCGACTGAGGTTTTTTGAGGCGTCCACTCCGTCCAATCGTGTGACTTTTGACACCGGCTGACCTCTGTGTGGCGTATCGCAACGTGGATTGATGAGCAATGAAGGTAGAAAGCCTTGACGAGTCCTTGCTTGGTGCCTCAGCCAAGGTTGAGGGTGCTAGTGGAACATCAATCAGCGTTGGTGACGTGCACACCACCTGTGGACGCAAATGTCATCATGCAAATGACTTTATCCGCCATCAACGTTGTGGACTGCCAGGGACACAGCAATTTAAAAAAATGGAATTGCGTTATATAACATTTTTTTTTCTATTGTCCAAAATATAAAAAAATATATTCATCTTCAGCTAGCAGACGCCCCGCGCCTCTCAGCACACACACACACGTTGTATATTTTAAAATCTTAATCAAACATACGCTGGGGAATCTGACGCAAACACGCTGACGGCGATGATGTAACTCGGAGTAAAAGTTGTCTACGTTTGGAAAGTGTGTGCGCGCAGACAAGCGTGGCGGATGCGCCAATCAGTGCAAAAGTCAATTCTCGTTTCCGTTTGGACGCCAGCCTGTTAATTAGCCGTCCGACTTCTCATAGATTCCGAAAGATGTGACTGGTTGAATTGCATGCAAACACGTGTGAAAAAAGGAAGAAGATGAAACCACCGCCTTTTTTCTTGACAGTCAGTACACACGTTAAGTTTAAAATTGAGCTTGTTTTAAAGTGACATCATTAAGCAGCGCTTTAGACTGTTGTTAGAATGTTTTAACAAGGTTGTCGTCAATAGTGTTTTTCTTCCATATTATCTTAATGATTGTTTTCGTCGAAATGATCAATAGTCTTCTGACTTTTTAGCCACCTGTAACTCTATTATAAAAGTCCCTCTGTGCATTTCGTACCTGAGCGTAATCAATTGGCAAAGGCAGATGCTCAGGAGGGAACAAACTCAGCACTTTGCAGCTGGCCGGTGTGTACTTGTAAGTATTGTTTTATAGCTTGTGTGTGTTTATGGTGTAGTGTTTAGTGTATTCATGTGTTTAAATGCCCGTCTTGTGCGTGTGGGTGCCTGTTATTGTGTCAGAGGACAGAAAAGCGTAGGCAGTGTTTGCGTTTTTGATGCTTGATTGAAATTCCATTACTTTCCTATATCGATACAATAGCTTGAATTTTCAAAATGAATGAATGGTCTTTGCCAACAGGCCAATCGCGGACACAACCTGACAGATGGCCGCCACCTTGGCAGACGCTCAACAAAAGCCTTGTCGAAGAGTAATGGGCGAAGAAGAACAAGTTCATCATCTGAGAGTCAAACGGCAACAAAAAGATGGCGTTAGACGATTTTAATGTTGACCAAGTGTGCTGAACATCCATCAACGAACGGTAAGCGCTAATATCAATATCATCTCATGTGCTTAATGGTAGGAGAAACTTTACAGACTCACACATTCAGAGACAACATTTTAAATTTGATAAATGATTTTAAAAATAGCGTTAATAACCAGGGGCATCAGTATGTTCCCAGGACAGGGGAGGCTTAGTACACATGATTTTTAAGAAAAAAGCCTTACTATACTTGGTCATTTTTTTAAAGAAAAAAGCCTTTCTATACTATGTTGTTTTTTAAGAAAAAGGCCTTACTATACTATGTCGTTTCTTACGAAAAAAGCCTTACTATACTATGTCGTTTTTAAAGAAAAAAGCCTTACTCTACAATGTCGTTTTTTAAGAAAAAAGCCTTACTATACTATGTCGTTTTTTTACAAAAAAAAGCCTCACTATACAATGTCGTTTTTTTACGATAAAAGCCTAACTATACTATGTCGTTTTTAAAGAAAAAAGCCCTATGATACTATGTCGTTTTTTAAGGAAAAAGCCTTACTATACTATGTCGTTTTTTAAGAAAAAAGCCTTACTATACTGTCGTTTTTTTACAAAAAAAGCCTTACTATACTATGTTGTTTTTTAAGAAAAAAGCCCTACTATACTATGTAGTTTTTTAGGAAAAAAAGCCTTACTATACTATATAGTTTCTTACAATACTATGTACTAGTTTTTTAAGAAAAAAGCTTTACTATACTATGTCGTTTTTTTAAAGAAAAAAGCCTTACTATACTATGTTGTTTTTTAAGAAAAAAGCCTTACTATACTATGTCGTTTTTTACGAAAAAAAGCCTTACTATACTGTCGTTTTTTACGAAAAAAAAGCCTTACTATACTATGTTGTTTTTTAAGAAAAAAGCCTTACTATACTATGTCGTTTTTTACGAAAAAAAGCCTTACTATACTGTCGTTTTTTACGAAAAAAAAGCCTTAGTATATTATGTCGCTTTTTATGAAAGAAAGCCTTACTATACTATGTTGTTTTTTACGAAAAAAGCCTTACTATACTATGTCGTTTTTTACGAAAAAAAAGCCTTACTATACTATGTCGTTTTTTTAATGAAAAAAGCCTTATTACACTAAGTCGTTTTATACGAAAAAAGCCTTACTATACTGTCTTTTTTTTTTTTGCAAAAAAAGCCTTACTATACTATGTCGTTTTTTAGGAAAAAAAGCCTTACTATACTATATAGTTTTTTACTATACTATGTAGTTTTTTAAGAAAAAAGCTTTACTATACTATGTTGTTGTTTTTTAAGAAAAAAAGCCTTACTATACTATGTTGTTTTTTAAAGAAAAAAGCCTTACTATACTATGTCGTTTTTTAAAGAAAAAAGGCTTACTATACTGTGTCGTTTTTTAAAGAAAAAAGCCTTACTATACTATGTCGTTTTTTAAAGAAAAAAGCCTTACTATACTATGTCGTTTTTTTAGCAAAAGGCCTTACTATACTATGTCATTTTTTAAAGAAAAAAGCCTTACTATATTGTTGTTTTTTTAGAAAAAGGCCTTACAATCCTATGTTGTTTTTTAAGAAAAAAGCCTTACTATACTATGTCGTTTTTTAAGAAAAAAGCCTTACTATACTATGTCGCTTTTTACGAAAAAAGTCTTACTATACTAAGTCGTTTTTTACGAAAAAAGCCTTATTACACTTTGTAATTTTTTTAAGAAAAAGGCCCTACTATACTATGCCGTTTTTTTAGGAAAAAAGCCTTACTATACTATATAGTTTCTTACAATACTATGTAGTTTTTTAAAAAAAAAGCTTTACTATACTATGTAGTTTTTTAAGAAAAAAGCTTTACTATACTATGTCGTTTTTTAAAGAAAAAAAGCCTTACTATACTATGTTGTTTTTTAAGAAAAAAGCCCTACTATACAATGTCGTTTTTTAGGAAAAAAGCCTTACTATACTATATAGTTTCTTACAATGCTATGTAGTTTTTTAAGAACAAAGCTTTACTATACTATGTCGTTTTTTACGAAAAAAAGCCTTACTATACTGTTTTTTTAATACAAAAAAGCCTTACTATACTATGTCATTTTTTTAAAGAAAAAAGCCTTACTATACTATGTAGTTTTTTTACAAAAAGGCCTTACTATATTATGTCGTTTTTTACGAAAAAAGCCTTACTATACTGTTTTTTTAATACAAAAAAGCCTTACTATACTATGTCATTTTTTTAAAGAAAAAAGCCTTACTATACTATGTAGTTTTTTTACAAAAAGGCCTTACTATACTATGTCGTTTTTTACGAAAAAAGCCTTACTATACTGTTTTTTTAATACAAAAAAGCCTTACTATACTATGTCATTTTTTTAAAGAAAAAAGCCTTACTATACTATGTCGTTTTTTAAGAAAAAAGCCTTAGTATACTATGTCACTTTTTACGGAAAAAAAAGCCTTACTATACTATGTCGCTTTTTACGAAAAAAGCCTTACTATACTATGTCGTTTTTTACGAAAAAAAGCCTTACTATACTATGTCGTTTTTTACGAAAAAAAGCCTTACTATACTAAGTCGTTTTATACAAAAAAGCCTTACTATACTATGTCGTTTTATACGAAAAAGCCTTACAATACTATGTCTGTTTTTACAAATAAAGCCTTACTATAATATGTTGTTTTTTAAGGAAAAAAAGCCTTACTATACTATGTCGTTTTTTAAGAACGACATACTATAGTAGGGCTTATTTCTTAAAAAATTGACCATGTATAGTAAAGCGTTTTTCTAAAAACAAAAAGCGACATACTATTGTAAGGCTTTTTAAAAAAATTGACCATGTATAGTAAGGCTTTTTTTCTTATAAAAACGACATAGTATAGTCAGGCTTTTTTTTTCTTAAAAAAACGACATAAGGCGTGTTTAAGGCTTTTTTCATTAAAAAATGACATAGTATAGTAAGGCTTCTTTTTTTTGTAAAAAACGACATAGTATATTAAGGCTTTTTTTCTTAAGAAACGACATAGTATATATAGTAAGGCTTTTTTCTTTAAAAAACGATAGTATAGTCAGGCTTTTTTTCGTGAAAACATGACACAATGTATAACAAGTCTTTATTCATAAAAAAACGACATCGTATAGTAAGGCTTTTTTTCTTAAAAAACGACATAGTATATATAGTAAGGCTTTTTAAAAAAAAAAAAAAACGACATAGTATAGTAGGGCTTTTTTTTCTTAAAAACAACATAGTATAGTAGGGCTTTTTTCCTTAAAAACTACACAGTATAGTAAGGCCTATTTCTTAAAAAAAAACGACGATTTATAGTAAAGCGTTTTTCTTTTTAAAAAAAATGACCATGTATTGTAAGGCTTTTTTTCTTTAAAAAAACGACAGCATAGTCAGGCTTTTTTTGTAAAAACATGACACAATGTATAACAAGTCTTTATTCATAAAAAAAAACGACATAGTATAGTAAGGCTTTTTTTCTTAAAAAACGACATAGTATAGTAAGGCTTTTTTTCTTAAAAACGACAAAGTATAGTAAGGCGTTTTTCTTTAAAAAAAAACGACATAGTATAGTAAGGCTTTTTTTCTTTAAAATAACGACCATTTAGAGTAAAGTGTTTTTCTTTTTAAAAAAAGACCATGTATTGTAAGGTTTTTTTTCTTTAAAAATGACCATGCATAGTAAGGCTTTTATTTATAAAAAAAAGACCATGTATAGTAAGGCTTTTTTTATTTAAAAAAATGACCATGTATAGTATTTTCTTTAAAGATACAAAAAACGCATTGTGAGGCATTTGAGCAATAACATTCATATTTGACTTTATTGTATACATAATGAATTAATCTTGGCTTCTGGCTCATCCTCACAAGGCTTGTGTACGTACAAGATATTTTTGGAATGTAAGTTAAAGCATGGAGGAAATGTTCCCCACAAGTTCACGCTTTGCCTTGTTTGTTGACAGATTTGTACCGGCGCACCCCGGATTGTGCCTTCATCCAGGAGTCTCCGGCACCCCAGTGAGCAGAGGCTGACAAGGTCATGCTTTTGGACGGCTCCCACAGATGCAGGTGGATGACTTTGCCGGATGGCAAATCCTCACTGATCTGTAAGTCCGATTGTCGTCGTCGACGTTATCACTTTGGTCACGTGACCTTTATGTCATTCACGGCGTCCAGTCTGGAAGAGCTCGCTGAGTTGGGACAGATGCACATCGTCACCGCCTTCGTCATGCCAGGTTGAAGACCGTGTCGCAACTGTAAAAAAAAATGTCATCTTGGGCAGTGTTGAAAAATAATTGTATTTGTGTCATAAAAGATGCATTAGACAAAATAGAAGAGGAATAGGAGGAGAAGAATGGAGTGCAGCCGACCAACCGACGCCGACTCGGCAAGTAAAGGAGCACTCGCCTCACCCCGTGACAGCCGTGGGTTTGAGCTGTGTCCCCGTCACTCAACAGACGTGGATGTGGACGAGGGCGACTGGCAGAACAACGCCACCATGCGGTTCTTCGACAGCCGGCGGTTGTGGTGGGAATGGAATGGATTGGATTGGATTGGATTGGATTGGATTGGATTGGATAACTTTATTCATCCCGTATTCGGGAAATTTCATTGTGGCAGTAGCAAGAGGGTGATTAGACAGAACAACAAAGCAAAAGCACAAAGTACAAAGCAAATCTAACAGAACAAAGAAAGTTGTAAAAACATTAAAGTAAAAAGTATAAAGTACAAAGTAAAGGAAAAAGGAATGTATTACGAAATATTAAAATGTAATTAAAAAAAAGGTAGAAGGGCTGTAAAACACGAAAAACAAATAAGAGTGGACAGAGCTACTGCCACTGGCTTCCGCGTGACGGCGCAACCAATAAAGGTGTTTGGCTGGCTTATTTGAAATCCTAGCTAATAGCCAGTGTCTTTTGGTTTTTAGGCCAATTCTTTTAACTCATTTTGATGTAATGTTTAAATGTAAAATTTAATTTTGAAAGTGTTTTTTAATAAAAGATAATTAGTCTTTTGTCGCAGGTGCCTCTCCCCGCCGAAGGTACGTCTGCGGGACGCGAACCAGCCTCCACTCGACGGTAGGCGCATGCTCTACTGTGCGTGGTATAGTATAGTAAGGCTTTTTCATTGAAAAAAGGAGCATGTATAGTATGGCTTTTTTATTGGGAAAAAAACGACATAATACAGTAAGGCTTTTTTCTTTAAAAAACACATAGTATAGTAAGTTTTTTTTCTTTTAAAAAAACGACATAGTATAGTAAGGCTTTTTTTCTTTAAAAAAAACCACATAGTATAGTAAGGCTTTTTTTCTTAAAACGAACGACATAGTATATAATAAGGCTTTTTTTCGTTTAAAAAAAACATAGTATAGTAAGGCTTTTTTTTCTTTAAAAAAACGACATAGTATAGTAAGGCTTTTTTCTTAAAAAGAACGACATAGTATATAGTAAGACTTTTTTTTCTTTTGAAAAAAACGACATAGTATAGTAAGGCTTTTTTTCTTTTGGAAAAAAACGACATAGTATAGTAAGGCTTTTTTTCTTTAAAAAACGACATAGTATAGTACGGCTTTTTTTCTTAAAAAACGGCATAGTATAGTAAAGCCTTTTTTCTTAAAAAAACGACAGTATAGTAAGGCTTTTTTTCTTAAAAATGACATAGTATGTATAGTAAGGCTTTTTTCTTTAAAAAATGACTATAGTAAGGCTTTTTTCTTAAAAAATGACATAGTAAAGTAAGGCTTTTTTCTTTAAAAAAACGACATAGTATAGTAAGGCTTTTTTCGTTAAAAAAACAGTATAGTAAGGCTTTTCCCTAAAAAAACACAGTATAGTAAGGCTTTTTTCCCTAAAAAAATTACATAGTATAGTAAGGCTTTTTTTCTTTAAAAAACGACATAGTATAGTACGGCTTTTTTTTTTCTTAAAAAACGGCATAGTATAGTAAAGCTTTTTTTCTTAAAAAATGACATAGTATATATAGTAAGGCTTTTTTTCTTAAAAACTAACATAGTATAGTAAGGCTTTTTTCTTAAAAAAATGACATAGTATAGTCAAGCTTTTTTTCGTAAAAACATGACACAATGTATAACAAGTCTTTATTCATAAAATAACAACATAGTATAGAAAGGCTTTTTTCTTTAAAAAAATGAAAAAGTAAAGTAAGGCTTTTTTATTTAAAAAATGACAGTAAAGTAAGGCTTTTTTCTTAAAAACGACAGTATAGTAAGGCTTTTTTTTCTTAAAAAATGACATAGTAAAGTAAGGCTTTTTTCGTTAAAAAACACAATATAGTAAGGCTTTTCCCTAAAAAAACATAGTATAGTAAGGCTTTTTTCCCTAAAAAACGACATAGTATAGTAAGGCTTTTTTTCTTAAAAAACGACATAGTATATATAGTAAGGCTTTTTTCTTTAAAAAATGACATAGTATAGTAAGACTTTTTTCTTAAAAAGAACGACATAGTATATAGTAAGACTTTTTTTTCTTTTGAAAAAAACGACATAGTATAGTAAGGCTTTTTTCTTAAAAAACGACATATTTCCACTTTCAATATGGCGGGGCGATGTGGGCGTGGCCTATCTTCAAGGCAGCGGCATAAATTAAGCACATGCGCAGTGCCTCGTCTTCCCCAACAGCCATGTCGATGCTGATGCCCGTGTAGCACGCCAACGAGGTAAGGCGTCGAGCCATTTACTGGCCTAAGTGCATTTTTATCACGCTACCGGCAGATTTTTTAGGAATCAATTGAGCCAAACCGCCAACAAATCTGTAAGTTTAATGCCAGGTTGACCGCACCGTCGACGATTTAAGTTTGGGCTCTGTGCCACATGTGACAAGCTATCTTAGCATTAGCGTCACGACAACGCTTTCCATTTGACCACGTCAAGCGTCGTCTTGATGTTAATACTAAGAGATCTATAGTCTGTTTTCTCCATTGTCGAGTCGTGTATAAAAGACTTTTAGTGGATTCAAACAAAGCCGAGATATCAACGGACAGTTTGTTAGGTAACGGCTCACTCAAAAATGATGTATGTACTGATAGTTTTCACTGCGAGTGTTAAACAAATCATTTTAATCAAAAATTGTTAAGCCAACTTTCCTCAGCTGTTAACTTCTGTCTGTATATTTAATCGCCTTGTCTGGAAAAGGGAAATTAGCACGGAGCATTCACTAACTTATTTTCATTCTTTAGCTTGATCATTTATTGTAAGATTTCTCTTTCATGCAATAATTGTTTGTGAACTCCCAAATAGCGTGGTTAAATCAAGACGCAGCTCTTCCCGTGTGCCCCAGGACACCCAAACCCTTGAGGTTACAGGTAAAACTAATCTCATCTGTTGAATCTCCAGTCTCTGTAAATGACAACTGTTGCTTTTTTTTTTTTGCACACATCAGGTCCATGTCCAGGTGATCTTCCCAGGTTGCCCACTTGAAGATGATGCCTCTCTGAACTCTCTTCCTGTATTAGTTGTTTGGCAACTCGTAAATAGTGTTGTTAAATGAAGTTTTCTCCGTTTAGCATCATCTTTGGTCTTATCAAGGTAAAACTAGATTTAACAACAAAAATGTAAGTATTAGTTGAATCTCCAGTGTCTATATATGCTAACTTTTGCTTCTTTTTTTTGCACACATCAGGTCCATGTCCAGGTAATCTTCCCAGGTTGCCCACTTGAAGATGATGCCTCTCTTGCATGATGTGGCGTCTCTGAACTCTGTAAGATTTCTCTTCCTGTATTAGTTGTTTGGCAACTCCTAAATAGCGTTGTTAAATGAAGTTTTCTCCGTTAAGCATCATCTTTGGTCTTCTCATCAAGGTAAAACTAGATTTAACAACAAAAATTTAAGTCTATTTGTTGAATCTCCAGTGTCTATATACGCTAACTTTTGCTTTTTTTTGCACACATCAGGTCCACGTCCAGACTTTGGAGGGTCTCCAAGTGATGCCTCATCTCTGAACGCAGTCTTCTGAGAGGTTAGTTTATTGTAGAATATCCAAGTATTCACCCAGATCTATTTTATTGACTAAAGATGCAATTTATTCCCTCTCTGGCTCATGGTGACCAGATCCTTAAGGTAAGGAGGATCTCACTTCTTTTTTTCAGTCAGAAATTTTAATAAAAGAGATTTGAGTGTCAATTGTCTTTGTTAAAACACTTGGAGAAAAAAGACCCCAAGACCCTCAATGGTCTTTTTTTTCCTTTAATTTTTGGTGTTCATATTCTAAGTGTTTTTTAATTTAAAAAGAAATTTTACTAAGTGTTCTAGACAAAATTTTTTTTTTTTTTATTGCAAGTGCTGTTGAAATTTTTCTAAGTGTTTTATAATTAAAACCCAGTTTTTTTTTTGCCTAAGTGTTATGTTGAAATGTTTCTAATTTAAAAAAAACGATTTTTTTAGGCTAAAAAAGTTTTTTGTTATAAGTGCTGTTGAAATTTTACTAAGTGTTTTTTTTTTACCTAAAACAGTTTTGTTGAAATTTTTTCTAAGTGTTTTAATCTTGTCTACAGGTGGAGAAGGTGGCCCATACCAATGTGTACCTTTGAATAAAAACTTTCAAATGTCAAGCCACTTGTTTTTTCTTCATATAACTAGCAAAAAAGAATGCAAATGTACATTTCAAGAACTTTTATTTTCCCACAAAAAAAGGGGTTATCAGGGTGGGTCCACATAAGCCAGCTAGCATTTAAGGTTGTGTTGCTCTTCTTGGCACTCTGGAAAATAAAAGAGGGTCAACACACAATAGACTAAGTCCAGGATTAGTTAAGTAAAAAAAAAAATTGTTTTACCAAGATCAGAAAGGCTCTCTTTTCCTCAGTCAGCAAGCCTTCATCCCACTGCAAAAGAAGGCACAATATTGAAGCCCTAGGAGGAAAAAATATATAAATATTAGACATCCACTGCAGAAACAGGGAGACTTAAAAATGATCTGAGTCTTTATAAGAGGGATCTCCAACTGCAGTCCTTGAGGGCCCCTGTCCAGTTTATTTTCCATGTCCTCCATCACACCTTGATCTTGTTCATTTGATTCAAATGTGGTGGGAGATATGGAAAGCATACTGGATAGGGACCCTGAGGACCAGAGTTGGAGACACCTGCTCTATAATGACAAGTACCTGAGGGGATGTTGCTGTCAAAAAGTGTGCCGTCCACCAATGTCACCCTTTTTGGGGAAGTTTGTCTGGTCATCTTTCTTCAGCGTTGATTTGGTCAACTTGGGTGGACACTGAAGAGAAGCAACATACACAATGAGTAGGTTTAGTACACATTACAAGAAAATATATAACCTCCAACTGCAGTCCTTGAGGGCCCCAGTCCAGTTTATTTTCCATGTCCTCCATCACACCTTAATCAGGATCTTGATCATTTGATTCAAATGTGGTGGGAGATATGGAAAGCATACTGGATAGGGACCCTGAGGACCAGAGTTGGAGACACCTGCTCTATAATGACAAGTACCTGAGGGGATGTTGCTGTCAAAAAGTGTGCCGGCCACCAATGTCACCCTTTTTGGGAAAGTTTGTCTGGTCATCTTTCTTCAGCGTTGATTTGGTCAACTTGGGTGGACACTGAAGAGAAGCAAGATACACAATGAGTAGGTTTAGTACACATTACAAGAAAATAAATAACCTGAAACACTTGGGTCCTACATCGTCCACAACCTTTGCCTTGACTTCTTGACAGCTGTCACCTCTTCCACCGTGTACATCCGTGGCTTTAAACCTCTACAAAACACAGCATGATTATAGAATTGCTCATTTAACCATTTTGACCAGTGGTCCCCAAACTATTCCAGAAAGGGCAGCAGAGGGTGCAGGTTTTCATTCCAAACTGTAAGAGGAAACCTTTCCACCAATCTGGTATCACTGGATTGCATTCAGGTGATTCTTTTTTTCAGCAAAAAAACCCCATTGGTTAAACTGTTAATGTTGGATCTGTTGGAACCAAAACCTGCACCCACAGCAGCCCTCGAGGACCAGTTTGGAGACCTATAATGAGGGAAAATTGTTATTTTATCATGTTTAAACTCAAGTGGAAAAATGGCCCCTGCGCTTTTGTTGACTGAATGTCTCAAACGCATTTAAAATAAAAAAAATGAAAAGGTCCTAGCCCTGAAGTCTTCCTTTAAGAAAGTGAAGGGAAATGTCTATATTCTATTAAAGTGTACTGTTTATTCCTTACACCTCCACTGATGGCATTTATGTGGGTGTGAGTTATCCACACAAGTTGTTGCTATTTAAAAAAAAAAAAATCTACGCCAAGCCAGTTAGTGTTTTCATTCAAAATTGGAATGTATCATAATGAAAAACAAGCTAATTTAGCAAAGCCGTGAATAGCGAACGCTGATATTTAATGATTACACGGATATAGTAAATAGAAACTACTATTTTTAAAAAATGACTCACTTGGCTGACAAACAGCTCGTAATGGCGTCGACAAGTTGCTCCTTTTTGGCTGTTATGGCCGCATTCTTGATGTTTCCCAGCAATCCGTGTTCGTTGAGGAACTGAAACACACAAGGGAATGAAACATTAAGAGCTGTAGGTAACGCAATGTAGCCAATTTGTTTGCAAACATTTTACTGTCTGCATCCACGTTGGGCCACATCACGCGATCGAAGCATGCTACTACCGTCATAAAGCACTCTTCAAATGAGAACTGGGGCTTCGAAATCCCCAAATGACAACGTACCGTGTCCTGTGAGAACTTTATCGGGTCTTTCTTCGGTAAATCGTCACTTCTGAGCTGCCTGCAGTCTACCATAGGACTGGCAGCTGGCTCATTTGCCATTTTGAAGGGTGGAGCCGACCTTTGAACTCTGACATGGGTAATACGTATCAAAAATAGACTTCTTGGTGGACTTCTGTTCATGCCTTTTAACAAACGTGTCTTGGTTGGAGCTGACCCAAATTAGGCCGTTTAGATCATGCGATTAAAAACCTAAAAATACGTTTACAAACAAAACAATGCATACAGGTCAACGAAAACCGTTTTTTTTCCATTGTCTTTTCCGGTCCATTTCACTTCCGGCTCACCAATGTGACGTCAATTCCGGGAACGCCCTCGATTTTTTTTTTTTTTTAATATAATAGTAGTTTGAAATGAAAGCCTAGTCTTATGGGATGCTACGCCTTTATATCAAATCAAAAGCCTTTATTGTCATCATACACAGCTGTGTATAATGAAATGGGTGAAATATCATTCAACAAAGGTGCTCTTATGGGTCAAAATGGTCAAAAGTTTGCACTTTGATGGCCCACGTTTGAAATAGGCCCAAAAAATGACCATGTCTGGTATGGCCCCCTCGTGGTGTAGAGGTTCACTTACCTGATTTAAGTGTGGTAGGTGGGGTTTGAGTTCCGATGGGTTGCCTGTGTTGGGCTCCAGCAACCCACACAACTTTTTCCAGGTTGTGCAATATTACGTTGGCTAAACAATTTTCTATCAAAAAAAGATTAAGACATTTTCTCCGTTAAATAGAAACAACCATGTGTAGTCAATACTTTTCAATAAAGACAAAATAAAGTGTGTCCACTTCATGGTGTAGTGGTTAACTCACCTGACTGCCATGTAGGCAGTTGAGGTTCGAATCCTAGTTGGGAAACATTTTCCCTTAATTATTTCTATGTATGTGTAGTCAAGACTTTCCAATAATGACAAGATGAAGTGTGGCCACTTTGTGGTGTAGTGGTTAACTCACCTGCCTGCCATGTGGGCAGTTGGGGTTCAAACCCCAGTTGGGAATAATTTTTCCCTTAAATAGAAACAACCGTGTGTAGCCAAGACCTTCCAAGAATCACTAAGTTAAGTGTGGCCACTTCATGGTGTAGAGGTTTGTTCACCTGTCTCCTGTGTGGGCAGGCAGGGTTCAAATCTTGGTGGATGATGAACAATTTTGCCATTAAAAAAGACTAAGTCATTTAGTCTTTCCTTAAATAAAACCACCATGTATAGGCGGGCCGCCTCATGGTGTAGAGCAGGGGTGTCAAACCGGTCCTCAAAAGGCTGCAGTGGGTGCAGGTTTTCATTCACCTGGTTGCCATGTGGCAGGTGAGGGAAACCCTTGAGTACACACGGTTGCTTCTATTTAAGGGAAAATGACACCACGCCAGGAATCGAACCGCACTTGCCTGCATGGCAGTCAGGCAAACAAGCCTCTACACCACAGTGTCCTCACTATACCTGCAAGCAAGGACGCGCAATACAGAAAATGAATGAACAATTTTCTATAAAAAAAATAAAAAGACTAAGTCTTTTCCTTAAATAAAAATAACCATTTATGTAGTAAGGCTTTGAAAGTAAATGACACAAACGCCATTTCAGGAGCACGACAGCTGCCTCCCGCCCTTACTATACATGGTCGTTTTTTAAAGAAAAAAAGCCTTACTATACATAGTCATTCTTTAAGAAAAAAAGCCTTAATATACATGATCATCTTTTAAGAAAAAAGCCTTACTTGACATGGTCATCTTTTAAGAAAAAAGCCTTACTTGACATGGTCATCTTTTATGAAAAAAGCCTTACTATACATGGTCATTTTTTAAGAAAAAAAGCCTTACTATACATGGTCATCTTTTATGAAAAAAGCCTTACTATACATGGTCATTTTTAAGAAAAAAAGCCTTACTGTACATGGTCATCTTTTAAGAAAAAAGCCTTACTATACATGGTCATCTTTTAAGAAAAAAAGCCTTACTATACAAGGTCTTTTTTTTTTTTAGAAAAAAGCCTTACTATACATGGTCGTTTTTGAAGAAAAAAAGCCTTACTATACATGGTCATTTTTTTTAAGAAAAAAGCCTTACTATACATGGTCGTTCTTTAAGTTAAAAAGCCGTTCTATACATGGACATCTTTTATGAAAAAAGCCTTACTATACATGGTCTATTTGTTTTAAAAGAAAAAAAAGCCTTAGTATATGTTTTCTTTTTTTGTAATGAATAAAAGCCTTTCTACACATGGTCTATTTTTTCAATAAGAAAAAGCCTTACTATACAGGGCTTCGAGGAGTCTTAAAAACACACAAATCTACACTAAAATTGATAATTTTCCCCAAAATGCCCGATTGTTTGTTCAGAATGGCTTTTTGAAACATCTTTTGGTCCATCTATTATAGACTTCCCTGGGAAATTCCATGCTGCTAAATGAAACTGCGTTTGCGAGCTGAATTTTTTAAAGCGACAATTAATTTGGCTTCCGTCTAATGACGCAAAAATGAAGCAATTTCCCAAAAGGAGGCGCGGTTGCGTTTTCCTTAACCTTGGCTTGTCCAGCGTCTCATTAGCAGGAGAGCGGGAATATCGGTGCTTAATGACGGGGGCGTCCTCCTCCGATGGCGCGGTGGTGATGAGATGGGGGAGGAAGGGACAAGCCCATTAAAACTCGCGCTGCCCTTGTGGACGCTCGCAAGGAAAAGGGAGATTAAGGATAGGATGAAGAAGAAGAAGAGCGATGAAGGTCAACAAGGAGTTGAGTTCAGTCGTGTTATTTCATCAAACGTCGACTTGGACATCTTAACTCATTGAAAGCGATGAACAAGGGGGCCTTTAAAAATGAGCTGGTTTTACATTGACAACCTATTAATTGTCAAATGACCACTTACAACAGTCAAATTAAGGGAAAAGAACAATAAGATTCCTACTTTTTCCAAATATTGGGCAGGTTATGACTTAGAAAATAGTTGGCTACTCTGGGAATTATTAAAATTTGGGTGTTTTGGGACTTAGAAAAAATGGCCGCGTTGGGAGTAAATTTTTTTTTGACAAGTTGACAAGTTCATTTTCCCAGCCTTAATTGTTACGTTAAGAGGTCACTATCTCACAAAGAAAAGGTAACAATACTATTTTAACAAAAAAGAAAATTTCAAAATCAAAGATGATCCGAAGAATTCCTTCATATGCCAGATACGCATTTTGGATTGGACAAAAATACTGTCCGCGAAAACACATTCTTGTTTGTCATTTTTTAAGAAAAAAGCCTTACTATACATGATCATTTTTTAAGAAAAAAAAGCCTTACTATACCTGGTCATTTTTTTAAAAAGGCCTTACTATACATGGTCATTTTTTAAGAAAAAAGCCTTACTATACATGGTCATTTTTTAAGAAAAAAGCCTTACTATACATGGTCATCTTTTAAGAAAAAAGCCTTACTATACATGGTCATTTTTTAAAGAAAAAAGCCTTACTATACATGGTCATTTTTTAAGAAAAAAGCCTTACTATACCTGGTCATTTTTTTAAAAAAGGCCTTACTATACATGGTCATTTTTTAAGAAAAAAGCCTTACTATACATGGTCATTTTTTAAAGAAAAAAAAGCCTTACTATACATGGTCATCTTTTAAGAAAAAAGCCTTACTATACATGGTCATTTTTTAAGAAAAAAGCCTTACTATACATGGTCATTTTTTTAAGAAAAAGACAAAAATATTGTCTGCAAAAACACATTCTTGTTTGTCAAGTGCAAAAAAAATGCAAATTTTGAAGGCAGACATTCCCAAAAACGAAGTTCAAGCAAGTCAAAGCAACTCCGCAGGAGTCCACACATCACCGCGGTAGAGCTAATGAGGGGTCACATTCAGTGTGTGTGTGTGTGTGTGTGTGTGTGTGTGTGTGTACATGCAAATGTGGATGTGAGCCAACAGGGAGTCAAGCAGGTGTTTTGATTAAACACCTAACTAACACCATGTCTGCACGAAAGCCCGCGGGGGAGACAAAGTTCAGTCAAAACTTTTCATTCTTAAAAGTCCAACCATCCTTCCAGATGTCTTGGCGCCAAGCCCAGCTGACTTTGTGCAGAAAATTGCAAAGCCCTTTAAAAAGGCCAGCTCCAAGAAAAATGGCCACTTTTGGGTGTCTTTTAAAAGCAAAGGCCTTCGAGACTTTTTAGTGGGTCACCTAATATTAGAGATGATTGTACAATATATCGCAGCGTGAAATTGGCTTTGGGGGCTGAGGGTTTGAAAATGTTCCATGATGCTCAAAAAAGGGTCAAAAATATACAAAAAAAACAACGTGAAAGTGTATTTTTGGGTACTGATTCTTGAGGCTTTTTCATGAGTCTGTCTGCTAATTATAGATACGCCTACCAAATTTAATGAGGAAATGAAACTGAGATTTCTTTAAAATGGGAGGGGCAGCTGCAGTTAGATGTTTACTTTTCGTGATATAAAGTCATGAGGACAAAAAATAAATTGTCTATTTTAGTGGCTGTGCGAATATTTGGACACTGAGGCAGAGCCATGTCCTTGTTCTTTATTAAAGGGCGGTGTAACATTGGAAATACACATTACACATTTTGATATACGTTCCCCATGGGAGCGGAAGACTGATCGCTATAGTAGTGATGGCAATAAAATGAAACGTAAATTCATCTTAGAAAAGTAAAAGATAAACAAATGTTAAGTTATATATTCATATCTATATACCAATATATGTACTATATATACAGAGGTACCCTGACGTATGAGTCCAACTCAAGTCATTACATAAATTTATCCTACGGCAAATAACTAACTGAATCCGTTTCAGACCCCATTGATTCGTAAAAATAGGACAATATTGTTTTAAGTAGTGAATTGCAGCAATGTCGCACAAAATATAAAACAATCAAAACAATAAACAATAAAAAAAACAAGCGATGCTAATAACCTCATAAGTCAAGGTACAACTGTATCAGTATTTAAAAAAGACAGAGAGGTTAACTTGTTAAATGCTTATTAAGCGTTTCTTCCTGGTTTGTCCCAGTGGTTAGTCAGTGTCTTGTTTTTTTATTGCACTGAGAACTGAGAGGCGACCTCTCAAAATACACTGTCGGTGGTCACTGTTTTTTTTTTTGCTTCTTCAAACCTCCGACTCCAGGCTGGAGACCCTCCCCCAGGGTTTTGGCACAAACGGACTGTTCACCCGGCGCGCCACCAACACCTGCCGGCGTTCCCTGCCCGCCGATACGGGCTTATCCCGCTCGGCCCCAAACATACTGTTCTGGTAGGCCACGGGCCTGGTGGCGGGGTGGTCCGGGCAGTGGGTGGCGCACGGGAACAGGTGGCACATGTTTTTGGAGCTGTCGTAGAACTGGCATGGGGGCGGCGCCACGTAGACCGGCATGTCCGAGTAGGAGTTCAGATAGGTGGAGTAGTGTCTGTGCACCAACGTGGAGGAAGACCGGCGCAGGGCGGCGGGGTTCTGCAGAATGGCCTCCCGGTACGACGGCAGCCGAGTGGGGTCGGTGTACTTGAGTTTCTGCTTGTAAGGGTAGGAACCCATATGGGCCGGGTCTAAATAGGCGGGCTCGGCAGCCAGAGATTGGCAGGCAAGATTGTGGCCCAGGCTGCCGTAAAGCTTGTGGGACTTGGCGTTAGCCGGCACCACCACCCGTGGGAACAGGTCGGGCATATCCGCCCGGGGCGACGTCGAGGTGGAGGGTTTGGTCTCATCCACCTGCCGGAAGCGCTCGTTGCTCCAGGTGGCTTTGAGGAAAGAGGCTCTGCGGTTGAGTTTATCCTTCCCTAGCAGGGGTACGTCATCCATCTCGGGTTCAAGGTAAGACTTCATGCAAGAGTTGCAGCTGGCGACGGCACTCGGGTAGTGTCCCTGTGTGGCGCAAGGGTAGTGTCCTGGGACGGGGTCCGGGCCGTGGTTTTTCATCAGCTGGTTGGCCCTGAGTTCAGCCAGGCAGGATCGCGGCTCGTCGTAGTCGGCCCTCGATCTCGGCTCTGGGACGTCAAACACGTAGCTGCGCCTCCGCCGGCCCCCGCAGTCAGGAGGGTAGCTCAGCTTCCTTCTCAGGGGGGGCTTATGCTCAACGTAGACATTGGGCACGTGGATTTCCCGGTAGGTGATGAAGGGGGACGCCAGGTGCCGCGTGGGATTCTCCACATAGAGACGCCCAGGGTGGTGAGGCTGGGCGGTGGGCGACACATCGGGCATGGCGAGGTGGGGGCTACTCAGGCTGGAAATGGGCAGCGTCCTCTCTAAGAGGTTGTTGCGGGCCGGCAGTGTGTAACGCATGGGGCTGGGCCTAGTAACCACCCGCGGTTTGTCCAAGAGCGGTTGAGCGGCGCCGTCCCCGTAGTGGATGGGGTAAGTCGGGGTTCGGCTCCTAACCGGGTAGGGCGAGTGGTTGTCGGTAATGCTGGAGATGTAAGGAAGGCGGCAGTGTGCCATGTCTGCGCCCGTGGACACGCGAGCTGGGTGCCCGGCACGGGTGGTGTCGGCGGCTCTTCGATTCCAACTCTCCAGGGTCTTGGTGGCGCTGTCCAGGGAGTTCTCAACTCGGGCAGAGGACACCATGTCCTTGGCGGTCTTTAGCATCTTTAGCATGTTAGCCTGCGAGTAGTTGCTGGTGAGGTCGGGACTCTGGATGCTGCCGTTGCGATCTGTGTGTTCCACACCGTTGAAGCAGCTATATATGCCCTGCACACACAAAATAACACAGCTTTTATAACATTTTAGTTTGACGGCCAAAACCCCAAACCTGTCTGAACTGAACCACTACAGATTTTGTTCGATCTATACGGTCCTCCTTTTTCTGGCATCTAGTCCTTTTGTTTTATCCTGTGATTTCCAGGACTGAGGTGTCCATTCCAAAGTCCTCAAGTCCAACCCAACCTTAGACCATCGAGTCACTAGATTCTAGTGTCATTCTATCCAGTTCAATTCAATCCCATCCTACATACACAGTTATGTCCAGTCTTTACTTGGCTGTCCAGTAGAATAAATTACTCACATGCTAGCATGACTTGACTGCCACCTGTGTGAGTTTGACTATGAAACAAATTCAGCATCCGATTTAAGCAGGGGACGGCGAGATATATCACGTCCCTGACGTGGTGTCAAAAGTAGCTGTACTAAGCGTTGAAAACCAGGCAAACACTTCGGTAAAAGTGAGACAAAAATGACAAAAACGATGCCGTCAGATGCTGATGGTCGCATTTCTTCATATGAGCTCCTCACCGCCTCGCGCATAAACCCATTCGCGTACACAAGCGTACGTTTGTTAATAGGGCAATTTAAATGCAGGTGCTGCCGGATCACAAGCGCCTGCAATATTTCAGTTCAAGTTATTTTATTGCTTGCATCTGGCTTTATTCCACTTTGTTTTTGTTTTTTTGTAGCTTGTTTGGCCTGTTGTCAACTGCACTGCGACGCTTCCCATGAAAGAGTTGATCACACATTTCATTTTACACAGTAAAGGGGACAGACCAAGGGTCTTTTGGTGCCTCTAACACAAATAGGCCGTATATTTAGAGTGCTCTTTTTTAGACTTTCTAGCATTACACGAGGGTGACGATGTCCACAACGTACCCTGCTGATGGCCAAGAGGAAGTCGAGGCGTTCCGATTTTCGCACCGAGTGTCGCAGCTTCCAGTAGAGCAGGTGCTCCCAAGCAAACACTAGCAAGCTCAAACCCATGGCCACCAAAAGCATGTAGAAGACACCCGCCATATTGTCAATGTCCAGCTTGCTGCTCATCACCTCCTTCTTCTCATTGCGGCAGATGCCCGTCAGCCACACTGTCTGCAGCTTCTGAGTGTCGCCTGACACAAAAGACAAAATCAATGTCAGTATTGGTTGAGTACGCTCAATCTCCGCATACGTTTTGCAGGATCTCCAGATTCTCCATCTTACCATCGGCCAGGAACTGAAGCAGCGCGAGGTCAATGGGTCTTTTCCATCGAGAGTCCTTCTGCAACGCGATGCCGTATCCTGTGGTTGCGAAGACTTTGCCACTGCCGATGGTCACCAGTTTACAGCCCTCGTCTTTTCCCGCCATGTAGTTGAGCACGGCCGCGTCGTAGATGAAGGCGTCCAGCTTTCTGAAATGGAAAAGAAAAGAATGGTAGAGTTGACAGTGTTTTTTTGTGTTCCTTGCTGGTCCTGACGCCTACCCGGTCTTGAGGCTGTTGAGGGCGTCCTCGACCCCTTTTTGGTTGTACTTGACCATGTGCGAGTGCATCTCTGGGTAGTTGCTGCGGATGTTTCGTTCTGTGCTGCCGTTGGGGACCGTGCCAAAGCGGAATGGAGGGTACTGCTCCTGAGGTTTCTGGAACTAGAAGGCAGAGGTAGGACCTATTGGTCTTTAAAGAAGATTGGGGTTTTAATGTAGAGTTCTAAGATTAGGCTAAGGTTGCAAACAAAGGTTTATTCGTAAACTATGGGTTAGTGTTTTAGGACAGGGTTATGGATGATGGTTAACAGCTAGCCAGGGGGAGAAATAGTATTTTGAAAATTGTCTGTGTTGGGAGGTAAGGAGTTAAAGCTAGTATTAAGAGTTTGACAGCCTCCATTAGAGTTTCTAAGTAGGGGGTTAGTTATCCCAGGGTGAGAATCTCAAGTCAGTGTTTCAAAGTTTTGGCTGAAGATGATGTTACTGTTTCAAATTAGGCTTTGAGTCAATGTTTGCATTCCAAATTAATGGTTTAAAACTCGAGGCATTGTTTTAATCAAGACAAATTAGGGTTTAAAACCAGGATTACATTGTCGAAGTATGATTTTCAAGGCCAGAGGACCAATAAGTTGTCCCAGAAAATGAAAGTCACTTGAACAAAGATTTTATATCGGGCAATATAGCAAAAAAAATAGGCTGTATGACAAAGCAGTTGACCTAAAAAGGTGAGTGTTTGTTATTCCCCTGGAGGCTTCTTTCTTTTTTCTCTCTTGTCACACAAAGTGACTCTACAAATATTTCTATGACAGTTTATGTATGGGTGTGTATTTGCTCCTCAGGGATGCAGCTCATCATGAGCACAATCCGATACAAGGTCACATTTGCATATTTTACACCTGCAAACACAGCGGTAAGGCGGGGGTACAGTGCTGTGGGTTGTACATCTGGACAAACAGCCGCTCGCCTCACATCCAGACTTGGAAGAAAACTTTGCCGGAGGAGCGGCGGCATAACGGTGCGCTACCTTCTTGTCGCTCAGTCCGGAAACGGTGTCGATGTACTGCTCCTGGATCATGAAAGCGGCCAAATTGGCCGTGTAGGACGCCAGAAAGATGACAGCGAAGAAAGCCCACACCAGCACCATGATCTTACTGGTGGTCCCCTTGGGGTTCTCGATTGGCACAGAGTTGTTGAACACGATTCCCCACAGGAGCCACACCGACTTGCCGATGGTGAACGTGGGACCCCCGGGGTCTGCGGATGAGATGGCTGCATTTTAACAACAGACAAACAACCTGAGGAAAGGTTAAGGCCAGCGTGATGAGTGCGCTTTCTCTATTCAATAACAAATAGTAGAATGATAAAAATATACAAAGATAGTTTGCCAGTACAGTTCAGTTGTATTTAACTTTAACTACAATGACATCTTTTGATTGTAAAATATATTTTCATAGAATATACGTAACTTTTGTGTCCTGTATGATGACATTTATTTCTAATCCGTTTAGATGAGCAATTTTAATTCTGTTGCAGTGCTTTTTCTAAACTAATTTCCAATCTATTTCCAAATGCACAGTGTTTTAATTTGGGTCATTCCATTTGTACTTGGACAGTGAAACCATTAAGCATCTGTGTTTGAGGACAGTCAGCGCCGACATGAAAGTCCATTTCTTATCTATTGATTTTTGTACGTGTGCTTGATGACTTGAGGAGGACGATGAGAAGGACGACCCACCTTTCGCCGTGATCAGGCTGCGGTTGTAGCCCACCGGGCTGCAGTATTCAAAGACAAACACTGTAATGGCGACCACGGTCAGACACATGACGAACATCATCACCCACACGGCGGGACTATACGGCTCTGTAAGGGCAAAACCATAGTGAACATCAGTGTTACAATATATGAAACGGATACTAAATGATGGAAAAACAACTCAAAAGAATGAACTATATTTTCCTGACCTAAGAAGGCAGATGGCGAGACAGTGCCGTTACTCCTAGCCACCATGACGCTGATCCCCGTCTCCACAAACGGTACCGAGAAGTCAATAATCTCGGAACGTTCTTCGTTTATGGTCAGCGAACCGATGGCCATGTCTGCACGCTTGTAGAACACCTGTGAGAAATTTGCTCTTTTCACGGATTATGTCATTTCAGACTTTCTGACTGTCCGTCAGATCCGGTCTGTTCTCTCACTTTTACTTTTTAACCTCTGTATTGCAAGGCAACGCTTAATCCCCAATCCAAGCAGAGGATATAGCATAAAATCCCTTTCTCTCAGTTATGTAAAGTGTCTGCCTGGCAAAATGTGAGCACAGTAGAAAATAATCGGTGATTATGTTGTGCAACAATGTTGTGTAAATAATTACAATGCATAAGGCAAATACAATCTGTAGTACCTAATCACAGGTTTTAACACATTGTTCGCCATTGGCAGTGATACTAGGTATCCAATGTATTGTGAACTAGGAGGGATGGCAGTCAAATTGGGTTGACATCTCTCACCGTCAAGGTTGGTGAATGAGTAAATAAAAGGATATTTGAAATGTTTAGCGATATCACAAAACGATCCATAAAACTGGGTTGTGGGTGGTTAATTCTGAACAACATGCTCACACTCTTGTTATATTTACCATCTTAAAAAGGTTGAACTTTTAAATCAATGGTTTATATAAGTCAACTTTGTTCTTATATGTCTCAAAATCCTGAACTCAGTGTTGAGTAGACTTTTTATACGTATTTTTAAAGATGTTTGTTTGCAAGAACTACCATATTTTCCAACTATAAAACACACTCCTAAATTTTACAAGAAAACTGTTTTTAGTCATATATAAGCCACACTGGACTATAAACCACAGGCGTCCATATTGTACTCTGTGACATTTATAAAAGAAGACATACAGATCATCAGTGTGTAAAAATACAAAAATAAGACGCACTAGACTAAATACACTGCAGGGTTCAAATCGGGGGAAAAATAGGATCTTATTGTTATACAGTTACAATAAGTTACAGTCGGAAACACGGCAATAGAAATAATTTTGGGCATTTTTAAACTTATGTGAATTGAGGAGCTTCATTTTGACATTGGCAGCACCCTATCGTGGAATCAATGGTAAAAGATAAAACAAGGGAACAGATGGCTTACCTCGCCAATCATGCCGTTCCAGATGCCGCGCACCAGTTTGCCGTGCTTCCCGTTGGTGACGAGGTAGAGGTCGTAGGAGAACTTGATGTTCCGCGACAGCTTCTTGAGGATATCAATACAGAAGCCCTTGCAGCACAGTTTGGTGTACGGCTCCGTGTGGCCCACGATGCTGCAGCACAGCGGGATGGAAACCGCGTCAGTCCCGAGGAATGACGCTGGTCGCCAGCGGGACATATTTTTGCTCTCTAGTCGATTGATCGCAACATGCGTGACTGCTTCGCTTTATCGACCTCGGCTGTTTTTTTCTCACCTTCAAATCGACGCGATAAACAGATGCGACTGACAACGTGCAATCCTTAGCCTAAGTTTGAAAACATCATTTTCAAAAAAGCTAATTATATTAAATTTGTTGGCTCCTGGTAACAGCAATAGACGTCCAATTAATTTTGACTGGGAGAGGCGAATTAATTTACGTCCTACCAGTCAAATTGAATTGGCCGATGAGTTAAGAGTAACTTTTCTTCGATTTTGCAGTTAGTTTTCAATACTGCTTATCCTCACAAGGGTCCAGCCAACAATGGGCACCAGGTGGGGGACACCCTTAATCATGGCCAGCCAATGGCAAGGCACAAGGCAACAAAGGACAACCATTCACACTTAGTGCCAATTTAGAGTGTTCAACCAGCCTACCCTGCTTTCTTTTTAGGATGTTTAAAGACATAATCCAGATTTTCAACTCAAACCAGTTATGAAAAGTCCTGAAAAACCTTGAATTTCACCTGGAACAAAATCCTTTTATGATATGAACCCGATGTCTAGGCCCAAAATCTGTGGGCGCCCTCCCGCTAAGCGCCAGTTCCCCCAGAAAGCCATTTCAGCCTCGAGCGCTCACACCTTTCCCTCTTCAAATGCAAACACGACGCTCGCTCCACTGACTCGTTTCCAGCCCGCGGGCTCCACCGACACCATGTCGGCATTTCTAACCGACGAGCGCCTTTCATGCAAGTCAAGGAACACGACCCCGTTAACGCACGCCGCGATAATGAACGTTCGATCGGGAACGCCCAGCTCTCCGGCCAGCACGTGAGTAATATGACGCCAACGGCAGGGGAAGATGCTCTTCTTCATCTCCAACCTAATGACACTTTCACGTATGGTAAGAAATCCATTAAGACGGGCGTGTTAACGCGACTTAACGCTCGCGGGGACCAGACAGTGATAGCAAATGCTGGTCTCATTTGGACTCTTAATTAGCTGACTGCGTATCCCTGAAGGCCGTTCATCATTGTGGCGTTCCCTGTTGGGGTTTTTGTCATCCGTTTCAGGATGTTTATCAGCAACTTGTTCCATAATTATTAGGAAATGTACTCCCAAGACACTCGGTTTCTTTGAGTGGGGGGATTATCTAATAAACTCAGGGACTGCGCCCGGAAGAGCATTCGGCTTAGAAACAGGCTCTTTTAATTCAACTCACGCTTCGGTTTTGTTGGACTGTCGCCGGCACGGAACAGTGTTGCTGACGCAGGTTCCGGTCTCGGGGTCCACGGCCTCCACGATGACGAAAGGACGCTCCTCTAGCGTGGCCACCGTCAGGTGCCGATAGTCGGACACGGGTTCCAGGTAGGAACCGTAGCGAGGCCACACCGGGTACCTCATCTGCAGGATGCTCATCTCGTACGTCCCCACCTGAGGCAACACGCAAAAGTTTAACATCCTTCCTACGCTGCCTTTTACCACAAATTAAATTCGAGATGCACGTGATCAATGAGGCTTTTTTTGTCAGCCAGCGAGCCGGAGATAAAAATGCTGAGGGTGCGCCTTCCCGCGCGATGCTATTTTATCACAATCTCCAATCTTAATACCCCTATTCCCAATTTTGCCGCCCTCGCCACTGTTATCGCTCATCCTCGCAAGGTCTGCGCGTCGGGACTCGGCCTCCGTTTGCGGACACTTGAGAGGAAATTGATTTTCGGGTCGAGCCGGACGAAGACGGTGCAATTTTATGCACCACGCGACAACCAGTTAGCTAATTCTAATTGCTGTCGGTGGGGGAATTGAGCTGAATACGTAATTAAGGAGCAGCATTGACAGAAGCACCCGAGCACGAAGTCATTTTTCCACGGTCTCTTGCATAATCTTCATGCCGGTAAAACATAACAGCTACTATGTATTGCCCCCTAAATTAAATACTATGGTATTCAATCCCATGATAAAGTACATTTAAATTCAGCACCTTGGACAGCTCTTCAAAACGTGCTTTTTCTAATATGAATGTATTAAAAACACTTACATTTAAACTGCTATTACCAATTTGTATTTTTTTCCCAAGGGATTAAACATGATTGTATTTTTACATTATACATGTATAAATAAAATTAATGAATGAATATAATGTTAATAAAAATGAATTACATTTAAAGGAATAAAACTCACTCAATGCTGCCCCAAGTAACACTAAATTACTAGTTTTTTTGCCCAATTGTGTTCAACTCATTACTTGCCACTGACGGTGATAGACGTCCAATTTTCTAAACTGGATGTGATGAGGTTAAATGTCATTCTAACACTATAACCTAACTCCATCACATTTAGTGTTGTGCTGATGTCAGCATGAAGAATATTCTCATCCTAATTTGACCCTCTAATTACTATTTTGGAGGCAAAGAGTGTACCGTCCCATGCAGACAACTCTCAATGAAAAGAAATTCGTTGTGGGGGGAAAAGGGTGAGCAAACAAACAGTTCTCTGTGGATGTTTGAGGCCGGTCGGAGCCACTGTTTACCTCGGAGCCTCTCAATCGAGTCCGGCTGAATTTCAAAAAGCTGCAAAATATACTGGGTTGAAAATGGTGTCGTCCCTGCGGTTTTCGTTAATTTTGTAATAATATAATGATAAAAATACAATAATGATTAATAATTTAAAAAATACACTAAAATATTGTTAATATTGTGAAAAACGTCAGAAAAAAGACCATATAAATGAAAGAAGATTCCAACTTTTCCATCCCTCTGTGCTTACTCATCCATCTCTGAGATTTTCTACGGAACCCGCTGAACGATGAACACCGTAACGAGGACATTCCGCTGATTTAAGGTTCATTAAAAGACGTGAAGTGTCTAACTCGAGGTGCATGGCTTTAAATTGCTTCAGCAGCGGCGGGAAAACTCGAAAACACCGCCTGGAATGTAATCGCTTACATCATTCATGGAAAACGTGATCTGGATCAGGAGAAGAAATCGATGTGAGGATAAAGAATGAAGAGAAAATGGCCGAGGCATGACAGATAAGCTAAGCGGCACCGTCGTATTCGGTGAAAGTGGTACTGAGTTTTGTTAAGAATCTACTTGAAAGCTTGGGCTGCTTCGCGACGTTGACGACAAGTACAACATTACGTGGCACGCAGTTGAGATTCGCTGACTTGGCCCGCGAAAAGCTGGCTCGACAGGGCACTGTTGCTGACGGCGTTCTATTGTAGGCGGCACTGCTCGTAAATGTCGGGTAATTAATGCTGCAATCAACACGCAAATGTTGACCGTTGTTCAAGCGTTAAGGAGCAGAATGAGCCGTAGATGGATTGATATTCTATTCATCCACGCCTAAGGCATTGTGGGAAATTGATCGTAATAATCTAGGATTCATTGTTGCTTTCCTTTACTCATTGGCTTTGTAACTCTAGTTTGAAAACCTATCTTCAAACGCCAACCCTGAATTTGAAAGCTATTCATTGTGGTCATACTTTTGCATTTCTCTATTAGTGCACACCGTAGTGTCATATTGAAAATTAATAAGGCATTCAAAGTAAAATTAGTCATGGTCAGATGGGTCGATACACCATAATTAACATCCAACAACCTGCGGCTGTTTGTGTTCAAGTCGATTGATGTGTAAACGTGACTTTATGAGTGCTTTCAAAGAGCAATAAATGATTTTAATTTGTATTCAGGAAATGCCACAAATACAGAACAGCAACAAGCGAGTCAACAACTACTTTGTCTCAACTGACTGCATCTATTCACTTAGTTAAAAACCCAAAGGACACCTAAGGACACTTAAGATAAGTCAGCTAGCTGTGTGGTGAATAGTCCCAGGCTGAGATGATACTTCATTAGCAGCTTCAATTGTGCGTGTGCAGCCTCTAACTAGCCTTAATAATGAGCTCGGCGACGGATGAAATCAGCCGCTCTAACGCCGAGCTGACTCGTTCCGAGCGCCTGGGCCGTGGGCGTTTCATTACCTTGTCCCACTGCCTCTCTCGGTCCAGAGTGATGATGTTCATCGCCGGTTTCACCAGGTAGCCGTTGGCGTTGAAGGAGAAGTCGTTGTGCTCCCAGGTTACATTCAGCATGTGCCTGCCAAAAGAAGGGAGAAAGCCCACGGGGGAAGCCAAGTCAGTGAGCCAATAACAAAAAAACAACAACAACAACAACAACACGATGCCAGCTGCTTGCTGTTTAGTATACGGGAGGTAGACCAGATGCCTGACTTATAAAATCGACTTAAGATCAAGGGTGCGAAAACTTAGTATAACTCTGGTCTTTAATCCAGCCAATTACGCATTTACAGTTTCAAATATCACATTTACTAACTCTTTCGAAAAGCTATGAAATTGTGACCGTTTCCAAAAAATTAAAAAGACTCCATTAGTGTCATTTTACATCTAGAAAAGGAATTTGGCACTCAAATTTGGCTCTTCATTTATCATTTCACCATTATTCCATTCAAAACAATACATCAGAGAATGCAGACTTTTTTCACCCGGAAATTCTGGTTGTGACATCACAACCAGAATTCGATTTTTTTTTAAATGCTGAAGCAGGGTCACAAGACAAATAGATCAACTATTCTGATGTAAGGCTGGCAATGTTATTAAATTTAGAAGACTAGTCCCTCTCTTTCATAGGCATCCTTTGATCACTGGTTTTCATCACTTCCACGCCCGTTAAATGAGACCCGCGGTGACGCTCTCGCGCCTCCGACGTGACTCCAGCGGAGGTGATGAAAGTGCTCGTTTTCTGCTGAAAAGCCCCTTCAGTCGGGTAATCTGTGATAATCCAATCGACAAGTTAACAGATTCATTATCCAGACAGGGATGAAGCGGGACACCTGGGGGTTTGTTAATGTTTGATGTGCAAGAATGTAAGACAGTAAAGCCAATCGAAAGAGCTTTGTTCTGTAACTTGACCTTCAATAGGCAGCCGCTCAAATCGGGCCCTCCGCGTTATTTCGAGGGGGATTGCTGCGGAATCAAAGCGTGGGATAATGTTCCGTCGCTTCCCCTGTTTTTTTTTGTTTTTTTTCATCAATGCTTTGGCCTCACACAAAGCCAAGTTGTCTCCCCTGCTGAGATGACACCAGACAAGTGTCCCATTAGCAACGTCATAACTGCCAATGTCCTCAAATAACCTTGTTTGAATATAAAACAATGCATACCTGTCAACCTCTACCGATAACTGCCCTTATAAATGATTATGATTCCCCTTACAAACCCCCAAAAAACCTTACAAACACCGTACGAGTCGTACGGTGTTTGTAAGGTTTTTTGGGGGTTTGTAAGGGGAATCATAATCATTTATAAGGGCAGTTATCGGCAAAGGTTGACAGGTATGACAATGTTTTCTGACAGTCATTATATCGCTGTTACACGCCCCCAAAAAATAACCATTAATACATCAGTACCAGCAAACAAAAACAATAGCCATGTATGTGAAATAAGTAAATTTTCAACCAATTTTAAATCACTCAATTGATTTATTTGTTTATTTTTAAGAATTCATAGGCCAGCCCACACCTGTCTGTCACCCCTAACTCCCCCCACTCCCCCCGTCTCAGAGGCGTGATGAGATGGCAGCGGGTGAGGACACAGTTAGAGGAATGACAGTGCCTATAAATCTAAAGCCGCACCAAAAGCGCAAAAACGTCCCGGATGAATAAATGACCGCCGCGTCTTGAGATGTGAAACGGTCTTTCAAGAAAAGTGGGACGTATTTATGATTTCACCGTGTCAAGCACAATTGACTGATCCCAAAACCTCTCAAATCCGATTTGGACGCAATGTTGCTTGTTTTTTTTATCTATCAATAAATTAGTCACTCTTGTAAAATAGTCACTCGGAGGGGAAAAAGACAGAAGTTGTTGTTCCTTGCCATCACGACAGCCGAACAGATAAATAATGGACCAACCCAAAACCTAAGATGATTTATCTCCCAAAATATATTAACAGCATGTATGGGGAAATATCTTTCCAGACGAAGAAGTCATGTTTTCCTGCTGGAGTCAATCAATTCACTTTGTGACCCTTTTTTGGCCTCGCTCGTGGTCTCATAAACCAATTGAATGCGATTCCATCTCTCTCGATCGCTTGTGTGTGTGTGCAAAGTGATTCAATCCCAACATGCATATGAATGAGTCCTTCCCTGAGAGCATTCCTCAACAGAGCCTCACTCTCAAATTCATGAATGAGTCGCCACATAAATAAAGATTTCATTGCAAATTTATGATTCCAGATTTCCAGCTATTCACATTAGGCTTTACCTCAGTCCAACAGTTTGTATGCAGCCGCACGCTGACAGTCAAAAGAAACGGACGAGAGCGCTTTAGATTGTTTCCCTAAACGGATCTTCATTGCCGAGGCTGTTGATTTTATCAAGGCCTTTGCCGGAGAGTTAAGTGTGATAGCGGAATTTGAATTACGCTGTCAGGCAGCCAGGAGGGACGAAGCTGTGCAGCCAGCGGGGAACAGATGTCTTTGGGGGGAACCTGAACGACTAATACTTTATCCTAGCGAGTTATAGCCATGTCTTTCCAACTATTTTTATTATTATTATTATTATTTTTACAACAAACCTTGGCCGCAGTGAATGCAGGATTTAAATCCAACCAAACAACAACACATTTTCACAAATCTTATGTTTTACAAGTTTAAATAAGATGCTGCTTGTTTTAGCAGAAACATCATTGGTTAATCTGTGGTCCTACATTGGTTGGAACAAAAAACAGGATCCATAGTGGCCCTTGAGGACCAGTTTCGGGAATCCTGATTTAAGGCAACATGGCAAGCAAACCACGCGCTAAATTGCTATTATTGGGATGTCGTTTTTCCTTCTTCCTTGAACTCTATCATCATCCTCATTTTCTTTTAAAGCCAAATGAGGCCAAATGAAGTTCAGATGAATTAGTGGGTTGTTTTTCCTCATCTCAAACTTTGGCCGGGAAAATAATAAGGAAACAGCGATCATAAATTCGACTTTTATCATGCCTGGTTTCATTTTTCCCCATTTTCTAGTAAATCCTGACATTTAAAAAAAATAATGTCCTTACCTGAAAAGTGTGTTGTTGGTAGAAAAAGTCTTGACGGGGTTGTGGCAGTCGTTGTGACCCTCTGGCAAGAAGCCCCTCTGCTTGCGGTAGCTCTGCACACCCATCACTACGATGGCAACGCCATCCCGCACCCGCTTTCTCAAGCTCATCTTCCAGCGGTCGGTGATGATGCTGATGAGCCCCACGGGGAAGCTCTCGGGCGGCGGCATGTCCGGGTTACCCGCCGCCAGGCTGGGGATAATCCAGATGTAGCCCGGCCCCACCAGTCCGGCCTCGGCGGCCATGGTGAAGAGATACTGGGCCTCTTCGTGGGAACAGTAAACTAGGAGCACCTGGGCGTCGATCTGCTGCAGCAGCCGTCGCGCCCGGATGTCGTTGGTGCTGTCTGAGGACATGTCGAACGTCAGAACGTCCTGGAGTTCCCATATGAAATAGCTGGTGTCAATGTAGGCCTTGACATAATCCACGTAGGCTTCGTAGCCTGGGTACAGGCTGGTGATGACCACAAAGTTCTCCCAGTTGTACTCTTCCATCACCTTGAACATGCCGTTGATTTGTTGCTCGATGGACGAGCCTAGCTGCAGGAAATTTGAGCCTTCGCCCTGTGGGAAGAAGCAAACATACATTATAAGGATTTGTAGGGGCTAATTAGGGATTGATTGAGTTATGTTCCTTTTTGGTATAATATTTGTTTATTGTGCCTTTAAAATTGTCATATTTGAGCATTTGGTTAAAAAGACTATGATAATTACTAAGGATAATTACATTTAGAATTCATTAGTTAAAAAGTATAGAGTAGGGTTAGGGTTAGTGAGATAGAAAACATGTTTTATTATTTAGAAATGTTAACGTAAAATTAGTCATGTGACCTATTCTCTGTATTGAGAAATCTAGCCCAAGTTTTTCCAGTCAAATGAAACCGCCTTTTTTGACAATATGACATGAGTTGTATTATGAAGATAGTTATTAAACAGTTTAAATATAACTTTTCCTGTCGTCTGCGTTCAAGACTCCACGTTAAACCGGTTTCAAGAGGTTTTTAATAAATTGCAGACATTAGAAATACACACCTACAGATTTTGCTAATACACAACGATTTTAGAAGATAATCCAATTCATTAGTAAGTTTGACGTTGTTTTAAGGTCGCTGTAATTCCGGGAGGACATAAGGCAGGCTTATCCAGTCCCCTTTCCATATGTGCTCCCTCAAACCCACCTGAATCAAATGAATCTCTCCACAAGCCTGATAATGATCCTGATTATTTGATTCAGCTGTGTTGGACGAGGCAATTGAGGAAAAGAGTCTGGATAGGTGCCCTCAAGGACTGGACATGGTGACTGCTAATAAAAGTTAAGCCCGCTGTGATCTGTACTAAAAGATACTGAAAAATATTCAAGTAAAATACAAACACCTGAAAATCCACTTAACTACAGTCAGGACATCTACTTTGCCGTTAATGCAGTCGGCGCTCATCAACAAGCCAAATAAACACTCAATTTCTGCTCTAATGTTTAGCGAGAACCTCTCTTTCATCTTGTAAGTGATTCTTGGCTGTCCAGACGTGCCTAAGTGCTCCTGGAGATCCAGACCCATTTATCACCTACAGCATGTGCCTCACTTCCCCAGCCAAACAAGGCAATGTCCATATATTTTGCAAATGCAGAGAGATGCCACCATCTGTGTGGCAGGCTTGACTTTTTCATCTGTGACCCTTGGGAGACTACGTTATGTTTTAGCTGAATTTAATATGACAAAAAAAACATCAGGGCTCAACCTACACATAAAGTGTTGACAGAGTTCTTGTTTTCTTATTCAAAAATTGTTGCAAACCTTGCATGTTTCCATTCTCTAAAACAATCATTCAATCGAAAAGTAATACTCTGTGGAGCTCCTTTCATGATTCTTCCGTAACGAGTTTGCTTGTATACTCTGCTTTTTAGCATTTTGATAGGTGGCCAGGTTTCTTTTGCACAGATGGTGCATTACCTTGAAAAAGTTCAAATCTAGCCTTCAGTACATCATGAATACCAAGTCTAAACACCATCTACTTTTAATGTTTAATCCAAATTGTTGCACTCTTGTAGCCCAAGGGTGTCAGACTTGGGTTGGTTCGCGGGCCGCGTTAACGTCAACTCAATTTCATGTGGGCCGGACCATTTTAGAGATAATATTTAGATTTTTTTTAAAATAAATGGATTAAAAGAACTGGATTAAAAACCCTGAATATTCATTTTTATATAGATCTTAAACAATGTTTATTTTAGCTTTTTTTTAAATATATTTTTAGATTTTACAAAATGATTTTTGAACTAAAAACACAGAAAAAATGGATTAAAAAATTACAATTATTGATTTAAAAGGGGGAAGATCCGGAAATTTAATATAAATCTATACTCTTCATTTTAATTTGATCCTAAAACAGAAAGTCGGCACTCATGATTGACTTTCCCGGGCCACACAAAATGATGCGGCGGGCCAGATTTGGCCCCCGGGCCGCCACTTGGACACATGTGCTGTAGCCCAACGTAAGTAAACTCTACTCACAACTTACTAAATAACCTCTCACCCTAGAAACGTTCACTATCATCCAATTAATTTGAACTGGGAGTCATGAAACCCATTGCATATGAGTTCATTTGCTTCATGCCTTTTACTTCAAGTGGATGGCAGTGGATGAGTTAATAACCAATAAACATATTTCAGTCCAATTGGTATCACCTGTTAATGACACATTCATCATCTCCATATGAACCAATTATAAAGGAAATTACAGTGAGTAATAACCGTAATAAGAGTGGCTTTTTTTTCCTCCACCGATTAATTAAATTAAATGCAACTCATGAGGCTTTTTTTGTGCATTTGACTTTCAAGCACATTCCTTCAACTTAGGTAAGTCTGGGACTTCCCTCACGTCTCTTGAACGGTCAGGTTATATAAGCTGCCGGCTGGTCTTGACCTTCTCCTCTCCGGAGGGATGAAAGAATTCTACCGAGCTGTGGTCCTCAAAACTCGGGCAAGAGTGGGGTCAAGTACCCTCGGGACCGCGAGCGGGTCTGTGATCTCGTTCCGCATGGCTCCTCGGTGCCCTTGAGAAGCCGCGTGGTGATGTATGAGCGTCTTATGAGTCCGGACGTCACCGCTAAATCCACCCACTTTCTCTACTCTGCTCGACCTCAGAAAAAAGCCATCTTATTTTCCCTAGTCTATAGAGTGCTACCTTCACTTAAAAGTTTGATTTGATCTGTTCCCAAGCATACGAGTGAGTTTTCTCTCATTTTAAATGAAGTTTCTCGATCCAAATGACTTCAAATGCCACCCATCCATTCTATTTTACAACCCTTCCCTGTAATTTGATTTCTTGGAAGGACGATTTCGCCTAAAATGACCGCAATTTGGGAAGCAGGAACATTATCTCTGCTTTTCATTCATCTTTTCTTAATTAAAACAGGCTGTATTTATAGTTTCAGGCGTGCCAGAACAGTAAATTAATTTTAGTTATCAGTTAAACGCTTGAGTGTAAGGGAGTCGCCACCAGAGGCTGACTGGTTTACATCTGTGTGTATCTGCCAGAGGGGAACAATGCAGTTTATTACCCTCGCGGGTCAGAACACGACTGGTTGTCAGAGTCCAGCTTCTCACACAGTCAGTCAGAGTCAGTTAACAGTCATTTGACTGATAGTCTGCTACAAGACAGCCCCGGGGCATCGCTCCAGGCCACCCGGCGTGCTTTGAATGTGAGCAGGGATCTGCCACCTGCCACTTTTATCCATTCCATTTGATTTTATTGCCGTGACATGACAGGTCTCAACAAGATTGCATTTTTGGGGGGCGGAGGCTGGAAAGGGTTAACTGGCAGGGTTGGAAGCAAATTGTTATGTTTCAGTGCCATTGACAGCGATAGACGGTCAATCCATTTTTTGTGCCGGTTATAATGGATTTGTTGTCTACCTGATTCAACAATGAATCAAGAACATAATGGAAGGGGGTACTCGGACGTTTGGTCGCCGGACGTTTGGTCGCCCGGAAGGTTATTGATAATTACCATTTAAAATTGTTGCTCAAATTCCCTAAATACAAACTGCCAATTATTATTTTGTCATACTTAATGCCCTATTAATTATTAGGCTAAAGAAAAGCTCCAAATTTCCCGTACTTTTATTATGTTTTGTTGGAGAACTTGTTAAGACCCTGACTGACATCCCTTCCTAAGGGGACAACTCATGTACATACAAACTCTTATACACTCACACGTCCGCTCATTGAAAGTGCTCAGGGCCATTGTTGGCTTTGATTGATGCGTAGAACGTGTTGTTTTACCTTGTTTTGTCGCTGGACTTTTGGTCGCCGGTTGTTTGGGTCCGGGCGACCAAACGTCCGGCGACCAAACGTCCGGCGACCAAACGTCCGGCGACCAAACGTCCGGCGACCAAACGTCCGGCGACCAAACGTCCGGCGACCAAACGTCCGGTCATGATGGTGGTGAGAGTTGCTTTTTAACATAATCATTAGTTGTGGTTTAAGTATAAAGTTTCGTGTCGTGTTCGAGAATAAACCAAACTCAGCGAGACAGAAACAAGACCAAGACTCTCACTTGTCAAGTACTGGGACCCTTGCGAGAATTGGAATGTGAAAAGGAAGCGCATAAGTCTAAAAATGTTTCATTGTATCTCCATCCGGACCAAATAAAGCAAGCTATGGACTTTCCAGGTGTCAATAATGCTCGAAATCAACTACTATTTCGCCTCTGAGAAGGAGAGTCATGTTCAACTATAACCAAAGCCAAGAGGATCCCCCTCATAGTATGCGTAGAATATGACAGATTACGAGTATAATTCCATAGTCTAGTACTGCGAGATGCACTTCCACAGAAGCGCACAGTAATAGTTGACTGTTCCAAAGAAGATTAAAGCCATTGAGTGGAAAGCTTAGCTTCTCCCCACTCAGATTACATTCGCCGTGGCAAAATGTTCACAAGAACTCATCTCATCCCACCAACAAACCCCAACCTTCACGACATTTCGCAAGACCACCGCGTTTGGGAAACATCGGCTCGTTGAACGCGGTGAAGCGGCGATGATCTCCAAACAGCTGTTTGTGGAACATTGCGCTTCAAAGTTTTAACAGGGGCCATATGGAGTCCCTACCTGCACTGAAACACTTTAATTTGGCTGAAGGTGACTGGAATGACTCAGGTTGCTCTATTAATAGATTTGGGAATGCTTCCAAAAAAGCACAAGGAAAGCGGAGATTGATATCAGTTGGCTTGGAGTGGCTTCCAGGCAAAATGGGAAAAAAGGAAATCTAGGTATTGAGAAAAAAAAAAAAAAACATGACTGAAGAGGCGCCATGTCCGCCTTGTTTTGTGTGACATATGGACCAACACCAGCGTCCTGCCCGGCCGACGTCACCCAGATCCCGCCCGGCAACCGAGAGCAGACACACCACTCTCTTATAGCTTGCCATGGCCTGAGCCGACCCAGATAAAATGGACTACAACCAAAACCGACGTAGTAAAGTAACATAAAATTCCATGTTCAAAATAAGTATACGTGTTAAGAGTGTTGCCTATTTTTTAGGGATATGGTGTTATTTTGACTGGAAATGTGTATTTCACATCCATAACTAAATCCTAATTCAAACATTAGTTGGCGTTAACCTGTTTTTTTTCCCATGTTACTTCAGTTCAACTACGAGAATATTATTTACACTGCAAACATACAATAGTGATGTCAATGCGTGCCGCACTAAGGTAATCATTTTAACAGATTGAACATGGTATTCTGCAAGGCTATATTGTAACCGAGCTTGTGTAAAATAATGATAATGTAAAGTTGTTTTTAACATGGCAAAATTGACGGTTGGGTAAAGGGTTGGAATAGTATCATGTTTAAGTGATAATCTTTGTACGAGTCCGCTATCAAAATCTACCCCGCGGTCATTTTCTCAGACACGCACTTCCTGCCTATGTCGTTAAACTGATGTATTATTCACTGATAAATTAAGAAAAAAGGGTGAAGAATGGCCCATTTTGCAAGGTCAATAAAAGCCCTAAAAAAACTTGGATCTGCATCAAATTTTAATGGCTTTTTCTTGGCCCGTGCCCCACCCAGCACAACTTTCTTGGGGAATCCAAAATGAATAAAAGCATGGCCTATGTGCTGCAAGTAACAATGTTAAAAGTGTGACAATAAAGAAAGGAGGCTGGCAGACACACTTGTGACTCTGTGCCAGTTCTGCAACATTTCACGACCAATCTAAACTTCAGACTTCTGCGTGGGTTGGTTCTGATTTCTCCGTTTCAAACTTGATGCCAGAAACAGTTTTAAGTGAAACAAGTGTTTCTAGGAGTTGTAAAATGAGCTGAAGATAGAGTGAATAACAATATCTTCAATATTTTTTGTCTTTAAAATATTTATGATGTTTTCATTTTTTAATGAAAGACAATTGAGGTTTTTTTTAATTAGTTATTAGTTATTCATGCTTTAAAAACAAATCATTTATTGACTTTAGACTCCTGTTGGGGAAAGACTCAAGTTTATTTCTATTTTAATTCATTTTACTAATGTCTATCGCTGTTAATTCACTGAAACATAATCATTCAGTCCCAGTTATCCCAGTTAAAATAGGTTTGGTGTGCTTTAAAACCTGTAAAATAATCAGCGAATCGGAAACGTGAGTTGTTTCAGAATAAAGTCATAATTATATGTTATATAGTGAAAATGAGGGGATATAAATTGAAGAAAGAATCCTAGTATGCAACCCTAAAAGTTAAATTTAAACTCCTGAAGTGAAAGGAATTCTTCTATTGGGCGGTATTTGAATTTATCGAGCTGTACCTGTACAACGGCGAAATGTCGCACATGACCGGCTGCCGCAGTCTCGTCTCATTATCGTCGCACCTGCTCCCGGATTAGCCGGCACAAAGATGACACCTGCCCTGGCGCTCTGTTAGGAGCTTTTAACATCCCGCCACATGATGTATATGCCCGCAGTCGGCGTCGCTCTCCGGCTAATTACTGCCTAACGCTCCTATATCATCTTAACGGCCGCCTTTGTCGCAGCGCTCCGATTTCTTAATACGCCTGTTTGTGAGCTAATGTATTCCGACCGGGTCACACCTGGAAGAGAGGCATTAAGAACAGAGGTGAGGGATGGAAGGCATTACAGGCGGAGAGAAATCACCTCCCAGAGGCCAGCGTCAGGACAAGGTCAACGCAATGTCAAATGGATTCTGCCGTTCATTCCGTTCAAAATAGAGCGACTGAGTGCTAATGGTATTTTTCTAGAGTGGGTTTCACTCGCTCTTGCTGTGAAAATGAGGTATTCTCGTGAACGCCGGCATCCAAATGTGCCTGTCGGGGTCCGGCAGGGGTGAAGTAAATGTGAGCGAATCCAATCAGGACAATTGGATTCCGCAGAAACGAGCAGTTTCTCACCGTGTTTCGGTCTTCATTATTAACGTGATCATTCGCTGCTCGAGTGGTAAAAATGACGCGCTTCTATAACGTGACAAATAATGGCTCATGGGTGGTTTATTATGGTTGTATATCAAGGGTGTCAAATGTGCGGCTGGCGGGCCACTTGCAGAGTCCAATTATTCTGCCAGACGGGCACTTTGTAGCTCATTTATACTTTACATACATGATTTAATGCTTTAATTTTTTTTGACAGGGTCGCCGCAAAAACAGATGATCGCGAGTTGTGTGATCACTACTGCGCGTTGCTCAATCTCCTATCTGCAATCAAAACGTGGAACGTGGCAGCTCCAAAAAAGTTCAGGTAAGATGCAGCACTTTGGGAATTTCGGTCACGCGGAAGCCATTTTGAAAGGATTACATGTGGATTCTGGGGTTGAGCCGCCTCACTTTTTCTAGTTTCACTTATATGATTGCCAGACTACACTCGCAAACAATTTACAGATGTCATCTTAAGCTTATGTTTCCTGGTATTATAGTTAAAAAGCTTTAGTTCTCAAACTTTTTCGGTTCAGGACATTTTATCCCTGAATGTTATAGGAATTGAAAATGTTGATTTGAATAAAAAGGATGATAAATTGAGACTCTTGTGACCTCACATCTCGAACCAATATCGTGCAGTAGTTGTTAAATCCGAGTGCTTATTCATTTTGAGCATTTGGAAAGCATTTCCACCCTGGCAAATTTTTTGGATGTGACACAAAGTCATGCAAAAATGAATGATTACTCCCGTTTAATGTCCATTTTAACAGAACTAATTAGCATTCAAAGGACAGGACTTGAGATAATGAGCTGTTATTTTAAAGTTGTGATTATCCTTGGCCAAGTCTGTCTATGAAAACTATCCAAGGAGTTTGAATTTTTTTTTTAAACTTTACAACAAAATATCCATTTAAAAACCGTAGCTTGGCCTTGTAAACAAATGTCACCGATTGAACTAAGTTGGAGTAATGTGACCTGACCACGAGATTAATAGTAGTCAGGTCTCTCCTGACAAAACAAAGGTCAGAAGACCCTCAGCAAGCTCTCTTAGAGTGAATAAACACACTCTCGATCCACTGATGTGTGCCATGATATGTCATTCAACTTGAGGTCTTCTTAGCTTTGTGACAGAAAGGTCATTAAATGACAACATCAGTATTAGGGTGGAAATTGAGCCTTGGACCCAACGTGACACAATCATTACTTCCTATTGGCATTTTCGGTCTAGGTTCCTAGAGTACACAGTTAGGATTTCCCCTAAACTTTTTCTCAGATGGACTTTCTTTGCTTCAAATTTCTTAGCATTTCTGTTCACGGTAATCAGCAGACCACACTGGCTTCAAAATGTGGATTGGAACCAACAAGACCAAATGTAGATATTTTTTGACACTGTCAGTTATTCCCAAACATCCTCCGCGGTCCGGTACTGACCTTGTACGGCAGGACGACAGCCGAGCCTCCGCTGATCCCCACGATGGGCACGCCGGTCTGAGTGGAAATAAAGTCCAAGATCTGCGCCACGGCCTCGGAACCCACGTTGTCCTCGAACACCACGCCGTGGACGCGGTTGGTGGACAGCGTGTCGCAGATGCGAGTGAGCAGCGCTCTGGGATTGGTGTTGTTCACCAGCACAGTGATGGGGTTGACCTCCAGAGGCAGGTCCATGAAGTTCTCGCGACTCAGCCGCCCCTTGATCTCGGCCTGGTAAGTCGAGCCGCTGAACACCACCGCCACATTGACGGCGGGCGCTGGGATCCCAAAAGGCCGGGCCGAGCAGCGGGAGGGGGCGCCGTAGAGCAGAGGCAGCAACAGCCACCATGAGGAGGCGCTCAAACCAACGCCCATCTCAGTCACCTACTGCCTGCGGAAAGAACGCAATGGAGGAGATCCACATTAGCAACCGGTCCAAAGTTTCGACAAGAGGATTTTTTTGGACCTGTGAACTCAGTTGAACAGTACACAGCGCTTTTTCTGCAGTGTTGTGTAAATATGCTGTAATCCACAGAACTCGCCCATTGTCTTATTTTAGCTGTTCGTCGCGTTATAACCGAGAGGCCATTAACGGGAGCTCAGATCGTATTTTTAGAGCAGCGTCGGCGTGCGGCCCCAGGCCGGTGACCGGGGCTCTTAGGGCGGCATCTGCCGCCTCGCTGCTGTTGCGTTGCGCGCTCCAACGCAACAGATGGCGGCCAGTGTTTAATGCAACAAATGGAGAACAAGAGGATTTGTCAACCACCCCCATGCCATGACTCTTTCTCGTGACATTACGTTGGAGGCTGTTGCTTAATTTTTCAGACTTAATCTGCCAACGGTCTACTTGGCGCTTGTCATGAAATGACATCATTAGTCGAGGTTCTCAAAGTTTTAGGGATCAAGGTGACATTTTTCCAATGACCACATACATTTCAAATAAACGTTATATTTAAGTGCCGTGCGAACCCTTAAAAATTGCACTCCATCCAAGTTTAAGAAGCCCTGAATCCCGGCCATCAAGCGAATATTTCCTTCCACTCCTGTGGCCTTAATTTTTAATTACTACCCCGAAACGGCCAAGTTGGCCTCCCAGCTAATCTGAGCTCTTTGTGCGACCTCGCTAATGGACTGGATTTTCTGGCGCTAACTCAATTCATTGCTCCCAGAACCTTGATTGCTTTGCTCTCCGACCTCTGGAAGGTAGCGGAGACGAGCGCGAAATAGTTTAACGCCGTCACCGCCAATTCGGCTGACGTGTCGAACCAGCACGCCGGTTGTCCTGTCAGAGACATCTGATCCAGCACGTGACGAAGTCCCAGAGGGGCGAATATATCGTAATCCCTGGTAATCCGAGGCAGGCGTCACATTCCCCTATGGCTTGATTGTAGCGTATAAAGTTATCAAGAGATTTGGCAAGCGTACGAGGGCGCTCGGAGGCCGAGTGATGTAGTACCGCGTTGCGCCATGGAGCGCTTCCCCCAGGTCTGCCAGAAAAACTCCTTTCCTTACTATCGAAGAGCCAAAAAAAACGCCCGTCAAAGTCAAGTGTAATTATTCGTCAGCGGTGCGCCACCACGATGAGGACTTGTCACCGGGTTATTGATGACTCATAGCCTGTTTGGTTTAATTCCGCATCCTCCGTGTTCGACCTTCACGCATCTGCCTCAGCTGTTTGGCCGTCTTGATTGAGCGCGTGCAAGGTCGGGAGCCTTTTAAGCATTTGGACCACGTACCATGCTTGCCCGTCAAAGGCATTAACCCCCAAACTATTCTGATGCTGTCGCAGCTGAAACATGGAGAATGTCATAGCATGGGGCCTTTTGTTCCCTCTGTCTTTCACATTAAAACGAATCGAAGCTAACGATTAAGACGTTTTGTTTCAAAACAGCGCTCGATTAAAAAAAAAATAGGATCATGGGGCATCACCTAAAACAATGCATGGCTCAGACATTTCACTTTGCAACCCTAAAATTTGGTAGGCATTTTTATCATGATTTGAGCAAACGAAAACTGTCAAAAACCAATCAAATCATTGGTCTTAAAATTTAAAAAAGGCTTGGACAGTCACCTAGAAACTAGTTTTCTGCCCATGCCGTTTTCCAACAAGCAGCGCCACGGCTATTTGAGCATTTTGTCCACGTAAGTGGTAATCCATGATCAAAATGTTGCAAAATTCCTTTTATGGCCACTCTGACTAGACCTCTTCAAACATAGTTTAATTATAATCCCTTGATTTAGTCTTGAGTTATCTCGAGCACAAACATACAGTCAAACAAATAGACAGATAGATGCCTTATAGGTTTAACCTACTGGCAGAGGTAGTGATTTTACTAATTCCAAAAAATGACTCTTAACTTTCAGAACTGCTGCCCAAAAAAATATTCCCAAAGCCTGACGACTGGATCAAAAGACAGCTGGGACATCCCTTTTGAAAAGTGGAGATGCCTGACGACTGGCGGGCCGGCGAGCCGCGGACTCGCTATTTTGTCGAGCGTGAACTGGGGACGGAAATAGATGGAAGCGGTCGCTCCATCGTGCTTTCATCTCGCTGACCCGCCGCGCAAATTTCATGCTTTGACAGCGAGCGACACTTGATGAAAGTCGCTGTCGTTAAACTTCCGAATTGAAAAAAAAGAAAGATTGTGGGTGTGCTGTTAGGGTGGGGGAAACATATTTCCTATTTATTTGGTTATTAAAGACATTGGAATGGACGCCAAGTCCTGACAACCGACAAACTTCTATCTCTTTTAATAGAGACAAAAATAGAAAGGGCAAAAAGGTGGTTTCCGTGAAGAAATGGAATCACTTGGAAGTTTTTTGTCACTTTCTCGACACAAATGCTAATTTTTTTCTATTTTTTGTTCACTGATCTAATCCTTCTTGCTTGCAATTATATTTGGCTTATTTGATGACGATCAGATCTGTCCTACAACCAGAGTTAAATTGAGCGGCTAGGGGAACAAAAACAGACTGTTTTTTTCATGTTGTATATTTGGATGTCTTGTTACGCCTTACTCAGATCCATTTTGGTCAAATCAAACTCAAGGTCAAAATGGTACACATTCTCCCCTGACCTCTTTTGCGCTAGAAAAAAAAAACATGGTTTGTTGCCTAGAAATACCTTGTTTTGCTCTTTAATAGTTGGCTCGTAGGAGATCGTAGATTCATTTTTCTGGCCCTATATCAATAATTGTTGTATCGCCATATTGGGAGATATTCATCACCACAAATCGTAGTGTATCGTAGTAACCGGACACACAAAAATGTTTCCTGACTGAAAAGGAATCGGAAGTTAGCCATTTTGGATTGTCAGAAAAACAAAGAAAAACCTGAGCATTGGTTTCAAGAACATCTCAATGTCTTCGGTAGAAAATTGACCAGGAAGCCAGTAATTTGCTTTTAAAGCAGTTGTTTTCTTCACGGTATTTTCCTGAGACAAACAGCATTCTCCTCGACAGATGGGTGATGCTAAATTGCGAAGCTATTTTGACGACGCCATCCAATTTGACTACAATTTCAAAGATTGGCCAAGAACAAGCGAATGCGAGCAGCCGTTGATCGCTTATCTTTAGTTTGGCAGTGCGCAATATGACGACTACTTGATATTCCGCTGTTTCCTCTCAAAACTGAGCCATCTATTATTGCAACCCACTCCATTCAGCTTGTCTATTTCTTTATCTGATTGCGGCCAGTCGATGAGTCGCGGCTGCGGTGTCAAGTCCCGATCCAGATCGTTAATGTGACGCCGCGGCGGAAAGAAGGCTTTCTCGCCGAGAGCCCATGTGTCATCGTCGCGTTGCGCGTTTAATGGCGTCTTTTATATTCCGGGCATCAGGCCTGTGCCGCAGTTGTTTTAACAATGTTTTAACAAAACACCTGTCGGCCCTTCTGCTACGTGATCAATACGGCCAGGCGTGGATTGGCAGTAGGTGATGTCGCACGTTATCGATATCTCATTGTGCCGCAAAGAAAACGATGAAAAAACCCTTTACACTAATGTGCTACTGTTTGTTTCTCATCCACTCTGAAGTTGAACAAAATGTTTTTCGGTTCAGGATAGGTAGAAGCGTCAATTAATAATGGTTGAAGAAAGGTTGCTCTATAAATATCTTCTCATTTGCATCTAGAGGCAAAAACATTCGCGGCCTCAGTTATTGATTTGACTTGTTTTATCTGTTACCCCATTCTTTGATTAAGAAAGAACAGAAAAAGCTAGGGACGGATTTTTTTCACTGGTAAAAGAAGAGAGTTTTTACTCTTTGTCTAGTGCAAGGATGTCAGACTCGGGTTGGTTCGCAGGCCGCTTTAACGTCAACTCGATTTCATGTGGGCTGGACCATTTTAGATATAATATTAAGATTTTTTTTTAATAAATGGATTAAAGGGACTGAATATTCGTTTTTTTTATAGATCTAAAACAATGTTTATTTTAGCTTTTTTACATATTTTTACATTTTACAAAATGATTTTTGAACTAAAAACAGAGAAAATTGATTAAAAAATACAATTATTTATTTAAAAGGGGGAAAATCAGGAAATTTAATATACATCTATACTCTTCATTTTAATTTAATCCTAAAACAGAAAGTCGGCACTCATGATTTACTAAATGATGCGGCGGGCCAGATTTGGCCCCCGGGCCGCTACTTTGACACCAGTGGTCTAGTGTCTGTTCATATTCTCACAGAAGCCAATATTTTGTGGCTCTTGAGGGCTCAATCAAAGTGCTCTAGAACAGATGGCGGATGGCAAAATGGTAGAATAAGTTAATTACTCCTTTTCTCCCACTTCACTGGTAAGTCGTTGTACCACTGTAGTTCCACCCGGGTCATTAAGCAGCTTCTACGAACGCCACTTTCGCACGATGGCAATCAAGTGTCCTTCAACCAGTCTGTGTTTACATGTTTAACTTTGCGCCTAATCTGATTCAGTATGGAGATAATTAACTCATCTGTTCCCCGTCTTGACGACACCAGCGCAGCTGTCTTTTTTTTGCCACCATCTTGCCATCAACTTGGAGGGTCAACCTGCTTTACAATCTGAAGAATCCAAATGTCTTGTTTGGTTCACCCCTACCTATTTCTCACTATGCTCATCACGGCCATGTTATCTTACATGTTCTTAATCCTTAGAACACCGGCTAACAGCAGTAAGGGACCACTTGCCGCTTTTAATCAAACACATTAAGATGTCAGCGAGGGTGCCGCTGCCGCGACACGGAAATGAAGACGTTTATTCGCTGTGCCTCTTCATTAACGAGACAAGACGCGATTTAGTGTTATTGGATGAAAGCCTGCCCTGGCGGAAATATCGCAAAATATGATCTTTACGACCGCCAGTAAAGGCTCACGATGTGTGCACGTGCGCCGGTGGGGGTTCGCTCCAGTAAACACACATTTCGCTCTTTTTGTGTGGGTATTTTTGCACCTTAGCTACTGAAAATAGCAACTTCAAAAATAGGTTTAATAGTCTTTTGAGCGCAGTTTTAACGCCTCTTCAACCAGACATTCCAGTAAAACACAATAATTTTTTTGGTTTCGTATACACTATGTAGATAAATTTCATAGTGTTAAAAAGCATGCAGTTCGTCGTGGGGCAATGAGCCTTGAGCACCAAATGTGTTTTCTCGAGCTAGCAAGATGTGCAGGCGACTTTGAAAAAAAACAAAAACTAATCAAACGAGGGCAACAAGGTGCGAGATAAAAATAATCACAAATATAAAGTGTAAAAAATACAAAACTTGAGAAACGTTAAGAGAACAAAGAACACTAGGGACACATCCACCGCCACAGAAAGCAACCGACATGACACGAGATGGGAAAAAGGAAAATGACCAGAGACAGTTGCCTAAAAGAGGAAAGCAAATGTAACAAGACAATGAAGCATACCTGGATAAGACGCGAGTGGATGGGGAGAGCTGGAGGAGACCAGGTGGAGACTATAATAATAACAAATGGGCAGAACAATGTTTGGGACAGGACAGGACATTTTACATTTCATGCTGTCAACTGAACTTTTTGGTTCATTGACAGTCATTGCATTCACGCAGAAAAAATCATTTTTGTATGTTTATCTAAAATGATCATTTGCAGCACCTTGTTGTAGCTACACTCTTCTCATTGTGCATCCCACAACCAGCACTCTCTAAACAAGCACTACTATGACATCATTTTTTTAAAGCTTGATTCAAATCAATTTAACCTCAATTAAAATATTTGAACCCTGAGAAGTGAAAAAACACAATTGGAGTACAACGGCACCTCTGCTTACGAATGCTTCAGGTTACGAAACACTGATATGCATATTACTGTTTCAATATACGAAAATAAGAAGTTACAAAATCCAGGAGGAAAATTGAATTGTGGGAAGAAGTATTGCGATGAATGGATTCATCAAGATTTTTACCTAAACCGAATGGATAATCTGCTTTTTGTTGCAAGTTCGGCAGCCCAAATAAGTTGCTAAACCTGGCTAAAGAAATGGAAAAGTCTTCAAGCATTTGTATGGGAAGGAGTACATCTTAAGCACTGATTCGGATCTGCAGATTCGACAAAAATCAGCAAGTCTTAAAATGCTACAGCAGTTAGAGTAATGTCCTTCTGCTTTTATTGCCATTCTGTCTGTGGAATGGCACATTACACGTCTCATTGCTGTTTGTTTGGTCACCAGTTGAAGAGATTTCTGACTTGTTTGTCGGCTACGACGGATTACCAGGCAGCGTAATCCATTTTTCCCACAACGCATGGTTTGGATGTTCTACCTGAAGCTCAGATTGACGCAAGCCTGTTCTGACATGAATATTCCCACTTTGACCCGCCCGCCGGACCTGACTGGCAGGTGATTGGCGGGCAGGTGGCTTCCAGCTGTTCCGCTGTCAGCCATATTCTGAATATGGAGCACGGATAAGTGTAAAGGCTGTGGTTAATCTGATGCAGTGGCTGCCTGCGCGGAACCAGACCGCCGCAACTAACCCCCCCATTGCCGGTCCAGCTGTCACCATGGACTGGACGGTTGCCCACACACATGCGGTTGACCCCTGACTCGCACACACGCATCCATGGCCTGTAATCCACATATGAGCAGACCACTTTGGTCCTAATCTGTCTTGGAAGTGGGGGTGTAGTATTTTTTTTCCTTTACAAAATTTTCCTGCAGCTACCGGTCAAATAACAGACTGTGAAAATTGAGTTTAATAGTATGTAGCTCCCGTCTGTGGGATTTCCTCTGAAAATTTCAAATCCGATTTCAACCTGACTTGGTGGCGTTGAATTTATTTTGGGACCTATCTGGTTGACGTCACACCAATACATGCGGTTCTCAACAATGAGATAAAACATTTCCTTTGAAAGACTTAGGACAGTTATTTAGTGACTGATGTGATTGGTGCTGTGTTGGGTTTATTATATATCTGCTTCGCTTTCTTTAGGTTTATACATTATTATATATTGGAAATGCTTTGTTTAACTTAGCTTATTGACACTAAAAAGGGTCACTTTAGTACATCTGCTTGCAACCCTGATAACAAAGGGAAAGGTCTCTATCAAGTTGGACTTATCAAAATTGTTTTGAAACCTCGACTTCTCACCCAGTCGCAAGTTCACAATGAAGATCTGGGAAGGACTCTTAATTGTTTTGACTTGGATTCCGGGCCAGGTGGCGATACCGTTCGCCCTTCGAAAAGACTCGCAATTGTTTTGATTCCTGTGTTTTGAATGGATGCTTGCTTGTTTTAATTCCTATGCAATTGTTTTGATTCCTGACCTTAAGTATTTTGAATAGATAACCTTAATTGTTTTGACTCTAATGCAATTAAATGGGCAGGAGAGGATTCGGTTCAGAATTGTTTAGAATGATCTGGGACGAAGGCGAGTCAGGATCGATTCTCTCTTAGAAGATAAAGCAGAATATGCCTCCGATGTCTTCCTTATTTTAAAGCGTCTCTATTGGTGAACCCAACATATTGTCATCAAAAAAGGGGGAAAAGTAGCTTTCTCAAATTTGACACCCAAGATCCAGAATGACCTTAAAATGTCTACTTCAAACCAACATCACCAATTTTTGTTTCTCAAAGATCCTCTCCAAACTTATTTAACTTCAAAATGTTCCTGCCGGTTCCTGTTCCAGGTCACTTTTAGCCCTCTACATATCACGGCAATTAAGCTTGTCGCCCCCCCACATTCTGGACCTCACATGGATCGAGGGGCACCACACGTGCCAACATGCTTGCCGTCAGGAACAATGACAAGGATGGAGATGCCTGCTACCCCCTCGCCTCCCACTCCTACCTTAGCCTGCGGGGACGAATTGTTGGCGAGGGGGGGAGGGGGTTTTGTGATGGCGCGCTATGAATTTAAATGGGCCGGGAACTCTGGTGTGCCCGTGAGCGCGGCCATAAAGTCTGGCGAGGGAGGTGCTAGAAAGCTCGGCCCGATACCTGACAACACGACTTCTAGCGTCCCCCGATTGGTGATCCTATCAGCCTCCTCCCTCTGCTCAAATATAATGGTATCCCAAACTGGCGGTGAAATCTTACGCCAACATCTGTCCATAAATTGTAAGAAAACGCTTCACGTGGCCGTGTTTGATGATTTAGCATCGCTCTCTCCCTCTGACCTTGGAGAGATTGCGTTGATATTCCGGCTTCCGTAAATGTTTACTGTTCTGCTTATTTGTGACTGGCTCTCTGTTTATTGAGTGTCCAATTGAAACGGTGTATTCAGGGGCGCCCACGTGTTTTTGTCTTCGCTTCTACATCCTCGCCTCTGGTGTGTAGTTTGGCGCGTTATCGTGAATGTACACTCAAGGTGTCATCTGGATGCAGGTGATAGAAACTAAACAAAGTGAACGCTACGCGGAATGAAGTGCCGACGACATATATACTCAGAATTCATCGATCAATTTTCCTGGAGCATTTTGCATCATGTCTGATAACAACAGCTTTACCGCTGTGATTTCAGATTTAGTCCAGAAGACTGAGATTTACTTGTCGATCGTGAAACCTTTACTCTGTCAGATCCAAATGGATAAATTGCTCAGTTCAAAATTCTCTTGAGAGCAATACCATCACTGTGGACTTTCTAAAACTGCCATGCTCACTCCCACCAAGGTTTAGGTTGGGCAACTGTCGCAAAATTTGTTGACTGTTCCACTCCACTCCAGTCTCGCAAGTGCTACCTTTGAAAATCATACTGACACAGACAACTTTGCAAGGTAAAGTCGCCTGACAAAAAAGAAATAGGGAATAACCAAAACTCCAAATGAAAGCGGTCTTATCTTTTGAGTGTTTTGTTAAAAAAACGTTTTTCCCCCACAGTTAAGCCACACATCGTGATCCCAATCTGTCTAATACTGACAACTTCGTATAATAGAGTGAGATCAGTAAACTCATTTCAAATATGTATACATACACTTTTTGCAGTACGTGTCTAGTTTTCATAAAATTGTCCATCAACATTGTTAGTGTAGCCTTGCAAAAAATGTGTTTGTTTTTGTTTGCACATCCATATTGTACTACAACTAATTACTCAAACAGCGACATGGTTGAAGTAGCGTAATGAATAGCCATTCGTCACCTGCCGGACTGCCGTGCCACTGTTTACACGCCCCCTTCATACTCAGGTGAAACAAGTCATATTTTATACCGGTTTCATTATGGCATTGTCATTTTTGAGTTACTGTTTAAGCAGCATCCTCCTTACTGCCAATATTCCGTTTTTTATTTTTTTATTTTCACTTCTTTTCTACAGGGACCAGGGCAAATTCAGTTCATAATCCGTGTGGATTTCGACAGGTCAGTGATGTCAGCATTGAATAAAGGACAGCAAATTGTTTCATGAAGAAAAAATGAGAAGGAAAAGGCTCCCGGCTTGATTTATTTTCCTCCTCACGTTTCTCAAAGCTTTGGGGGCATTGACCCCATTGCAGCCCTTTAAAAATGTGTCTGTATTGAATTATGTGATTAAAGTGTCTGGCGGTATAGTACTTGCAAATTTAAGATTAAATTCCAAAATGATAACCCAAATCCTTTAATAAGTGAAACACTGGGAACAAGTTCGCTGAGGGAGAAGGTGTTTCAGTCCTTGAAATGCGGTTTCTGGTTGCAAAATTGAATTTATACAGCTTGAAGGATTGATTAGCACATGGAGGTAATTGCTTCTGATTTTTAACAACTGTTTTCTATTCTTTTGGTGACTATAATAATTATTTGGAAACAACTGCGGCTAATTTCTGTTGCCTTTGTTTGTTGCTTTGAACGACACATTTAAATGGCTTTTAACTCAAGCTGGTCATATATTAAGGTTTATAGTCTGATAACAGGCGTCATATATTAATTAACAACAAAATGTGTTTTATAGTAGTTAATTAACCTAAGCCATAAAAAACACATTTTAGAGTTATAATTTCAATGCTGGAGAGCTGTGACAAGGTTTTTCTTGGCTGTCATACAGTCTGTCAGAATCAGGTACCGGTCCATGCCGATCGGCAAGCTGTCACATGACTGGCTGACCCAGAAATTTTGTCAACCGTACCATTGCAGCAAAGGTTCTGATTGGATCTTTTAATGTAAGCTGTTTCCATGTGTTTTATCTCGTTTGCATGCACCCTTTTTTCCCAATCCAATCAGTGGTTTCTTTCATTGGCATTGCTTTTAGCTGGATTTTGCACTGATGCACTTTTGTTGACGATGGGCCAACAATGGTGGCTAAAGTCTTGTTGTTTTGGTTTCGATAGCATTGTTAACAATTTTTCATTGGCAACACATCGTTTTCCACTTGGTCAAAGGTTTTGATTAAATCAACAGAATACGCTATTTACTGGCTTTTCCTCTTCCTTCTATGTGATCAATCCTACACTACACATATTAAACATTTTCTGATAAATATGATTGAAAACAACTAAAATGCAGCAATGAAATGTAATATACAAAAAAAGCTTAACTTCCGCTAAATGACTTCTGCTAAGTGAAGATTCCTAGCCAACAGCGAAATAGAAATAAAAGTGCATTTTGCACTTTAGTTTGGTTTATTTTACCATAAAAGTCCAACCTACCAAATTCAGAAAAGTACCCCTTAATAGTGAGACTTTAAAAATGCACTATTGACATTGACATTGAGTAAACTTGTGGGTTTGAGTTCCTTTTGTGTCAAAGGGTATATCTATCTTTAGGAAGTCACCAATTGAGGTCAGTCAATGCAATTTTTTTCCACCTAGACCAAGCCCTCTGCGTTCCCATCGATCAGTCTGGTGAGCAGCAGCGCCACTTTGATATTTGCTACGAGTGCTGGAACGGACCCTTCGGGGTCCACGGGAAGCGATCGCATTCTGACAAAGTACCTCCTGGCGGCAGGTGCGAGGGCATCGACGTGTTGCTCCAAATGTTTACAATGACTCATCGATCTCCTGACCCTCTGGCATCTCCACAAGCGCCCCCCTGGCGGGATTAAGCAACACTTGGCGCACACCTATCGACACACTCAGCCGGGTTTTGATTCCCTGCCGAGGACCTGAATTTCACCGCCAAGTGCTCGACGCAAACAACTGGAAATTTTCCACGTGGCTTTTTCAAGTTCAAAGCACAAAACAAATGAGAAAATTCTCACCTGCGTCGGCGATCCGCACCCAGCCCGGAACTGTCAGCGCTCATTCCTGTCCTTGATCCTCTTCTTTTCCCCCCCCTCTCTTCTTTCCCGTTTTCAGTCTCCCCCCCCTTCTTCCTCCTTTTCCTCCCCCTGCACTTGTTTGAGTCTATTTCAGTAGCAGCGACAGAGGAGTCCGCTGTGTCGGCGGCATGGTTTCCAACACTTTGGCAGAAGGTCACATTATCACTGCCTGGTGAGGAAGAGAGAAGGAGGTGGTGGAGAAGGGGGTTGGCGGGGTTGACGATGCGGCGTGATGGAGCGATATTACAGCGAGCAGATTAACACATGGTGGTTTTTCACACTCACTTTTGGCTCAATGTTCCTCTTGGGAAGTTGAGATGTTTGGCTCAGGGAAGGGTTTTCGAGTAAAAGGTCCCAGGGTGTTGCTTAGAAAGCCTTTTTGATGTATCTCAATTTCTTTTTAAAGATGTTTAGCCATAACAATTCCAGTCTGGGCTCGGGGTCGACGCCTGGAAGGGAAACGAACCTCCAAAAGAACTGCCGGAAACTTAGCAAAACAAATCCCTCTCCAAGTGGTAGTCCATCTTTTCAATGGGGAGACCTGACTTTCTGAGGCTGATCCTTCAGGGTGACCCTAGTTTTCTTCTTCCCCCAGCCTCCCCTCCTCACCCTCGCTTGGCGCTCCGGCTCCATCAAAGCAAGAGACAGCCGGACAGATGGCGACGGCGCGGGGGACAGATGTGAGCAAGACTGCCGTTGGAGTTGGGAAAATTCCTATCGGTCTTGATGTTTTCACTTGACGTCCCGCGTTTGCTCTCTGCCCCCCCGTCGCACCTGTGCCCCGCCGTCCACCGTCAGAGGGGCTCTCGCTGGCCACTGGTAATCCCGACTGCAACACGGTGTGTCACAGAAAGGGTTTGTGGACTGTAATGATTATGTAGTAAGGATTTATTCTTTGCCCTCCCTCTTCTACGCTTGCCTCCCTCTTCCTCTCGCGCATTCCAGCGCCCTCCCTTCTTCTCTCCCGGACGCTCCGCAACTCCACAGACACTTCTTTTCTCCCCCCCTCCACCCGCCACCGTCTAATGCGTCATCACAATCTCTTAGAGGCGTTCTGCTACAGGTCTCGCCATAGCTCACTTCAACAGGTTTGCCCTTGACTCGCTCTCTCGGAGACTCTCTGGGAATTGTTCTCTCACTGTGTTATCCATCAAGGTTGAACAGAAGGTAACTGGACTTATTCGCTCTGCTCAATTCCACCTGTCTGGATAAGAATCCCAGATTTTCACCCTTGAGGTGAGGCATGGGGCTTACTGGGTGTCTGGCTAGGAAGTAGTGATTTCCCAATCTGGTACATTTAGTATCGGCGCCCAATTTGTGGAGTATCGAACAGTATTGGATTTGGTGAGAGCGATCCAGTAGTCACGTGTTTAATACAAAGTGATTTATGATTTACTGGTTACATTATATTTTGCGTTATTTTTACAGTTCTAAAGATATGGGTATTGGTTCAGTGCTGGATCGGCAAAGCATCTTCAAAATCGAATTCGATCAATAAGTCAGTATCAGGACATCCCTCCTATAGAGTCATTGATTGACTCAAACTAATGAAATCCAAAGGAGAATCTCTTTAATGGGGAGATTTAGAGTTATGACAAGAGATTGGCGGCTGCCCTTAGACATCATTTGATGTAAAAGGGAGCTGAGGTGTTAAATTTTCTAACTGGTGGCACAGCCTCTCACTATCAGCTTGAACACAGGTGGTGTCCTTCCTGTCAGGCATCTGAAACCCCCCAAATATGACTTTGACGGACAGTGAGAAGGGGGTGTGAACCACTCATCCTCAGTGTTGCTAGTCGGCAAAGACTTGGCTTTGGGAAGCAGAAAGTAGGTTGGAAATGAATCAAAGTAAAAAGCAGGAAGAACAGTCAACTCACAATGGCTTGAAATGGAAAAACTGATGATTTAAACAGGTTCTAGACAATCCTGACCCAAAAATGTTAAACCTAAAATTAAGGTGATTGAAAAGATTAATTGCAATTGTCAAATTTTAAACAGACTTTAAAGCTAAAAGTAAATTGAACTTGGAAAACCTTGATGTAATTAAATTTCCGTTGCCCTATAGTGGAGTTTTAACATTTGGCTTTTCTCCCACTTCTCTCAAACAATCCCATTTTGGACATAATTGTTCTGAGAAAAAGCTAAATGAAAACACTAGTATAGAGGTATGAGCGACACAAATATATTTTGTTCTCTTTTGTGTCATAGCGCCCGCTTACTTATTTTTGGGTTTCAGTCCAAGGCTCTGTGACAGTTTTCATCAAAGTCTCCATTGGTCAATTGACTTGCTTAAAAACACTGAACCCCCGGGCTATTGTTTGATTTCTCATTAGAAACTGCAGTCTTGCAACAATGAGACTCTTAACCAGTTTATCAATTTCTGTCACGCCACACGAAATGAATGGAACACTCGCCTATTGAGTTTTGGTCATCAAGTTAAGAGTAAAGTCCTTGAAGAATGTTGAATGGGCCCTTCACACGACAATGGCAACTGGGGTAAAAATACAAGAACTTTTTCACGTGAGGCGAGACACGTCTTTCTTCCCTCGGCCAAGGTCCCAATTTGGGGTCTTTCATTTAAGGAAAGCAAACAGCGACTAAGTGATTCTCCCCGTATTTCCACAAGGACTCGTTCGGTCTCAAAATGTCGTTAAGCCGCTTGTCTTCATAAGTGCAGGCTTTGGCAGAGGTCCAACCGTTGGCCATCTTTAGTCGACAAAAATGATGACTAAAGGGGATTTCATTATCATCCAAATAGAAGAGGACATTAATGGTAGTTTTGTCTTAGACTCTCCTGGTCCTCTTTTACATGCTTAGACGGTTTGGGGGCACGATAGAAGTCCAATCGAACAGAGGTAGACTGCCTATCCTTCTGGATTTGGTGCAACAGGATTGGACAACTAGCTGTTAATTTTTAAAGCAACTGGTTCGTTTATCACCGTCAATGGCAGGAAATTAGCTCCAAATGTATTCAGGTTCCAATCAATTCTTTTTGTGTCTCCATTTTTTGACAAGAATAATTAGAATGTGTGACAGTGTTTAAGCATGGAGAAAAGTTACTAATGACAATGAACAAGTTAATAATGATCTGTAGTGTACATTTTTACTTACAGTGTAGAGTAGTGGTCTTCAAGTGGAGGACCAGGGTAGAATCTGGGTCTGTAACTTTGCAGCATGCTTAAGGGGAATTGAGTCTACACTCTTTCCCCAATGCTTGCATTTTCTCTGCTCCTTTAGAATGGATCAACAAAAACAGCAAAGAGCTGACTGGGAAATGTGATGGTAATCCCTCTGACATTTTCTACCTGCTAATTGTCATTGTGCCATTCTGTCCTGCTCACCCGGGGCATCAATCCTCATTTCTTGACTCACCTTCAGAGACCTTGCGGTAGTACTTGTATTTTGGACTCAGCAAAATGCTTCAAGCAGAAGCGTGGCGAAAGGTCGCACAGGTATTTTCAGGCAATCTGCTGGTAGCTCTTCTTGGATTTCTTTTCTCAGAGGACCCATCCCTTGGCCAGATAAGTCGTGGCTTGAGTCCCACCTACAGTTTGGGAGGAGAAATACATAAGAAATTCGTTCAATTATGCTCACAGTGCGGATTTTTGTAGAAGTAAAAGGTTTTTTTTTTAAAGGACTCGATAGAAGTAAATTGAAATGAAAATTCAACCTGATTACAGAAACTGAGTGTGTCTTTCATCTGTTTCGTAATTTTTCTGCCTTGCGTATCACAAAATGAGCGCGCGAGTCAGTTTCTGCACGTCCTTCTTACGTTGATGCGTTCCATAATGTCAAAACTGAAAGACAATTTCAAACTGTAGCAGAGCACGAAAGGCCATTAATCTTGATTTTGGCTCTGCAGATGAATCTTGGGGTGGGGATGGAGTAGGGGGACAGTGAGGCCCTTGTGGGAAAGGCGGGAGGACATCGGGGTCCTCTGCGGACTTACCATGTGACATGCATTGATGGCGTGGCGTAATAAATGTACACAAAAGCGCAGCGTCTGATCAATGTCTTGGCGAGCTCCTCGGTCGGAGAGCTGATCAATGAAGCGAACAAATGGAAATTTGAAAAGGGGAGAGTGTGTATGGGCTTGCAGTTTCGAAGGACGTCTGCCCGATCTGGTTTTTCTAATGTAATTCCTGCCAGGTTTTGTAAAAAGAAGAGAAAAAACAGTCTATACATCAAATTGACTCTTTTTTTGTCACGTTTTGTTGGGGTTGATGGATGGCTGTATTTTCCTTGTGTATTCTGTCCGCGTGATTGTATGCATTTAGCCTTTTGGCTCTCCTTCCCTTGTGTGACCCGGTTGTTTGTGATTGTCATCAACTCCTGTCTGTGCATTTAAACCCTGTGTTTTCTGTACGTCGGTGTGGGAGTATCGTTTCCGGTTTTCTGTTTGTGTAAGTAATGTTTGCCTGTTCGTCTGTGTCAATCTCCCTTGTTTAGTTTTTATTTTGTTAACTTTTGTCCTAGTCATTATTAGTTGTATGATTATTTTTTTCATAAAATTTCCTAAATTTCCTCTCATTGGCTTATTTCCAGCTCATGGGTTCCATTCCGCCTCACAACTGAAGGCATTCATGACAGTTTAGAGTTTGAGGGGAAGTAAATCCATTGATTCTTGACTTCAGAAATGGCGCTCACTATTCAAGAATGGACGCTTGCGTTTCGACGCAGAGGTTGGGAGATGCAATGGACGAGTTTGAAGGTAAACGGAGCAGATTTATTGCATCTATAAATTTCTGCCAGTAAGGAGGAGCCGATGAATCTCTTTTGGACAGGACCTTCATCACGCACAAGACGCTTGGTCAAGATCATTCTAAAGTAGTGGTGCTGACGTATTAGACCTTAATAGTTTTTAAGGAGTAGTCAGACTACACTGCCATGCACAACTTGAAAAATATTAGTCTCACCCATCCTATAATCTCAAAGGAATCACCATATTTTTTTCCTTCCTTGATTTACCTATGTATGACTTCATTTTAGACATCGTTTTCCCAATCTATGGAATCAAACACAGGTAATATACAAGTGATCGCCATGTCTTCTGGTCAGTTGGCGTTGAACGTATTCTGCAAGTGTTGGGTCTGCACAGGTGGGCTGATGGGAGAGGAAGTAACACATGGGAGTAGCGTTGGCAGAAGGAAAGGCAAAAGGCCGACATATGCTCTCCCCTCTGTGGCCTGGCCTTCCTGTCGCCTCACAGGACAATATGGCAGAGGCGACAGAAAGAGAAAAAAAAGACCCGGTATGAAACCTTATGCGTGGTGATGGTGGTGGCCTTTACCAACACCATCGCTCCTTTTTATCTGAGTTTGCCCAGAGCTATTTTCAGAGGCGGACCCATGACTGGAAAAGAAAAAAAGAGGTAAAAGGCCAAAATTGGCCGTCATACGTGCCCGGGGGGAGGATGAATGTATCCAGGCTGTGGAGATTTCACAGTGTTGCTGGGAAACGTGCTGATTGTTGAGATTTTTAGATGCGCAAACGCTTGATTTAGGACAGTACAATCTGTTGAAGAAAAAAAATGTGGATGCCACATTTCCTTTGGAATCGGGGTCAAAACTCTTAATGGAAGAAATCCAGAAACAGAAATATAAATAGCACATTCCATCTAAGCAAAAGATACTATAACATATGGCAGGGGTGGCCAAGTCCGGTCCTTGAAAGCCCCTATCCAGTCTGTTTTCCCTATTTCCCTCCTCTACTCACCAGCAAGCTGTCCAGAATCTTGATACCGATCCAGATAATTTGATTCAGGTGTGTTAGTGGGGCTTGAGTGTAGGTTGTTTTCGGATAAGGTCCGTTTAAAAAAAAAAAAACATTTTGGATGGATAAAATCGTCATCACAGGACATGAATGGGGAGAATAACATTACGATTACAATGAAATTGAACTCTGAGCATGTCATCAACACATGCGGGTCTAACAGACAGGAAAGCCATTGAGAGTTAGTTACTTGGTGTAGTTAAGAGTAACGCTCTCTCTAAGTTGCGCAACTGCGCAATTGCGCACTGGTTGCACACCCTCCGCACTCTCAGCGCACAAGAAAACATATCCAGCGCAGTGAACGCACGCAAATGAATTAGATATATATAACTTTTTTATATGATTTTGCTTTAATGGCAAGGAGTGTGTCCAGCCAATCGTTGGGTACTATGCAATCACAGTGCGCATCCAATCACAGCAGTGCTTGAACATGCGGCTGAAGTTGACGCTTGTAAAGTAAACGTGGTGCGTCGACTACTCAAACTAAAGATAAAAAAGAACTGTGCATCTATTAAGTTGGAATAGCCTTCGTGATGTGTGCAAATAGGAAGAACAGGCGATGCAACTTGAGGACAGCTTTTGCTTTTTTGAGTGAGGAAGATCTGATCTGCAAAACATGCAGGTTAAGTTTGAGCGTGTTTTCCCATGGAAGAAAATATGAACTAAATGGAACAAGACTTCTTCAAGCGACACATTCAGCAGAAACGTCGTTTGAATGAAAATGAGAAGTGAAAAGGACTGACCTGAAAAATAAGGTAAGTCAAATTTGTGTAAATTCTAGTGACTTTCAGAATTTTTGTGTATGGATATTAATAATTAAATGTTATGACTAGATCATTTATGTGTAGTAGAATAGAATTACACCTGGTAAATGGCAGATGTGATACTGGTGGGTGGCTATAGCAAGCTCATGTTGCTCATAATGGTCATCTGTGTCCTCAGGGAGGTTGTCTGTATGTCCAGAAATATGAAAATATTGGTTTAGAGTTATTGTTTTTATAGTAATAGTTGTAGGGTTTTTTTAACATTAAACTAGCAGGCTTACACGTTGGCAGGGGTCACAGGGATAGGCAAACTATTCCACAGAGGGCCACAGTGGGTCCGGGCTTTCATTCCAACCTCTCCAGAGGAAACCTTTCCACAAATCTGGTATCTTAAAAGTGCAGTGGAGAGCAGGCAGGTGTTTCTTGTTTCAGCAGAAACCCCATTGGTTAAAACTGGCTGTGATGGATCGGTTGGAACAAAAACCTGCAGACACAAGGGCCCCTGAGGACCGGTTTGCTCACCACAAGTATGTAAAGAGCGTCCTCTACAGGCTACACGCTGCCAACGCTATTTTCTAATTGCTATGGTGGTCTAAAATTAGAATAAAATAGCCACTTCAAGCTGTAGTGGTTAACTTCAAGTATCCTTTGAGGCATTGTTTTTTTATATTTATTTAAAGCCAAATTTCACTGACTGAAAACTGGCATCAAGGGCTGACATTTGTTATTTGTTATTTTGCTAATGGGAAAACAGTCAGTGCAAATCCTACAAATCCTAGATTTTTGTGCAAACAAAGGCAGCAGAAGCTCGAGGTCAGTCGTCACCCGGCTCACAAAGATCCGTAAACAAGACCCCGTCAACCCCATTTTCATAGGTTGCGGTATTGTTACCTGGCACAGGGCCGTCCTACCCCTCCCTATTGGGTCTCCAGAGGCTCCGGACAACAGACGGGTCGCAGCGAAGCCACATTTTAAATCCGGTGTGCAGATGGACACCAGTGGCGGTGCTGCTAAATCCTGCGCCACTTGGCAATGCGGCAGAAGCAGGCCGAGGGCAGCCATGCATCATCACCGCTATGGTGGGCCCTTATTGGGGGGTCAGCTCGACTGGCGATCCGGCGTATCGAGCCTACTCAACAAATGTGTTTAAAGATTGCAATGTGAATATGTTGAAAAGTACGTTAAATACACGATCTTAACTATTTTCCGTCCCACTTATCCTCTCAAAGGTCACTGGAGGTGCCAGAGCCCATTCCAGTTAACTACGGGCCCCAGGCGGTGGACACTGATTTGATGGGCAGCCAATCGCAGTGTTAAAATCCAGTTAAAATAAATTAAAAACATAGTACTGACATGTGAAGGTGACAGTGGATTGAGCACTGATTTAAAAGTTTAAATCTTAAATTGGGCTTAATTCTTGCGTTTAAAAGTTCTGGAATGCTCAATTCTTTTTTTCTTTCTCCACGCATGAGCACTTTTTCCAACTTCCGTCGCCACGGAAGGCCCTTTGCGTGCTTTCCTGGCCTCAGGCTGCCCTTGCATTCCCTTCAGAGTGATGCACGTAAACGCGAGCTCACCTCATTGGGTAAATGCCGATTCGACCATTCTGCACGCTCAGCACTTTAACTTCTATTCTTAGCTCCTCTCACGGCTCCTTATCATTATTTTACCCGATGGCCTGGTGACAGCAGGGAGGTGAGCGCAGGGCCGAGCGGCTGAAAACTCCATTCACATCGGGCCTCCATGTGACACGCTCTGAACTTGCTGGAAGGCAATAATAAAAATATGTTTTAGTAAAGAAACTTTGTTGCACTTGACATGCAAAAATAGAACACATTGTTAACCTTTGTTTTGCAGCGATTGCTTGATTGACCTGTGATGAGCAGATGGTTCTGGGTTCCAAATCTGTGGTTACCAGTATCCGTTTCTCAATACCAGTCTTTCACCTCTACCGATATAGCAACAAAATGATTCAACCCTGTGGCGTCCAATCATCTGTTGGAATTCAATCACTTGTAGATGTCCAATCCATTGAAGTGCGAGGGTGGCAGCGAATGAAAATATATATATTTTTCAAACAATGTGGTATCATTACAGTATTAGCATCGACCAATACTACATCTGTCTTTTGTTGCTGTGTGTCCCCCTCTGTTGGTTAATCAGAGTACTAAAACATCTATAATTGAGCTAGCAGTGCGTTATGTCAAGTGTAAATGCCAGCGTAGTCATTAATCTGCATAGTCTGAGGCTATTGATTAACAAATCAAATACGTACCTTGAAGTCTTTTGCTCTTGTTACCTATTTTTTTAATTTGTTCTCCCCATTCGAACCATAAAATTCGGAGTTTAACAACTGTCGTAGACCATAAAAAGGAAAAAAGCTTCATTTCGAGTGAATGTTTTTTGTATTTTTGATGTTCAGGAGGGAAGTGAGCTGCAGATGGCGCTGAGCAGGGCTGAGCCGACCGGCCGGGCCGGGCCGAGCCGAGCCGCTACCGCAGTGGAGCTGGCAGATGGTAAAGCGGCGTCCTGATGGATGTTCTGTCGAAAGCAGTCGACGAGGAAACCTGCTGCTCACGAACGCACACACACACCCAAGGTATGATGGATACCATGTAGGATGATTTATCAGGCATGTATTTTTCCTCTCCATATTTTCAGTTTGTACTGAGTGGGAGAAAAAAAAATTTAATCATCGTTTCATCAATCAAGAGAACGTTCATCAATTAAAGAGTCGGCTTAATCAAACTATAACTTGCTGACTCCCGCACTTACGTCCTGGCTAATTAATCAAGTTTCATCCAAAACTCGAGCGGAGTTATAGAGCAGATAAAAAAAAGGGCTTGAAAAAGGTGCTTCAAAATAAAAAGGGGGGAAAACTAGAGTAGATGTGTCCAATTTAGGTCCCCTGACTGGTGGGCAACTTTTCTGGTGCAGTGGAGCTCTCCGTGGTCCTGAAAATTTTGAACACTGGACCCTCATCATTCAATTCTATTAAAAGCAATGCAATAAGTGAAAACAATCTGTAATGTCATAAAAATAGCAAAAAGGTTATGTTAAGTGCAGCATGTTATGTAAGCGAGGGGGTTGCTGTTTTTATTTGTTGTCACCAGAGGCTGCTGTCTCCCCTAAACTTGAAATCAATCGTCTCATCCCATTTCTTCTCGGCTTTTCATAGGCTCCCATTTTGTGACAATTAATCCAATTAGTCAAATTTCTAACAGTTGTCAAAAGAGACAGAGCGATAATAAGCATTAGCCGTATTTTTTTTTCTATTTCCATTCCTTATTCTTCTCCAGACTGGTAAGCGTGGCCTTTGAGAACGCCCGCTAAGCATTTTTTCTTTTCCGTGGCGGCTGAGATTAATTACGCTCGTATAAATACTTGAGTGAACTGACAAGCAAACTGGGTTGTAACCGGGTCGGATCCGCTCATAATTTGCCTCATGAATCATTCGCTGTCATTACATCCGCCGCCCAAAAAAAAAAAGTCCGAAGGGATGCTGCGATATTTGTGTCGCCGCAAACTGTGATGTCATCATGTCTGTTGATAGTACAGTGAGGCCCATGGCTGACTTTTAACAAAGTCACTGATGGCTCTGCTTCAATTGCAGAACCATCAAGGTCAATATAATAATTCAAACTGCTTTGTTAATGCAAACATAACGTCACGTAGCATTAGCCACCACCGCTATCCCTAAAGCACTACTTAACAGACAGCAGCAGACGCCGCCTTGAAGTAGACAAGTTTATTCATGGTCATAATGAATGATGATGATATTAATAATTGGTCATAATTATAATTGTAACGTTAATGTCATAATAAATAGAACTCTTCATCTGAAGCACGTAAAGAGAAGCATACAGAAAGAGAAAGAAACAAAAACACAAGAAGAAATTACAAGGGCAGGAAGAAAAGGAGACATTTTTTTTTCAACCTTTCAATATAACCATTTAACATTTTTAAAACGTCATATTTTTTTTACCTCGAACATTTACAAAACGCAGAAAGAGATAAAGTCTTTAAAAAATCCTTATAAATAAATTTGCTGTTTTTGAACAAAATACACATTTTTTGGGGAGGAGGAAGTCTTTTTTTTAGTGATGGGATGAAGTGGGTAGGGGGGGGAGTCTAATGTACAGAACAGCAGGAGTACAAAAAAGGGGGAGGGGCACACATACTGGGCGGTAGTTTGGGATGGGAGGGGGCTAGATGTTGGTCACTTTGGAAGGGGCGGGCCCCAAATTGGCACAGAGATGAACAAGCACCCGTTGGTCGTCGCGCGGAAACTGTTGCAAGCTCGCTCGCGTGGCTACAAAAGGAGTGGAAGACCGGGCTGTATTATTTACAAGCGTCACCATGGAAACAAATGGCGGGGTTCTTTCAAAGCATCAAGGAAAGTTGCCTGTTACAGGATCTAACCAGTCAAAGGCTAACCAAGGAATGATAATAATAATAATGGTGCTTAGTGGGTGATACACTTGATATTTCACTGGATTTTTTGCTACGAAATTGTAAAAGAAAAACGGAATTAAAGCTGCTATAATATGTACAACAGTATGAAAGCCAGCACATCTGCAATATGTGTTATAAAAAAGATTATATTATGAAAACAGATTAAGAGTAATACATTTTTATATACTTTTACTGGTAACTCCGATGCTATGCTAATGGTTAAGATGTGGAATTCAGGGCTCGAGGGAGTGATGGAAATGGTAAAAAAAAATTAAAGCTGCTTTACCGCATTCAATTATGTACATAGTCGAAGGCAAACTTATGAAAGCAGAAGGTTTGATTTTTTCCCCATAAAAGTGTACTTACAAGCTCTTAATACTTGACAATAATAGTCATTTACATCTACTATGTAAAAACACTACAATATACAAAGTAAACATCTGAAATAGAGCGTCAACAATGAAACGATTATTAAAAAACGGATTAATCAAAGTTTAATGAAAATGTTTTGATTATCGATTTGTCGTTTTGAGCTATTGTAAATTTCAGTCTTTCAAAAGTAAATATGAATTATGTTTTCTTATAAAAGAAAAGACATTCGCAAGGATTTTTACGTCAGAAAAATCACAATCAGCATTTTAATTCATTTTCGGACTGAAACAAATTTACAAAATTAAAAGAAACTTCATTATTTGTAGATGTAAAAAAGATACTTCAGAGAGACTGAAATCTTGAGGAATCTAACCCCAAAATAATGAATCGACTATCAAAATCATTGTCGATGAAATTTTTCAAAAACAATTAAAGCTGTTTTCCTACCACAACCCATGAGCAAAACATTTTGAAGCCATGCAATGCGGCTGCGGCTTTTATCTTCCCTTCTATTCCCGTCAAAAACCAAATAAGAAAACCAGACTCCGATTTTTTTTTTGCTATCAAACGGTTCAACGCTAAAACAGAACAATATTAATAATCATCTGTAAAAACATCGACATCTACACACCGAAATAGACATTTTTTTGTATTTAATATCTGCTACGTAAACAACTGGCCTAGTCTCACAAATTCCGATGTTCTCATGTTTTACTTCCACCAAACGTCAATATTTTTTTTGTCCGTTAAAAATCAAAAACTTCGATTTTGTATGATTGCTAACAGTCTTGCTAAGGTGAGTGACATCATGAGGTGGTTGAGGGTACTGCATAGTTCATTGGCGGCGGAGGACCCGCAAAGCAACGACCACGACGTGGCGGTTGTTCGTCTCTGCCCGCCGTCGGACGGCGCGCAGGAAGTCTTTTTACTGTACAGGAAGCGTCAAAGTGGGAGGAGCCCTGATTTGTTTGACCAATAGAAATTAAATCGGGGAAAAATAGGGGAAAGTTGAGCACGCGGCCTCTGGAAGAAATTACGATTGTGACGTACTCACACCAGGCGGTTGTGTTGATTCACTGGATTATTTTTCGGGGGAATTTATTTGTAACGCAAAAATTTGCTACGCAAAAATTGGCAACGTAAAAATGTTCTATGCTAAAATTTGCAACGCAAAAATCTATGCAAAACTGTTCTACGCAAAACTGTTCTACGCAAAACTGTTCTACCCAAAACTGTTCTACGCAAAACTGTTCTACGCAAAACTGTTCTACGCAAAACTGTTCTACCCAAAACTGTTCTACGCAAAAATTTGCAACGCAAAAATTAGCGGAAAAATTGAAAAAAATGGCGGATCAGAACTTGCATTTATTGCGATGTATACATTGCACAAATGGGATGATTTTTAGTGTGCAAGATAGCAGCGTGTAGCTTTTCAGTATTTATGATTTGCAATGCCAAAATTTGCAGAAAAACTGAAAAAAATGGCGGATCAGATCTTGCATTAATTGTGATGTATACATTGCACAAATGGGGTGATTTCTAGAGTGCAAGATGGTTGCATGTAGCTTTTCGGTATTTATGATGGTAGTATTTATTAGCTGTCTAACATCGCAAGATGTCCAATCTATTGCGACTGGGAGGGGGCGAACGCGAGCCGTCAATCTCACTGAAACGTTGTGAGCATTCACAGTCAGCAATTCCAGTTTAAATAAATTGGATGTCTATCATTTTCAATACTCTGCAATGAGTTAAAAATCGTCAAGGGGTGAGTGTATTAATTACAACATGGATCTTTTAGGGCATTTCTATTGCGCAACATTATTATCAGGAAAAACCAAAAGAAATGTGCTTGTGCATGTAAGTTTTTTTTTTTAAGTTGTTTCTATTTTTTTATACGCAAGTTGATGATTCTGGCAAATTTCTGTTCCCCAATCAGGCGGTTAACATTAACAACCATGAAATGGACTCGTTGCATTAATTATGAGAGCGTGGGATGATTTACTGTATTTGTGGTCAATTCCCTTGAATTCTATTATGCAAGCTAGGGTGAATCATTCTAAAAAGGAAGGTTGCACAGTTTGCTCTTCACTTAGCTTGAAGCAAATTTGGAAGCGCCTGGTGGGAGTCCGCCCTCCAGCCCCTATCTGTAAAAAGCCCGTGGACTAGCATTAGCGAGCGCTCTCCCCGCCGGCTGCTGATCAAAGCGCTCGGAGGCCGCGTGTTCAAAATCCCACAAAGGCCGGAAGCCGCAAATTGGATGTCATTAATTCCAAAAGGAAGCCAAGTCAAAGATGGGGATGTGGAGGGGTGGCTGGGGTGGGGCTTGATATGGAAAAGGGGGTTCAGTTAAGGGGGCTGGGGGGGGGGAGGAATCACACAATCACCATCACACGTTCAATCATATAACACATGATCACATGTTACAGTTAATATCAGGGGCATATTCAGTGCAGGGGGCTGGGGAGGGGAAGGGGGCACTGAAATCTAAAGGGGGGCTTGTGTGGCCGCCCCCTCTACTCCCTGACATCAGCACAGCCCATAGAATAGATATGTCTATATATTTATGTACAGCAAAAGAAAAAGAAAAAAGAACAACCCAAAAAAGGAATACACGCAGAGAAGAGTACATTCAAAGAACGCAACCGACATTCTCCTCTTTCTTTCTTTCTTTCTTTCTTTCTTTCTTTCTTTCCACATAGCCAGCCTTCGACCAAAAGTCCCAGGTTTCCTCCCCTAAAAACACAAAAACTAGCACACTCAACGGCGGAATGGCTGAATCCACACGTATGCCCATGAAAAAAAAGAATAATAATAATATTTAAAGCTACTGATGAAAACTGGTCAGTTTTAATTTGAGATATTTTTTGTTTAATCTGCTTATATTGTCGTTCAACAAAAAAGCTATTCTCTAACTTACAAGAAAAACCTAATTTTGATGGAAATAAAAATCTATTTTCATCAGAATTTTTCAAGATTTAGAAAAAAACTAAAAAAAAATAAATGTATTTTTTTTAGAAAGATATTTTTTGGATTTAAACTGAGAAATATTTTTCAAGATTTAAAAATGTCTATTTTTTGCTCATTTATTTCAATGATTCTCTCAAAAACATCGCAGATTTTTTTACGTAAAAATGGTATTTTCGCAAACAGTAAAAGAAAAGTTGCAATTGAGTCCACGAAAAAAAAGTTGCCACTTTTTACGTTTTACGTATTATAAAAATGCAACTTACTTTTTCTTAAGACGATGGCGTTTTTTTTTTTTTTTGGCATACGTGTGGACGCAGCGCAAGACCGCTTTAGAGTCGACGGCCGACTTTGTGCCCCTCGGCCGTGAGCGGGGCGCTGTAAACCAGAGGGGAGGGCTGCTGCCAGCAGGAAGTGACATCACGACAGCGTCCGCGGGGAGGAAGGAAGTAGAGCAGCAGGAGGAGGAAGAGGAGGCGCGACCTCTCCCTCCTCCGCTGCGTCCGGCCGCCCACCTGTTCCGAATTCCCCCGAAAACATAAAAAGACAAATTTGTACATATATATATTTATACGCCTTTATACACACACGTGACAAAAGTATAGAAAAATAAAATGTTTTCTAATAACGGGACGCCTTTCATCCTTTTTCTTTTCTTTCTGTCCATTTCCTGGCCGCCCCCAAAATGACGGTCGGTCCCTGGCGGGGGCGGGGCGGGGGAGGCGGCTTATTTTCCACGGCGCCGTTTTGTACGCCCCCCTCCCGTCTCGCGCTAAAGTTGCTCCGCCTCCTCTTGTCCGTGCCGAGCGCTACTTCCTCTCGCCGACATTTGGTATTTACTGCGGACCACAAAAAAACCACAAGAGAGGAAAGTTGACTTTTTTTTGTCGTAATCATGGAAATTTTTGTTTTTGATTTCATGAAGTGGACCACTTTGTTCTTTTTTTTGTCTTATTCTTTGGCCTGACCTTTTTGGGCCAACCAATCTCCTTGTAATTGTAATATGGATACAGAAATATATTTCTAAATTTATTGTCGAGACACATTGGGGAGAATTTAAGAAATAAAAATCCATTAGAACACAATTTGGGCTGTTTTATAGGAATTCGTTTTTAGAAATGCAAACTTTCTACATTTCATATGATTTAGAAATTTTGGGGGGAAAGAGTACATGTGTAACTTTAAAAGGGACTTTCTGTGCATTTTTGCATTTTGAGCAATTTGTATGAAGAAATTTTGGCAAATTTTTGACAGTTTTTTTTATTTATAGAAACATTAAATTATTTTGGGACAAAGCATTTTATACAGGGTGTTCCAAAATGTTTGACCCCATTTCGTAGGCCAAAAATTTTGACAATTTTCGTTGGAATAACCTAAAAAATTCACATCTTGTGTAGAAACATTTCAAGTTTTTGTGTGTAACGTTTGGCATTTCTATCTTTTCAGGTTAAGAAATGCCATTCTGCGTGGGAGAGTATGCTCGGACCCAAGACAGTGCAGCGTGACTTCTTCACAAATTTTGCAAAGAAGGTACCAACTACAAAACAAATTAGGACTTAGCACCAAAAATTTCAACAATTTCTTCAAGTTTTTGTGTGTAACATTTGGCATTTCTATCTTCTCAGGTTAAGAAATGCCATACCCTTCAAAATAAAAGGCATTTTGAGTATTAGAGTATTCTCGGACCCAAGACAGTGCAGCCTTCTTCACAAATTTCACAAAGAAGGCACCAACTACAAAACAAATTGGGACCTGGCACCAAAAATTTCAACAAAATCCCAATTGGTCCTGTTTGGAGTTTGCCCTGCGAATGGCTGGCCACTGATTCTGGTTGTCATTGGCCCGCAAATACAAGGTGTTCCAAAATGTTTGACCACCTTTGGTAGGCCAATAATTTTGAGACAGCAGAGAAAGTGGAGCAGGTTGGTAAAGCCTTCCTGCGTAGTTCTCGGAAGAGCGTTAGAAGAGCAAGTGTGGAAACCCACACACATTTCAGCCCTTTTCTTGAAATTTTTGGTGCAAAATCCTAATTTGTGTTGTAGTTGTTGCCTTCTTTGCAAAATTTGTGAAGAAGGCACGCTACACTGTGTTGGGTGACTGAGTCCAAGCATACTCTAACACGCAAAATGTCTTTTCTTTTGAAGTGAACGGCATTTCTTAACCTAAAAAGATCGAAATGCCAAACGTTACATGCACAAGCTGTGAAAATTTGAGGTCATTCCAACGAAAATTGTCAAAATTATTGGCATACGAAATGGGGTCAAACATTTTGGAACACCCTGTATAGTGTATATATGAACTAATTTTTATACATAGTCGTATTTTATGCAAAAAATTAAGTTACTGACACATTTTAATTTTTTTCCATATATAAAGCACACTGGATTATAAGGCGCCCTGTCTATTTTGGAGAAAATTTAAGATTTTTAAGTGCGCCTTATAGTCGTGAAAATACGGTAATTTCAGTTAAAGTACTGAAATGAACAGCGCCATTGACATTTTCAAAAATCCTTAGTTTATCACTCGTAGAGACGTCCAGTCCGTTTAAATTTGGTGGGATGTCAGCGCATGAGCTATTGTTAATATGGATTGGTCTTCTGTCATTGTCAATGGCTTTCAAAATGGTTTTTGTAGTTTTTTTTTGCAAGTAACCACTTTGACGTTCCGTGCAAGCTACCCCATTGGCCCCCCCAGCGAGAGTTCCCGTCAGCTTTTTGCGCATGTCATCAGACCGGCCCACTTTGCAAGTTTTTGAGCGCGCAAAGTGAAAAGTCTGGCACGCAGCATCCCGGGACCGTCGTCACGGCAGACGGCAGTTAATCGGCGGCGACGGCGAGCCATCCCCACGCGCTTCCCTCTGTAAATAAATTAAGACCGCCAGTTCGCCGGCGCTTTGTAGTGCCGACAATCCGCCCCCCCCAAACTCTCGACCCGGAGACGGCGTGACGCCTTCAATCAACGTCGGGCGTTGTGCGCGTCTGCGTCTCGAAGGCTAAACCCACTTAACGTGAAAAATGATGCAAGAAATATGATATTTTTCAGGGAAGACCGTATTCATTAGTGTTTGAAATAAATAAGTTTGCGCTGAGGGAAGTTAATTTTACATTGGTTAGAAGTTGTTTGGTATTTTTTAAAAGTTTTCGTAGTTCCATTTTACGATTGAAAATATGTTTTGGGCAAATCTGCTATTTTTTTAGGTTTACTTATTTCAGATTTTGCTTAAGTAGGTTTTTCATAATTTTCTGTAAAATTATTTACTATAGTTATTTTAATGAATGTTGCATTTTTGGGAGTGGGGTTTATAATTTTGCTTTTAAATCTTCAAAACTTTTTGGGGAAAAACATTTTAAAAATATATTGATATGATTTTTGATCATTTCTTTATGCTTTTCTGCTTGAGATTGAAACCACATTCAAAATTAAGAAATTTTAAAGTTATCACTGAATAACAATGACAAAACTATAACATTGACCTTCTCAATGTACAACAGAATATTTAGAAAAACAAAATCAAACTAAAATAACAAACAAACACGCTCTAACACCCCCCAAATATCAAATTGTTATAACGGCTTTATTCTAACGCACATTACGTCACTTTGTCAAATTTCCACCACAAATATGAACAAGTTAACATAAAATACCTGTCTTTTTTTACCTGCAAAATAAGACTTACAATTGACCCTTGAAGCACTGTATATACGCATACTATAAGCACACATCATATAGGAATACATATAGAAAACACATCTATATGTGCATACATTGAAATATTTTCCCTGTACAATTGTAGCTACATTGTAGTACATTACAGCTTTTTTGCATGTTATATTTTGAATAAATATAAATACTTAAGATGGCTTTATACATGTTAACAGCTTTTCAGCGGTGTGGACCACTGCTTAGAAAAAAAAGCCACTGACAGCGACAATGGGCTAAATCCGTTCTCGTCATTTCCAATTTTAACACTCCTTTTTAATTTCTACATTACACATGGGCAATTATGACTCAGTGCAACACTGGGCAGACTCTTGCTTTTTGGATGGCAATGAAGCGAGGTATTTGTAAGGGGAAAAATAACAAGTGAAGAATTGGGTGTGTTGATGATGACGACAGGGCCTATGTCCGATTATTATTATTATTGTTATTATGTAGGAAGGAAGTTTGTACTTGAACCACTATTGCACTTACTTTTTTTTCTATTTTTCTTTTACAGGTAAGACTAATTGGGAACTATAACAAGACCTGTCTTAGTGAATCCAAATAGTAAACTGCAATGTGGTCCAAGTCCAAGCTGGTGAGACATAAACCCAATTATTTTGTTGCTATCGCATAGTGACCAATCTAGAGTAATCCCGTCATTTCCAATTTTAACACCTTTTTATTTCTACATTACACACGGCAATTATTATGACTCAGTGCAACACTGGGCCAACTCTTGCTTTTTGGATGGCAATGAAAAAAGGTATTTGTAAGGGGAACAATATCAAGTGAAGAATTAGGTGGCTATGTACGAAGGAAGTTTGTACTTGAACCACTATTGCACTAACTTTTTTTTTTTACAGGTAAGACTAATTGGAACCTATAACAAGACGGATCTATCTTAGTGAATCCAAATAGTAAACTGCAATGTGGTCCAAGTCCAAGATGGTGAGACATAAACCCAATTATTTTGTTGCAATCGCATAGTGACCAATCTGGAGTTAGCTCACTCTTGTTCTCAGTGATCTCGTCATTTCCAATTTTGACACTCTTTTTTATTTCTACATTACACACGGCAATTATCATGACTCAGTGCATCACTGGGCAAACTCCTGCTTTTTGGATGGCAATGAAGCGAGGTATTTGTAATGGGAAAAATATCAAGTGAAGAATTAGATGGCTATGTAGGAAGGAAGTTTGTACTTGAACCACTATTGCACTAACTTTTTTTTCTTTTCTTTTTTTACAGGTAAGACTAATTGCGACCTATAACAAGACGGATCTATCTTAGTGAACCCAAATAGTAAACTGCAATGTGGTCCAAGTCCAAGATGGTGAGACAAGCCCAATTATTTTGTTGCAATCGCATAGTGACCAATCTGGACTTAGCCCACTCTTGTTCTCAGTGGTCTACTTTGCATATTATTGATTAACAGTAAATTAAGATAAAATGTATTGGATATTGGTTTCATCATATATATATATTTTAAAGCATAGTAAAAATGTCCAGCATTTATGTACACGCTAACACGACAATACGATCATTGAAAAACAACAACCAAAAGAGACAAACAAGAAAAAAAAGGGACAAAAAGTAAAACGAGGCTTAAAAAGGTGGTGCTAGAAAAGTCATCTGGAGGTGGAGCTGCTCATTAAGGTATGTCTCCTCAACAAGGGGGTGGGGCTTCTTGGTATTTGGGGAGTGGGATTTTTTTTGTAAAGAGGTCTTTGTGTGTGTTCTTTGGTTGTTTTAGTAGGGCGTGAAGCGAGCGTAGCCTCCTCTGTAAAGGCTAGCCTGCAACATCAAAGATGAAAAAGGACCAATCAGCATTGACGGAGGCACTGTCAATTTGGACGCCGGCCGGGCTAAGGACGGGCGGAGCCACGGCTCTCTTTGTCCTCAAATTTCCTTCCAGTCGGTTATGATGGCGAGCCCAAATCTTTGGCCAATTCAAATCAAGTCCCCCTAAATTTGATCGGTAAAAAAAAATCCTGTCGCTTATTTATCTATATTTGATGCACCTTTTTATATATTTATCTCCATGTTGTTTTCTTTTCTCTCCTTTGTTCGTCTCATTTCTTTCTTTTCTCTTCTCCTTTCCCATTTTATTCAATTTTCTCTCTCCTTGAACCCTCCTATTTCTCTCTTACACCTTTACTACTTTAACCTTGTCTTTGTCTGTTGTCAAATTCCTTTGTTCTCATTTTTGTTCCTTCTTTAGTCTCTCACAATCCCCCATTTCCTTTCTTTTCTATTGCTGTTTCTTTCCTAAATGCTCTCTTAATTTCCTTTAATCCTCTCCATATTTACATTTCCACCTTTTTCCGTCTTTCTTCTACTTGCTTTCTTTCTTTTGTCGTTCCCTTCTCTTTATTTCTGTCATTGTTTCATTCTTTCTCACTCTTTTTTTTTCTTCCCGGGACAGGAAGAAGCGAGACGTTGGCGGAGTTTTTTTAACGGCAGACGCCTTTCATCTGGAAAGAAAGCAGCGGAATATTCCAGGAGCGCCGCGGGACCTCAGCCCCGAGTCAGGCTCACATTATCTAGGACACACGCGCACCAAGTAGTCCTGCTTGCAATTAGGAATCCAAATCCAATGTCTTCAAAGGCTCATTTTGAAAAGTCCAACTTTTTCTAACTAAACTACAGATCAAATTATTGCGGTTGCATTTTGATCCCCCAAACAGTGGCTATTTACCTCGTGCGATTAGAAATCAAGGCCACTTTATTGCCTGCACGCACGCACGCACAATCTGCTAACAGGCGCACGCTCTGGCGTCGATATTTTTAGTGGGGATTAAAGCGTCATGGAAGGAAATTTAGAGGAAAAGCAGCATATAAGCAGCACATCTTTAATGAAGTCAAAGAAGAGGAAAAAAATGTAATTAATGAAAGCTTTTAGCTAGCAGCTGCACCAGGGGAACCCGGCGCCTTTTTTACGTTGGGGTAATGCATGCCGCTGAAAAAAAGCTCCTCCCCCTTTCCCCTCACTGGCTGGCTTTTTTTTCTTACGTCCCTGAGCGTACTAAATTTGATGAGCTCGCCATCCAAAAACTGAAAGATGTTCGAATGGAAGGAAGATTTTGGTTGTTTTTTTGGGGGGACTTTTCATCTTTGATGTTGGCTGCAAACGCTAGCTAAAAACAGACATTAACGCTTCAGCTTTGCTACACACGCCTTTAAAATGGGGGGAAAACAAAAACAAAACACAGCATCCATAAAGACCGACATGGTCTTTATGGGTGTGTGTGTGTATGTGTATGTACGTATGTGTGTATGTATGTATATGTTTCTATGTGTATGTATGTATGTGCATGAGTGCGTGTGTATGTATGTGCGTGAGAGTGTGTGTGTACACCTTTGTGTCTATATGACTTGCGTATTTTGTGTATAATGTGACTGAACTATGGGTTTTTGTCCATCCTTATGGATTTGTCTAAAAATTGTGTGGTTTGTACTTACTGATGTGTGACTGTACATCTTTTTATTTGTGTTTTCTGATGTAATATTCAAGTGTATTTTGTAATTTTGTATGATGTCTGTATGTAAATGAGTGAAAATATATAGTATATTTGTAAAATAGTAAAAAAAAGTACTTCATACATTAGGAAAAAAACTTGTGTGTTTCTGGAAAAAAAAGAACAAATAAAGTATAAAGAAGTGGATGAAACTTTCAAATCCTCTCACTAAGTAGATTTCCTATTGTCATTTGTCCATATATTTGGAATTTAGTTGAGTTTACTCATCGGATGCCTCTAGCAGTACTAGATTTCCAATTGGTTTTAATATGGAGCTGTTCTTTCAGCACCATTAATGTTAAAAGCAGTCAAATGGTTTGACCTGGGAGGGCTGGAAGTGATCTTTCTCCGCGGCCAATGTTCCATCCACTTCTTCAACAATGTCATTTTCTCGAGCAAGCGAAGTGAAGTTGAGGGACTTACCATAGTTCCCACGCTGTAGGTGGCGGCGGGGCCGATCGTGTGGTGGTATGGGTCGGCCGTTGCATAGACTCTGCCGTAGCTGTGGAAAAACACAAAGTCAACTATGGGATGTCGTTCGGCATACTTACACAAAGACACCGCAAGACAAAAGACGGCACGGCCAAAACACGGTCACGCCCGGAGGGGCTTCTCGGCCGAACATACGCCCCCTTCCCCCCCATGGCTTTTCATCGTCGTCGGTTCGGAACTAATCCGTACGCTTTTCCCTGCAGGCGGGACAAGGTGTGTATTTTTTATTTACTTCACGTGTTTCCTCTTCCCGGTCTGTAGCCCGAAGATAAGGCGGCAAATCGAGCACAGCAAAATGGAGGGAGTCATCCTCAAGGAGACGACTTCAACGTGCCCTTAAGAGGCCCACGAGCGAAGGTCGGCGAGGCTATCGCCAGGTCCACTGTGCGCTCTTATCTTCAGATTGAACCCGATGCCACTAAAGTGTATCTAGTAGAGAAGCGGATGATACCCGCTAGGGTGTCCCCCGCAATGTCATCTGACCTTTAAGGGTGCTCGGAAATGCTACATCCAGTGACTTAAAAAGGAGAGCAGACCATATTCTGGACATAAATCCATCCACAAACCTGACAGAAAAGGCTTAATAAAATTAGATCGCAATAGCTACACCTTGCTTAGCTGCTTTAGCCCCGCCCACTGAAAAATCTCAAACAGAAGATGATGTCACAACCAGAATGAGCTGTTTTTTTTTTTTCCAGATTGGATTGGATAACTTCATTCATCCCAAATTTCATTGTCACAGTAGCAAGAGGGTGAGAACGCAGATATAGGAAAGGAATTTTAGACGTAAATAGATAGGTAATAAGTAAGTTAATAAATAAAATAAATACATTAATAAATATATAAATAAATAAGCGTGTTGCTGATATATATATATATATATACACATACATACATACATACATATACACACATACATACATACATACATACATATACACACATACATACTTATTTATAAACGTGTATATATACATACATACATACATACACATAGATGTACATGTATACATACGGTAGGTCTTAACACTCAGCCATTTGTTTTGTTAAAGAGCCTGACAGCTGATGTGACCATACTGTCATTTTAGAAATGATCAATTCTGGCTATGATGGAATTGCTGATATTATTTATTACTATTCATATTTTGAGGTTTGAAACAAATTTATGTAAAGTAAACAAATACAGTTTGGGGGATTTCTGGGTTTGCGTTGTCCTTTTTGGTGAGGACACGTACTCCTGAACCCTAAAAATTCAGTAGATGAATTATTAATTTCTGGTCCATTTAACTCACTTGCGCTTACTTTGCGGTCATTTCCATTTCTGGCCGATTTCCCATCGGGCGGAAGTCAAACAGAAGACGACAAACAAACCAAGTTGAGAGAAACAATTACAAGAAATCTGCAGGAAAAGGCGTGGAAAAAAAACCAAGCAGCAGTTTGTGATTTGAGCTTCCCCGCCTGATAAATGTTGACATTGTGGATATGATCTTCATCCTCTCAGGTGCAAACACGCGCGCGCACCTTATCAGCAAACACGCTCAATCCTTCGGCGGACGGGCGCCTTCCTAACTTCAGCCTCCATCAACATCGTCTCAACTCCAACAAGGTTACTTTTTATTCCCTGACTCCAATGTCAGAAAAGTGCAGAGTGCAAGTTGACATCATCGCCATCATCAAGTTCATCCACCACTATCTCCCGCCGAATCCCTGCCGGGTCCAACGCGCATTGGCAATTTTGTCCGCCGCAAAGCGAATAGAGTGCTTTCTCACCAGGGACAAAAAATAGTGTCCAAGTAAAAGTTTTTCGTTCCATGGTTAGATTCCTCATTCACAACAGTTTGGATATTCCGCAGACTGTCGAAAGTTGTGCCAAAGGATGTTTTTAAGCCAGGTTATGGTTCAAAATACGGTTTCTATGAATGTTAGGGATGCAAATTTAAGACAAATTCGGGTTTCAAATGACAGCATGGTTCTGGTTTGGCCAGTGTACTGATGACATAAGGTTTTATGTTACGCATTTTGCTGAAGTTGACCAAAACAGTGAGACTCACCTGTCGCTGTAGGCGGCGGTGGTGGCGGGCTGCGCAAATCTGTATGCTGCGTATCCCCCCTGAAATAGAACCAGAAAAAAAAATCATTTCTGACACTGGAGGGCACTGTTCAACATCAGCTTCATGACCAACAAAGAGCCATCAATAACTAGCGAGTGAAGAAGATACGGGGACTGATGTCATGACAACACGACAAAACTATGATAAAACCCTAAAATTGAGCACATTTTGATAGCCAAAAGGCTCCCATTGATGACAAAGCTCGACATCCGTCACCGTGAATAAGGGCCCTTTTTTCTCTTCTTGAAATGGCGCCGGCCAGTGGAGTCAGAAGGGGGCGTGACAAGGGGTGGCGGAACAGTCTTAATTTACCAATGTGTGCAAGGATTTAATTTAAGGAGCTCATTGCCGCTCGCTCGAAGGCCGCACATGAAAAATGGAGCTGCCCGACTTGTTTTTCTATTAGCGGCTGCGCATCTGGCCTGTTTCATAATGCAGCCGAAGGGAGAATTAAGGTCACGGGGCCACGCCGACCCGTCCCTGCCATCGCTTTAGGTTGGTCGTTTTTTCCGCAGGGGACAGGAAGTGGCTGGCGCGAGACTTCCTGCGGGACGGCCACGCCTCGGGACTGATTACAACTGCGGCGGCCGCAAACGCGGAGGCCATAAATCAACGCCGCCTGCGTTGTCAAATCCTGCTCGCGACAGCGCTGCACATTTGTTATTGTGTCTCGGCGGGCATGCGAGACGCGCGTATGCATTAGCATAAGGCACACATGTAGCGGATGTTGGGGCTAATTTGTTAGCAGGTCAGCAAAGGGAGACGATGCATCGGGTCGATGCGGTGGATCTGAGTGATACCGATTTTAACTCCTTCAGTACTGCAGAATTTGGTTTTTGGAAAGTGGAATCCGAACCTGGAATGAAATTTGTGTTCCAATTCGATATGTTGAATTGAAGACATTTTTATACCAAATAAAACGTAAAATGACAGTGGTCAGAGGCCGGACAAACAAAACAAATGGCCAAAATGCGGTGACAACTCAGGCCTGTCACCGTGGGTGGCGTATGTGGGCAGGGGGCTATAGGGGTCATATATCTCTGGCTCTTCTCTATCTAGACGCTTCCAGCGTGAAAGCAAGAGTCGACCGTGTCATCTCACTATCTCGGCGATGGTTCTGGAGGGTGCACCTATCTCCCCTCCCTTTAAACTGGGGCACGGCACTCATTTGAATACCCTGAATGCCCCGTGCCGCCCCCATCAAGGGCAGTGTGCTCCCCTGAAGCAACTCTGCCCGTGGGGACGGCTAATCCCCTTATCTGCCGCCTCCCCTCTTATCTCCGGGACCGTGTCGGCTGGGCTCCACTTGGGCCAGGAAGAGAACCCCCGCCTCCCCCCCATCCCAGCACACCAAAACGCATAGATTGGACCGGTCGGTATACCCCATTCAGGACTTAAGAAATGCCCAAAATGGGAGAAGTCGGGACAGGAAGTCTGGGCGCCTGGAGCTGAGGGGGTCTTAAGTGTTCTTGTCAGGTTTCTTGGCAGAAGCCACACCAGCCTAATCGACGCCGACTTGGCAGTCAGAGTGGGACGCCGCCCAAAGCTGGGGGGGTTGGGGGATCACGTTGTTCTCTACCCACACCGCCCCTCTGAGTGTACTCACATAGATCTCAGCACCGTAGAAGCCGTCTTGGTACACCACCCTGCCAGGGAAAAAAACTGGATTAAAGGCACTTTCTAAAATGTCAATTTAACTCATTGACACCCATTGACGTCCATTCCATTTCAAGTGGGAGGGGCTGAGAGCGATTGACCGACCAGCCCAATAGAATGGAAGTCCATTGACGTCATTAGCAGCGAGAGCGAGACAAGGAAGGGACACTCACGCTCCGTAAGCGGGGATGGGCGGTGGTGGAGGGGCCGTGCGGAACGTGTTGTAGACCGCCCGCCCCCGACCTCGCAAGTGGGCGCCCCTGTAAGCCACGGCGGTGCCCGTGGCAGGGTACGGGAAGCCCGTTACTACGGAAACATAAGGAAAAATTGCAATGAGAATAATGCTTTGCTTAGCTGGCGGTAGATTACTTGAAAGGCACGCTGGGGTGCCGGGCGTTGTGTCACAAACAATACTTTTACTCTTTAGCCTGTTTATAATTTTGGGTAAGATTAACTCTCCTTTGTTGGACTCTATTGGATTTTTTTTCTTGCTCGGATCATGGGCTTTATTGTGATTTAATGTATTCCGGATTTGTTTTTCTTTTTGCATTGCTATCGCTTGTTTTACGGAGGAATTTTGACAGTTTTAATATGTTTACGTGTTTTTAAACATGCTGCTAAAGACATTTTTTTTTAGGCCAAACATGTGGCACATTGGCAGAGGTCGGCATGATCGCAGGTAAGAGATGTGACAACGTCACCGATCTGGAAAAAAAGGTGAAGGTGACGAGATGTTCACAAGCTCCCCGCGGAAAGATGAAACAGATGGGCCGGGATGGCCAAGCCCCCCCCGACCTCGCCGTGACCCTCCTATCTGGGCCATCTGGGAACCACCGGCGAGCGGCTGGCGCTTGGGGTGAAGGACGAGGGTGGGTCATGCTCTATGTTTGGCTTTAACCCATCCAACTGGGGTCACTTCAATTGCTACAAAAACAGGATTTCAGTGTCTCACTGTTTTTGGGGGGGGGGCTATTGCAGAGGTCCCCAAACCGGTCCTCGAGGGCCGCTGTGGTTGGAAGGTTTTGTTCCAACCGATCCAGCATAGACACTTTGACCACTGAGATTTCTGCAGAAAACAACAAGCACCTTACTACAATCCACTGTTTGCACTTGTAGGACACCAGATTGGTGAAAAGGTGTCCTCTTTCTGGGTTGGAATGAAATCCCGCAACCACTGCGGCCCTTTGTGGAATAGTTTGGAGACCACTGGGCTATTGCATCCCATTACTGGTGGTTACGTTCACCCTTGGGCACAAAAGGATGAAACTTGACCCCACTATTTTTTGTCAACAGGCCTAAATCTTCAGAAGATTCCTTCACGGTTGACAATCAAATATTATATTATCATATGCATTCATATCATTACTGTATTTGACATAAATAACAGTAAATTAGTAATACAAATAATTACGAAAAAAATTATGACATGACAGGCAAAGAAAAAGTCAATCATTGAAATAATTGAATTATTATATAACCTGACATATTCAAAAAGTGCTTCATTTTCATTGCATCGTAAAAAATAAATAAATTGAAGGTCAATCGAAAAATTGCTTCATGATAACAATTAAACTAGTAATATATTGAAATATTTATTGTTTCTCTGTGTTATTTTTTTGAAGTACTTTTTAGTGTTGTTGTTCTTTTTAATTATTTGATGGAATTGTGACCCTAAATGGGAAAAAGGCAATGAGGAGAACTTGAATTTTCAAAATAAACTTAAATGTTTGCTTCAAGAAATTTGTTCCTTAACATTCGTTTGCGTTGTTTGACTTTTTTAGTACAACCAGATTACAGCTCCAGTGTAACCGTGTTTATCTAATCTGCCCTTGGCTGGAGGTTTATCGAACAGTTGGAATTAGTTTTTAACTGACTGGCCCCCGCTGACTGCGATAGATGGATTGGACGGTTACGGCCGTCAAGTTCAAAAGCAAAAAGGGTTTGCGAGTCCTCCCTCCATGATTTATTCCAACGTCGCGTCGGTCTCGTTAGCATTTGTAAGCACGGCCCAAACAGGCTGTTGTTCTTTTATGTATTTGTTGACATCGGTATGCGACGCGCGCGTGCTGATGTATGCCGAGGTAAACTCATAACGAGGCGGCGATAGGCTACACCGCCTCAATAATAAGCCATAAATCACGCTGCTGTCGCACCTCGATAGGCAACAACGACCAGCGTGGACGCCAAAGTCAAACAAAAAGAGAAAGCCAGCACCAATATATGGGTAAAAATTTGCAATTGTACTTTTTTTGTATTAATTTTTAATACTTAACTCGACTTAAATTTGAAACTGTGGAAGGCAAATTGTGATAATTTGACTTTAAACTAAATTTGTATTAGTATTTTTATCTTTTTAAACGTAGAAGACCCTTCAAATGCCAATGCTTACCGATTTAATAAAAACAAAAAATCATATTTTCAATTTTTTTTCTTCCAGAAAACTGTTTTGTAGGTTAAATTTTTACATTTCTTGTTTGGTGTCGATTAAATCTAATTGCAATCGTTTTTATTTCTAATTTAATATAAAAGTTTTGTTTGTAATATTTTTCATTATATTTTCCAACATGGCTCATGGATTTATTTTTTAATTATTTTTTTATATGTTCAAATAGTCTAGTCCATATATTTCAAAATGTGAATGCACTTATAAATTACCACTTCTGCCATTTCTAAAGATACGAATGCATTCCTCGCTTCCATTTTCATATCAGTTTCAATTCCTGCCTGTATAAAAACCTATTTTTATTGGTATAAAACCTGTTAACCCTGGTTATTTGTGGGTGTGCGGGACAAAGCGCTTCCCCCAAATACGAGCATGAGTCTCTGAGAGTTGACTATGTGTTTTATGGGGCCATAAGCTGCGGCTGGCGATGTTTTAGCGGCTAACGCGAGCGTTTAATCCGCGCCGGGGACTCCAAACAGCTTTATCTCATCAAGAGTTTGACGCTTAATTAGCCCCCAAACGTACACGCCGACAAAGAGAGGATCTGTCCGCATTTATTAAGTCGGCAATTAGCCTTCCCTTTTCTCCATTTCACCAGTCCTCCGGATTAAAAAAAGGAAATCCCCTCGCCACCTCTTTTGTTAGCCAGCCCGGGGGGGGAAGGGAGCTGTCCGTGGTGCTGAAATAACCACGGACCACGGACAGATCCCCCTTTGCAAATGTGAAAATACTCTCAATGCTTTGTACGAAGTGAACGTTCGCATCGAGTCTGCCGGTAAAAGCGAGGCAGGTTTGTTTCACTGAAGCGGGGGGGGGGCAATTTGTGGTAAAGTTGGCGTGGCTGATACACACCACATGGCACCGAAGCCGCCAGAGTTTGCTCAATTTGTTTTGATGTGAGCCACAGACTCACACAGCCAATATGGCTGACCTGCTGCTCAGTTTGGAGCACGGCATCCTTGACAGGTTTTCATAAATTCTCCTATGATTGATATGTCCAAGTAGTTTCATGTTCATCAATATAAGGGTGAACTTTTCCTCCTGGCCTTCAAGTGGGGACAATTCAGAGAACTTGGCCAACATGTCTTCCTCAAACTAAAATGGCTGACCTCTTGTTGAATTTGGTACATACGAGATGCTGGAGACTTGTCTTTTTATGATAGGTATGTCCGTTAAATTTTCTTATCAAAGGGTAAAAATACAGTTGGAGGCTATTTTAACTCCAAAAACTTTAGGCCCACTAAATGTCAGAATGGTATGTGTATGTATATATATATATATGTATATGTATATGTATGTATATGTATGTATATGTATGTGTATGTATGTATGTATGTGTTTGTATGTATGTATGTATGTATGTGTGTTTGTATGTATGTATGTATGTATATATATACACATATATACATATACATACATATATATACATACATATATACACATTCATATACATATATATACACACACATATATATATATATACGCATACATATATACATATATATACACACACATATATATATAAATATATATATATATATTTTGGGGGGGGGGGGATTTTTTTGCCATTGAGAACTGGCGTGGCGGGGGCAAATTATTAAAAACTTTCCAGGGGCTCAAGTGAAGACAATTTGTGGCGGGAGTGAGCGGTCGCCACGCTCTCATCCGTCATTCTCCAGAATGGCTTTTGAGGACAATAAACCTGTAGCTGCGGCGTGGCCGCGGAATGGAGACGAAGTGCGCTGTCAGCCAGCCGCGATTTATGGTCCCCAATTTGGGTGATCTCCCGTACGGAAATGAGCGCTGATAAAGCGTGATTAATCGCCATCGCCACCCCCGCCGACGCGGCCCAAAACTGCATCCCAAGTAGCTTTATTTATTTATTTTTGGGAGAGGCGGAATCAAACGGCGCGGTGCTTTCACTTGCCCCTCGTAAAAAGCGGCTTCTTCCTTTTTACGCCGAATCCACTTGAAAAATGAGCCGCCGATAAATCAGATGGCCCCGCCCGGAGGGGGTGGGGAGTGCGCCCTAGTTGATTTATGACATCATTTGTGGGCACGCGCATGAGTGGGGAACTGGGAGGACTGGCAGAGAATGATCTCGTTTCAATGCCGTTGATGGAGATAGACGTGCAATCTGAACTGGGACGGGTTGGCAGCGTTGGAATGACCAGTTCAAACGTATTAATAATGTTTATAATACAATGTCAATGTAATTGTGCAATTAGAATGAATTAATTGCATGTCCTCTGACTGGCTATGCTTAAGGCTATGTTAAATTTGTCGTTTTTGCCTGACAATGCTCGTGAGCTCTCGTCAAATTGTTATCGAGAGTCGTCAGAATGTTGGTGGACTTACCGGCGTACAGCTCGGGTCCGTAGACGGCGCCCACCACTGGGTTTAACTTCCAACCTGAAAGAAAGAATACAACGTGAATACTTTTAAACACATAAAGAGATTTTTGTTCACAGTTACAATGTCCAAACGAATTGATTTGGATATCAAAAGAAAAATGAGATTCTCATATAAAACTTGGATTATGGCTTCAAATCTGATTTTTAGACCAGGGTCAGAGATTTAGATGGGTATTTGAGTTAGAAAATAGGGGTTTTATAGTATTGATAGGGGTTTAGATTAAAGGTTATGGTTACGTCATTAGGATTTTAAAGCTTTCATGCACGACTTGATTTTGTTTTAACAATAATTATGGTTTAAACACATTTTTTAGGCCAGGAGGGGTTAAGACATGGATGTTGGAATGGATGCTGATGTTAAGACTCACCATTAGTGTAGGGGTTGGCCACTTTCTTGTTTGTCATGACTCGGGCTGTGGCGTTGTTCACCTGATGAATGATATCAACAAGTTTAAGAAAATAAATAACGCAAAACGTGCCTACAAATTGGGATGCATAAACCACAAAAAGAGACGCTTGCATGCAGCAAGCAGCAAGAAGGAAAAAGAGAAGTAAAAAAAAATGCAAGCAAAAACTGGATCAGGGTTGAGAAGAACTAAGAAAATATTCACATATTACAGTAATTAAATAATATAATTTAAAAATGAGGACATTTTTTTATCAAAAGCAATTGTAATCAACAATTAATCTATTGGTAAATGTTACTATTCAAAACTAACCATGTTTAGTGAATACTTTCTAATGAGAAATTAGAATAAATTGATTAAAAAATATTATTTTACTGTAAACATGGAAATACTGAATTGATGGAGAAAAATGCAATAAAAATGTGTATATTCATGACCACATTGACTCGATTTGTATTTAATTAAAATCATTACTAATACTAAAATACTATATATTTCATGAAATAGATGTGCCTTTACCTTTTTAATTGAATTCTTTATAATAAATAAAAAACATCTCATTTTAATTACCAGGTCATTAATTTTTTCTGATGAACTCACTGGCTCCCATTAAGATAGACGTCCAATCCATTTGAACTGGGAGTGCTGAGTGTAAATAAACCCTCCCAGTTCAAATAATTTGATGCCCATGACTGATAAACTAGACCACGATTGGACGTCTATATCCATCAATGGCAGCCAATGAGTAAAAGGAAGAATTCAAAAAGTTTTCCCCAACCCGGAGCCGCACAAAAAGAAAACCAGAACAATTTAAAACGTGCTTAGATGGACGACGGCTATTCCCGCTCGAACCGAAGACGCCAACAAGCTGGCGTCTGACGGCCGAACGCATGCACTCATGCACCGCCGTCGTCCTCCTCCTCCTCCTCATCATCATCATCATCAAGATGCCGTCGTGCTGCGAGAAACAAGACGTGAAGAAAAAGAGAAAGCACCTCGATCTTGCGTCCTTCTACGATTGTACCGTTTAGTTTCTCCCGTGCGCGGTCGGCGTCTGTGCTCGTTTCGAAAGTTACAAAGCCAAAGCCCTGACGGCGGCGGCGGCAAAGTAGAAGAAGAAGAAGAAAAGACACACAGGAAAAAAGAAGGTGAGAGGCGACGGACGAAGGCCAGTCGCTCGATTAATTAGCAAAGCGCAAAATGCAGGCAAAAGATGACCCGGCTGACAAAGCGGGTCCGGCTTGGTCCAATTAAAATGGCGGAATGTCAGGAAAACGAGCGCCGCGCTCGGGTAATTAACGTCAGCGAGAAGAACGCCAAGAAGACGTCTGGCGGCGTTTAGGTGTAAACATTGTGCTCGTGGAGGTGTTACGCTAATTAACGTCGTTTTCCAGTCAGCGAGGTGATGTTTGCGTCGCGTCGGTTTGACGCTTGGACTTCGGGGGACGCTAGAAAACTTTGAGAAGAAAAACTGGAAACGCCAAAACATCTAATGGATGCGCTAACAAGGGTGAAGAAGAATAAGGAAAACTTCATTGCACACAGAAATTGTCAGGGGAAAGTCATTTTTTTGGTAATTTATGCTTGTCTGGTCCATGTTTACGCGCTTCAAAGTACTTAGCGACCAGTAAAAACTCAAAGGCAAGTTTGTCTTTGAAAGAAATACCGAAAATTACAAACACAACAAAACAAAAAATGAATTCTAGAGACTTTTTGAAACTTTTTGTGGGTATACGCTCGATAAACATGTCGATCAAATTTCATGTTGCTAAGTGAAAGTACGTTTGGGGACTCAAATTTTAAAATAATATTCAAATGGGAAAAAAAATGTATTTTTTTGACAAAAAGAATTGAAAATTGCTTTTTTTACACTAAAATAAGTGATTTCTAAGCAGAACTGGCAAAACTGACATTGTTCTTTACTAAAAATGTATTTACGCAAAGTACTTAGCGACCAGTAAAAACTCAAAGGCAAGTTTGTCTTTGAAAGAAATACCGTAAATTACAGCAAAACAAAAAAAGAATACCTGACACTTTTTGAAACTTTTTATGGGTATACGCTCGATAAACATGTCGATCAAATTTCATGTTGCTAAGTGAAAGTACTTTTGGGACTCAAATTTTAAAATAATATTAAAATGGGAAAACTTTTGTATTTTTTGGCAAAAAAGAATTGAGAATTGATTTTTTTACACTAAAATAAGTGATTTCTAAGCATTACATAGCAAAACTGACATTGTTCTTTACTAAAAACGTAAATCTGTAAATACTTCTGATTTCCTCAATCATTGATTGAGTGCAAAAACTTTATTTACATTTAGAAAAAAAACAGTCACTTTACTTTTGCGGGACACACAAAATAAAATGGAGTGCCATGTTTGACCCTGGTGCTTTGAATTTAACACGTGCTCTATACAGTAACCCAATATAGGCTTTCCTGTCATATCTCTGTTTTTACGTCGCCTGAGAAATTCTTGCCAACATGTGAGAAACGGGGTGATAGTAGTTGGCCAGATCTGTCGTCACCATCATCGCGCATTTATAACGTGGGCCTCTCTACTTGTGGGGGGATAGAGATAAAGAAATAAATTCAAAAAAGGAATTGAGGGCAAAATTAATCCTTTGGACATCCACCCGACTGTTGTTATCCCCTCCATCTTCCCCCCCCCCCCCCCCCTCCTCGGCAACACACACACACACACACACAAACACACATAGACACACAAACACGCAAAGAAATAATTAGCTTACAAGAGGCCCGAGCTTGGCGTCCATTTTTCAAGGCAGACAAACATATTGAATGCAAATGGCGTCATAGGAAATAGATTGTTTATTAATGTCCCGCTCGCTGGGTTATATAAGCCGGCGTGCGAGTGAGCGAGGCATGCTGGGTAATGCGCTTTGTAGGGCAGAGCTCGTAAAAAAGGGGGGAAAATAAAGTGGGTGAGATGACAGGTTGATGCTTGCGCTCCGTCTTTCCGACGGAATTGAGAAAACCAGATTTGAAAGACAGACATACACTCCCATAATAAAGGGGGAGGGCTTTCGGGCTTTCAGTGGGACTAACGGCGACAAATGGTCGTCAATTGCCGTCAATTAAAGGAGTTAAACAGGTGAAGGGAATTTTAAATCGTAGATTTTTTTCATTTTTTTTTGTAAGCAACTATACTGCAGTCTAATTTCAGTAGAAAATTAGCATATATATAATTCAAAATCGAGTTCAGGAAGTGTTTTTGTCTTGAAATTATCTAATCTAGGTTAGATTAGAATTTTATTTCATAGGGTATTCAGGAAATTTATTGGTTGCAGTAGCAAAAAAAAAACAACAACAACAAATCTATCCGGTATTATTTGTTTTGAAGAACTATTTGTAAAAAAAAATGCATTTTACAGTCCAATAAGAGAATTGGTGGAAGAGTTTGACTTCGACCAATTGGAAGAGGTTGTGTGTGGAATGTGTATCTGTTTATCTTATTTTGTGTTTCAGATAATTCAATAATGTATCTAACTTTTAGGATCTATTTTTGAATTGCATTAAATTGTACTTATCAAATTTGAGATTAATGAAGTCAATTGTCTGTAAGATAAGTGGCTTTGTTTGATATGCTACTAAATATGGCAAAGCTTTGAATTTGGCTGCTTAGGCGGAATACTCCCAAAAGCTTGCCAATTAAACAGTAAACTATTTTTTTACATGACCTCTGCCAGTAGGTGAAACCTATGAAATATGGAGATTATGTATTTGGTTTCGTATGTCTGTCTGTTTTTATGTCCGTGTTCCAGGTCGCAATATGATTTTTAAAGGACGATTTTTTGACTATCTTCTTCTCCGAAGTAGTGGGTTGACCAAATTGAAAAGCTACATGGGAGTTAGGTGGATTTACCTTGGATCCTCGCTCGTTAAAGATAATCTCCACGTCTAGGATCTTTCCGAATTGCTGCGGAAGAGAAAAGAGAAGAAGTGAGTGAGGAGGAAAATTGACAACGGTTCACTTAGCAGTCAGTCAAAAGCTTCAGGTTTCTACACACACAAAAAAAACGTCCAGAAAAGCCAATGAGAACAGCTGAACTTGAAGTGCCCACGTGGGAGCTCTTCCAAAGCTCTGTGCAGCCACACCAGGAAAATGGCAGATGGTTCATTGTCGTTGGCTGTGCTGCATTTGCTTTTGATTCCGGGTTGCATGTTTTGTGCTCCTTCCTTTTTCTGGTTGGCTTTGAAATGTGTTTTTTCTTTTTGTGTTGCTAAATTCCCCTTGTTATTTCAACCATTGTGTGTGTGAAGCGTTTTCCTGCACTGCAGCATTTTCACTTGTTGACTGAAGACGAAGAAGAGAAGAGGATGCAAGTGTTCTTTTTTTTCTTTCTGGCGAGCCTGAGGGCCAACCCGGACTTGTGAAGTGGCCGCTACCTTTGCTCTGCTATCATGTCACCACCCCACATCCCCCATCCATCCCCTTTGTTTGGGTGCTGGCACAGTCAACAGGACCGAGGGCGCCCCACCGGGGAGGGCGCGCTCCGGCCTCAGATGCTTAAAGAGGCTGCCCAAAGCCAAAAGATGACACTTGTGCTAATGAGTCCAATGAAAGGGACTTTTAATGGCAGTCAAAGATTTATGTGCTTAATTACGCACCTCCGATGACTGTCATTACGCAGGTTACAACTTGTGTACATTTCACAGCTGCGGTTTAAAAAGGATTCATGTATGAAGGCAAATGTCATAAATGCATGCATATGTTTGGATTTAGTTGAAGAACTTTTCTTGCCGTCTTTAAAAACAGTGAATAATAATTCCATTTATGGGAGGTATGAAACACAACAACAGATTTATGCTCTGTTCGAACTTTGCAGGTTTCATTAGGAAGCGAATTACGAATGTTCTTAATTTTTTCGCGTTCAAAAATATAAGTTTCCTTTTCTATTTTGGTGCGAGAACTGGGACATCGTGACATTGTCACTTGGAGTGAGTTCAAAGTCTGTAAAGCCTAGCACCATTGAAAACAACATTTATTTGATTTTTCTGTAAAATTGCTATTGGCTCCACCAAAAAAAACCCTTACTTTATTCTTCTGATTCTGACATTTTTCCTCCATTTAAATTCTCCAATTCACAAAGAAGCAAAGCAATCAAGCAATCTGACTTCAGAGCTTTATGAAAGGCCAGAATTCCCGGACCCTCGCATCCCCGCCACGGGGGCGGAGGGTTAGCGGCCTTTAACGAGGCATTGAACAAAAGCCTCGTTAGGAGGACCGTCATTAGTGACGAGAGTGAGAAGGCTTCACGTTAACGAGCGAGCGTCTCACTGGAGTCTTTTTTGTTCATACCTCCGTACCGCCCGCCGTGACCTATGCAAGCCTGCAATTAAGTCATTATCGCACACTTTAGGGTGTTAACACTTGGTCGTGAGGGCATTTGCTGTTTTGACAAGAGGAAAGATCTTCCAATTTACCTTCTTTTCAATGTTCTTCTCAAATAATAATGAACAGAAATAAGCTCTAACCAAAAACAACAAAGGTCAATAAAAAGCCACAAGAGAACAATTCTTCTATCCACGATTGTTCGGATAAGCGGGGGAAAATAGATGGAGATTCTTTTAAACTCAAAGGAAACTACCGTATTTTCGCGCATATTCACCGCCTCCACGTATAAACCGTAACCTTAAAATTGTTGGATTTTCCGATTTCTCTCATATAAGACACCCCCTGATTCATAATTTTCACCTCCATATTCATGGTTTAAATAGGGAGTAAAATGTGTTAATTTGAAGGGAAAATCTTAAGAAAAATCATCGCACGAGGTATTTCTGAGATAACGTATGAATCGAAAAGATCGTCTGCTGGATTGCACATTCCGAAAGGGTGTTGCCTGCACGTGGACGAATTAAAAAAGGAATTTACTTGAGCAGTACAACCAGGATGAGTCCAAGTCTCACGTTTTATGCAAAATAAGTTTTTTTTTCTTGAATTTCATTCACAGACATCAAAATTAAGTTTGTTTAGAGTTTTATCTGTTTATCTTTTCTCCATTTTGAAATAAATGACTGTATCAGCCGCATTTTCTTGCCTTATGGCATTTCATCTTTGTCACCTTGGAGTTTCATGCATGTTAAGTCTAATTTGTGCACACATAAGCCGTACCCTTGATTCAATCATCATTTTTTTTAGTTACAAATGCGACGTATATGCGAGAAAATACGGTATGTCTTTTGCTACACAAAAATTTGTTACAAAACATATTTGGCAACAAAGGGCAAGGATTATTGACCAGAAAAAAGTTAAAATTGTTGTCAATACTACAAAATGCAAATGGAAGTTTTGGTAAGTAACAATAGTTTTAGTTGGAAAGTTGAGATTAGCGCAGTAACAAAAAAATAACTGAAAAAAATGTCGAGAACGTCTTAACTTTTTGTTGTTTTGCTAATCTGGTGTCGAGGGAAAGACTTTGCATAAAAGCCTTTTGTGGTCATGAGACACGCCCCGCTGGGGACCATCAATCCCGGTACCGAGAAGAAGTGGGGCCACATGTGGTCGGCCAGGTGCGAAGGCGGCCATCAATTGTGCTACAAAAAGTCCGCCGGCTAATTAAGGGGGTCGTTTGGATTCGGCAGATGACAAGTCACATAGCGGCTATGTTGTCCGCTAATTAGATCAACAAATACAACTTTTCAAAACAGGACATGTTTTGCGACAGAAACCACATCAAACTTTCAAGGCAAAAAAATCAAGAAAAGCCTTTTCAGGCAAATTGTAATTAGGGAAATTTAAGCCTTTCACTGCCATTGATCCCAAAAGACGTATAATAGTATTTGATAAATACATTTTGAGCAATGTGATTGATATATTTGTTTCCTTCCTAAAAGCCAATGCATCATACAAATATGAAACAAATTATATTTGATTTTTTTTCTTTTTAAGGCCCAGTAAAGGCTCAATTTGAATCATTTTAATTTGCTCTCAATAATAGTAGTAGTATTTCAATTAGAAAGAGCTAACAGAGAATATTTGTAGCCTTTCAATGAGCAAATATTGCAATTCATTTTCAATAAATGTTTAATCCACGAAAATTAGCAGGGCATTGTGGAGAAACGATTCTAAAATGCAGCATTTTTGGAGTTTGGCAGCACTGCACTGAGCAGCAAAAGCCTAATTACAGAGCCCATTACAATTGGGAAACAATAAAGGGGAGAGAACGGCCAGGTTGTCGGCCATTTATGGGTTGACCGGCGGACGGGTGCTCAGCCCATATCTGGCAGCTAAAAGTCCAATTAATTCCCTACACTTAAACGTCCATTTTTGGCTGAATTCGGAGCCGTCAGATGTTGCCCTTTCTATTCTTACCATGGCGTTTATCCAAGCGTGAGATGCTTTGCCTCATTAACCGTCGGACGGGAGGGCGTGGTGCTACTCGGATTTGAAACCCAAACTGTTCCATGTTTCAGTGCCGCTGACGGCAAAAGATGTTGTGTTCGTTTTGAACCACGAAGGATGGCAGGGATCATCCAATCATTGGTATAGGTTCAATATATTTGTGTGCTGTACTCACCCCAAACATTTGCCTCAGGTCGGGGTCCCGGAAGCGAAAGGGAATGTTGGACACGTGTAACCGTTTGGGCTGCTGCTTCTCCGACGAGTCCGAGAGCTGCGAAGCGTCCGTTTGCGTCACGTCGTCTGTTTGCTGTTGAAAATCAAACACAGAAAAATACGATTTTTAGAAATCAGCCACTTTGGAAACTTTTTGGAGCCAAGAGAACCTGTTATCAAGGACTATCATACAATCCTAATACCATTAAAACTACTATGGTGTAAAACCAACAAGAAATTTATTTGTTGATTTTAATTGTTCATAGCACCACCCAAGAAGGAAAAACAATTGAATATCAAGACAAGACACGTGTCGAAGACCTCCAAAGGGTTGGGCGCCCCCCCGTTTGAGAAGCAGCGCTTTCCAGTGTCAGCCATTTTTCAATTCAACGAGAAAGCCACGCCGATAAACAGCCGATGAGTTATAATGTCACCGCGATGCTCGCGCATCACAAATCCGCGTATTAATCTCTCGCATTTAGCTCTTGAGATTGAAGGCGCTGACAAAAAGGCGCCTGTATAGATCCCACGGCACGGCGAGACCCGAGACGCATTAGTTGGCACACGAGGGGACCCCGACCCCCGAGCGTTGTTGTTTCCATCATTACGCGAATGCCGCACTGACATTTTGATATAAACGAGGTGTCGGCCGGGCCTGACAAATCCACTCGTTCCCTGCCGTGGCCTCGCTGATGGATGGCAGCCGGCATTCAGGTGGTCCCGCTTTCACGGGATTTTACGCTTGGGTTTGTCTCGGACGAAAGTTACTGGTCAAAATCTTTGCAAATGCACACTTCGAACTTGGAGGAACAACTGACATTTTTTTGGAAAACTTTGGCAACTTTTTGTGAACAAATTTGCTAAACTGCTGAACTCTTCATTTCTCCATGAACAAGAAGTTCACCTGTTAGTTGAACAACTAATAATTGGACCCCCTTGCCAACTTTGTCAACTAACCACTTTTGTACCCCCCGACCTGACCTAAATACCCCACCAAGATGTAGTAATGTGCCCCCTGTCGGCAACATAGCTGGCAACTTTCCGCTTCTAACTTTGCATACTAAAGTTGCAGTGTGTCAAACTAGTATTATGTTCCAGTCTTTCCATAAATACATTTTCTCTCATGACTCATTTTAACTTGGCGTCAAGAACTTCCTCTATTGTGGGTGGCGTGAGGAGGGCAAAGGTGCGTACCTAATGAGCCTGTGAAACTCCCCTTTGGCAAAAATAAATCAAAGAAAAACAACAACACAGCCTGATAATGAGCAGAGTGTCGGTAATTATAGCGTTTAGGTGACTAAACGAGGCTGTGAGGACTGACTCACTTTTCACACTCGCTCGTTGGTAGACAATCGAAATCCTGGCTGCCTCTTTGTTCTCTGGAGGTGTCTTGTGGGGAGGCAAACTGGCAACTTTAAGATGGTCACTCAAGCGCCAGCTCTAGCAGCAACGGCTGATGTATAAACTAGGGCTATTGCGCAGAAATTGGGGCCCGTGAGCACTTCACTTGGGGGGTTCGCAAAATAAAGGATTACGTGGCATGACATACATCAAAATGCAAACAAATGACCAATATCATCATCATTGTGATATTCCGATTGATTCAAAATAGTAGTTGTTTTTATTACAATGTCCGAAATGCTTCAGCAGCAAAATGGTCAACATGGCAACGTTGCCTTGAATATTTTTTATTGCTTTAGTTGCAATATAATCTACTGTGTTAAATGCGTGCATATCGTATTTAATCCAACGAAAAGCCTGGAATCGAATGGAAGCATGGCAGACTGTTATTTCTGAAAAAAGTGCTTAGATATTGTTTTCTATTGTTGTTCTTATTGTATTCTGTATATGCAGGGTGTCCCAATATGTATGCACATTTAAACTAATTGTAAATGTGGTGCTTAATTAGAATTTTATTATTTCAAAAGTGTGAGAATATTTACAAGTATCATTTTTTGTCTTTTCGTGCATTTTGACTACCTTATCTTAAATAATTGTAAATAGCTAATAAATATACTTTTTGTGTTTACAATTATTTTTAGTGTGCATACATTTTTTGGGACACCCTGTATTTGCTTTTCATTTTCTGTACTGCGTATCCTCACAAGGGTAAGATGGGTGGGCAATACATGGGGTGCACCCCAAATTGATCATGAATGTACAACTCAACATTTTTGAATCACTAGGTTAGGCGTTAATCAGGAATAATCTATTTACGTGAAATACTAACGCCAACAGCAAAGCCCCTCCCTATGTGAAATATAAAGTGACACACTGCGGTGATCCATTTGTGAGATTCGCGGAAATGTGCTCGGCGATGTATTCATTCCAATTCATCTAAGCGGTGTCATTATCACGCTGATGATCTCCTTTATTATTCTCATTATCATAATCACAATCTCCACACTGATGGCTGTCATTTATTTGCCATTTATGGGTCAGTTCTCGTCCACGCCGATAGCCGTTGTGAACATTGACAGCGCCTTGATTCAAGGTCCCGCTCCGTCACCCCCGCCCCCTCCCAATTCAAAGGTAGGACGCCCGACGGGTTGGCGCGAGCGTGCCGAACAAAGGATACCGTCGGGGCCAGAGTGGATTTGTGAGCCAGAGATCCGGCCGCTGGGGCTCTTAACTCTGCCGTGGAGGTTAATAGCCCGCGTGGCCGTGTTGGGCTCGGGGGTGACACATTGCAGACAGATGTCGGCGAGAAACCGGAGCGGCCCCCGTTTCGCTAACACCACCGTGCCGCAGGTCAATCTGCTTCATCGCTCACACGAGACACCGGCGACCTTTAGCGGAGCGCCGTGTGAATGGCACTCTACCGTGTCTGTTCGATCACGGCGGAGCAGCGTGTTTGCAAACATCCAGATTCATTTACAAGGTCTCTCGCAACTTGTCAGGCAGATCGCCAACGATGAGGACACGTAGAGAACAACCACCGCAATAAAGGACTACAAATTTTTCAAGTCAGTTGCTGAAAAGTGCCTAATCATTTACTTTCCTGCTGGGCAATGGATGTGGATGCCATCCTCTTCTTCCCTATTTTGTCTAACTTCATTGTTGACGCTCGATGCTCATAACAATTCGTTTACCTACTAGCTTCTCTCCTAATTTCACCCTCCTCCTCTAATGGCCGGCCTTCAAATCAATTTACTTTCCAGATTACCCATGAACCCCAAACCTCTCGTCAACCATTGCTTTCCTGGTCGCCTAGATTTAAACTTAGCGGACTGCATACCTCCAAATGTGGCTTCTTGCTGTCTTTCCTCTCTGGCAATGAGACTTCACTTATCCTGCTTTCTAAACAATTACCACCGCAATTTTCGACTCACCTAACGCCCTTAGATTTGCACTGGTCACCCGACCTCCTTACCTGTTTGGTTGCCACACTTCTGACTGACCCCATTGGTTGCCTGTTCCCCAACTTCCTTCCTAACTCATTTCCATCTTTTCCATCATTGCCATTACAGGATCTTTTATCAGCCTACGTTCCTTCTTGCTTACGCATCAACTTGATCACCATCCTCCCTGCTTGACTACCAGATGGCCTTCCTGATTTCCTACCTTCTTTACTTCTTCACCTGTTCGCCCAATCACCCGCCCATTGAACGGAAATCCACGGGCCCGCCTACCTCATCATTTCCTCACCTCCCTATTTCCCTACCCGTTTGTTCGCAATGGTCCCTAGACGCCTCGCCTACTTTGACGCTTAGACGTCCACATCCCCGCCGTCACTGACTGACTACATACCTACTTGCCTCCCTGCCATCCCCGCCATCGTGCTTGAGAAATGGTGTCGTCGCAGAGGAAACTAATGACCTGCGTAGCTCCGCCATGGGAAGCCACCATCAGCGCCACTTTGCTGTCCCGACAGCTGCTGTCAGAGGGAAGCGGTAGGAGGAGGAGGCGAAGGCGGCGGCGGGATGCGGAACGTGGCGTCCGTGCCAACGCGAGCTGTCATCTCCAGCGGCTCGCTGGCTTCCTGTTCCGCCACTTCCCTCAAAAGACTCCCTTTGCTGTTATTTGCAAATCACCTGCAAAGTGCAGGCCTCAGCACTTTTGCTTACTTCGCGCGGAGTGGCATTACAAGAGCATAATTGAAACTATCTGATTGGAACACAGCCAGGCAGGTACAGTAGATTACATCTGATTAAAGAGTGTCCGCGCAAAGAGGGAGCTTTAATTTATTCTTTGGAGCTTACTGCCGCTTTGCTTGTTTGGTTTGCTCTTCCTAAAGAAGTCGTAGCTCCCGAGTGGATGTGTCAGGTAGGAATTGCAAAAGAGGGAGGGGCATCACGGAAATTAACATGCGCTATAACCTCTGAGATTCAACTACAAAGGCTAACCGGGATAAGGGAGAACACTTTCAAATGCAAAGGCGCTTTTTATCGTACAGCTATCCAAGTTCTTTACTGCTTGTCGTTGAGATGAAGTCTATGTTAGCATACTTTTTTAAGCAGACCACTACAGGCTGGCTTCCAATCAAAGGGCACATAAAGGCAATACATATTCACAGTGCAATACAGGGCGAGACCCGCGAACCACTTGGCTGCAATGCACCTTTGCGGTTCGACAGACTACACAAAAACAACATTCGGCCAAAACTAAAAAGGTAAGCAGAAAAGCAGAGCTTGACAAGTGCTGCCTTCACAAATAAAAATGTAAATCTTTGTGGACTTTTAAGGTCAAAGTCCAATAAACCATCAAAAGTCATTCTTCGAGTCCCCCCTCCCTAATTTCCTGTCAAAACTATTTTGCAGAGTCAAGAGTGTTAATCTATGATTCCGCTTAAACGACTTTTTATTAGCAATGGAATAATGTTAATGTAGTAGAAGCCTGAACAATTCAATTTTTTTTAACGGAAGAAAATCAGAGCAAGTAAAACAATGAGGACTAACTCTCCTTGAAAATGACTTCTCTCTGGATTTCTAAAGTTTACTCTCCTTTCTTTTCTTTTCTTTTTTAACCCAAGCATCCATCTACTTCCTCACATCCTTCGTATCATTGGCTCATTATTTTTGTAGTCCAGTGACTTGTCCCCGGTTGTTCTCGTTCAAGCGTTCTTGGCCCATTGTTCCGTCATGTCACGACAAGAAGGTCAGATCAGAGGCTAAATGGTCCTTTTCAGCCGCTCTTCTTCAGACTTTCAAGGATTTCTCCGTTCGTTTCATAAAGAAATTAGAATCGATGAACTATCAGCGCATTCTTTACAAATGTCCACATCGAGCGTCCTTGACGGCGTAGACGGTGAGATTGACTTTGCGCGACACGGGAGCTGCCGTTCGCAATGGAACGCGGCGAATGACACAAACAAAGAGGTGAGGGAGTGCGTCGGCAGGGATGTCGCTGCATTTTTTTCTTCCTTTTTTTGGTGTTATCGCAGTCACCCAGAATCCCCTTTGGAGAGTCTTCTCGCTGCGGAAAAATGTGGAATTGAGTGCTGCCCTTACGCTGGCCGCCTTAATTTGTTATCTGAAAGCTGAGTGATTACTCATGAAATTCACGCCGACCTCGGACTATTTGAAGGCAGCCAGATAACGAGGCCGCCGCCGCTCGCCTGGCGGCCCCCCTCTTGTCGTGCGAGAGCACCCCCCACCCCACCGTCCTCTCATTGGTGCAGTACTTGCTGACCTTTATTGAGCCGAGGCAGACGTTTAACCTTAGAAAAACAAAAAGTGGCACAAAAGTACAGTGCTACCTTCACTTACAAGTTGCATTCGCGCAATCATTGGATGTTTTGTTCTGTTTTACTGCTTTAAATCCATTTGTAATTTTCTACATTTAAAAAAATTATCTTCCTAAAATGATACCTGTCAACTTATACGTTTTTCTCGTATTTTAAACGTTTTTTGATTATGTCAGGTTTATCATTATTATACATATATATGATAAACCTAACAGATTATTTCAGGTTGAGCAACTTTTGTAGGGGGTTTTTTCAACTACGTTTTTTGTAAAAACAAACTCGTTTTACCCATTTCGGCTGTAATCCGGATCGTCTTGGTCACTGGTAGCAGACGAAAACGTCATCTTTGACTGCTAGTAGTCATGCTTTAAGCATGATATGCGCACGCGCATTTCCCTTTCACATTTGCCCCCTTTTTACTATATAAATATAGCGCATCAGCAAGCAATGTACCCAGACAGCGACATCTACAATCTTGAATTTAGTGCATACTGATTATGCACCTCGTCCACTTTGGAGAAAGTTTTTTGAATTTTAAGTCTGCCCTATGTGAGTAAATATGTGCCCCGTTGCATTTGTACATTTTTTTTTAATCGCCATATAAGGGGAATTGTAATCATTAATAAGGGGAGTAATTGGCCAAAGTTGACAGGTATGGAAGATATACCCAACAAAGTTTCACTGTGCGCTATAAGACTGACTGACTTTTGTCTTATTGCCACAGATAAACACTAGATACACATGATGGATTTGGCACATACGCTGGATGCCCTTCCTGACCTAACCCACGATGGAACCAGGGTGACCACAACGGCAATGGGGCGCTCGGACCACTGAGCCCCCACCCGGGTCATCACTTTGCCCTGTAAGCAACAACAAATCCACACAACAGCAGATGGTCGGTCTACTGGCTGCCTTTGTTTAATCCATTTGGAATGGTAAGGGCAGTCTTTACAGAAGGGGGCATAGTTAGTAACCCAAAAATTGAGGGAATTTGGGTGGTTTTGGACCAAGTCATCTTCAAATCTTCAAAGTGAAGTTAAAGAGCAGGCCTTGCCTGAAAATCCAGATTCCGCCACACCTACCAATATCAGACTGAGACAAGACAAGGACAAGACTACCAGAACACGTACACTGTGTATATTCTAATGCGGATATATGAATAAAGATACAAATTCCTGCTGGGAACAAGCACCCTAAAGGTTCATTTTTGAATCGCCATACTTCCCGGGGGCAAATAAGGACAAATCAGTGGCCGGCGAGCCGGGCAGGGAGGCACGCAGGACTCGTTAAAACAAACGTCACAGAGCCTTCTCGCTTCTTTTTAAGTCTTTAAGTCAGAGAACTGTGCAGAGTAAAGTGGCGCCGAGGGAGCAGCGAAGAGGGGAGAGGGTCGGGGGGCGTTTGTGAGGTGCGGCGCGCCGTTGAGAATCTGCTCCTTCAATCTGTGCTTCGGCAATCAAAAGACACTCAAGCTGGCGCTGCAGCGGCACCCGAAGTGAACGTCTTGCTAGTGCCATTAAAGCTGGCGCAACTCAGCGGTGGGTGACACCACACCACTGGGGCCTGGAGGATTAGACCCTCTGTTTACACCCCGATAATCTCGACCCCCCTCTACCTCTCATGTGGGTGAATGTGTGAAGGAGAGAAGAGGAAGGCCACCACCTCCGGGCTCTTTTCCCGGCAGGGGCGCACATGAATCGCTTCGAGATGGCGAAGGCGAGGAATGGGAGCAGCGGTCGGGGTGAGGAATCGGGGGGTAGCATCTGCTGGCTTTCAACTCGCTGCTGTGAATCAAGCCGAGCACTCGTCGTTAGCCGTAAAGTGCACACAAGGATAGCTGAGAAATCAGGCTTTTTTAGTCTTGGTTCTTGCTTCCATTGACGACTGGCAGGGACTGATTGTTGCATTCTGCATTTCTTGGAAGAAAAAACACAAAATACTGTGTTGTCCTTTCTTAGAAAGAAAGTACTTCAACCGTCATTCTGGATGCTAAGGGGTTCTGCAAACTATTTTGGTGTTGCAAGTATAGCAAGTCAGCTTTAGCGCCCGCATATCTGGTGCAAAATGCCATTCCGAGAGAAGGCGGCTAACAGTCCTAGCTGGTGCGCATGTTTGTGCGAGCCAGATAAGGCAGTAGCCGGGTGCTGACCTCCCCCAGCAGGTGTTTTCTCGCCGCAAGAGAGACGAGAGAGGCCCGAAGGTTTTAGGAAGGTCTTAAGGTTTTCATCTTTATTGGCGTAACTCGTCTTCACGGACACGTTGGTGAGATTTAGCCGCACCAAAACCCTCTGCTTTTATCTCCCTCTTCTCCATCTCGTTGCCGTCGGGGGTGAGCCCAGGGTCAAAAACATTTCCAGTGGCGAGAATGAAAGCAGAAACTGAGAAAGACTGCTTTGTGGAAAGCCCGGGCTGTGGTCAGATGGATTCTTGAATACACACCTCCCGATGTTTATGTTATATAACTATATTTTGCATAGACATATTTTTCATACGTCAAAGTGTCGATTATGTGGCGCCAAGGAGTCAGAGATTCCGATAACGTCAGCTCTCAGGATGTTTGATGAATGTTTGCATCCACTTGCTGAACGAGACCCCCACTCCCCGCCTTAGACTACAGAGATCAGGAGGCCCCTAAATCATTGATGCGGACTGCAACACCCCCGATAACGTTGCTGGGCTCTCTGGCGTAACTCGCATTAATGCACATTTCTGCCTCCCATGCAAAAATAAGCAGAAAATTACACACTTGGACTCATGGGACTGATGCAAGTACTCAAGTATGAATGCATAAAAGCGTGTTTGTCTTGCATATATTCAGCACCTTGAGGGTTCACGTCCAATGCAATGATATATATATAAATCTTTACTTTATTGATGAGTGTTTTCGGTTGAAACTTTTATGAGCCAAAGGTTAGAGTCTATATTTTATAAGATGGCTATATCTAATAGAGTGAAAGAGGGCTTCGAATTTCAGTGACAGTAATTAAATAATATCGAAAGAGGCGTGGTCTAGTGATTCATGGAAAATAAATTAACGAGCACGTAGCTGTCAAAAGCATCATTTCGTGTGGCCCACTGCAGGAAATTGATGGTTTCCACAATGTATATAGTCCTCGTGTATATTTTCAGTCCTTCCCTCTTTTTTTACTATTTAAAATGAATAAATGTATTCTTTTAAAACAAACTAAATGAGAACATGTATTGCTTTTCCTTAAAAGAAAAAGAAAATAAATGAATAAATAAAAAAATGGTTTACCCTTTTTGTTTTCTATTCAAAATTAGGAATAAATACAAACAAAAATGAAAAATAAGACATTATTTGCTAGAAGGAAGATCAGAAACGACTTAGTTTTGGGTAAACAACAGATTTAAATTATTCATTGACTATCATATTAGTTGGTGATTATTTTGATGAATTAAGCGTCAATTAGAGATGGCTCCCAATATTTATCAAGCTTTGGCTAATTTAAAGAAACCATAGCGATCTTGTGAGTTTGACACCCCCGATCTAGCCTATCAAGTTTGTTTTAAAAAATAACAATGCTTTTAATCTGAAAAGTGCTTGACTTTTTGACTTTTTGTTTATCATTGAACTATGTAGAAAATCCATGTTTCAATGTTAGGAGGCTCGAGTCTGCAAAAGTTGCAATTTTTTTCCCACTTTGATTAAAAATACCTGAATCGTGCCTGTAACTCAAGTTCTGCCTCACAATTCAGAGCTAAAAAGGTCTAAATTGAGGCATATATGTTAATATGTATTTGTACCACAATCTTTACGTAAAACAAACTGAAAAGAAAGATGCAAGTGTTAATGACATAGTTTGAGGTTGAGAAAGAAGTGAAAGTTGTTTACTTGGTGGCAGCCTGTGGAGAAGAGTGTTTGCAGGTGCTGAGCGACACTGACCGGTGCGGACGCAGGGGCGGCGATGGCGGGCGTGCTGCTATCGGTGACCGGCGCCGGATCGCCGTGCGTGGGCGTGGGCGTGTACAGCGTCATGGCGTGCTCGGCCACGCGGCTCTGCCCACTGTAGTCAGGCGTGGGGAGCGGGTGCGGCGCCGCAAACTCGGCGGGAATGCCGTTCTGTGGGGGCGGAGGGTATTGGGCCGCGGTGTAGGGCTGGGTCATGGCGTCTGGGGGGTTGGCGGCCTCTTGGTTACCCTGGTGGACAAATAAAGAAAAAAATGAAGCGGTCTTTCCATCGAAATAAGCACCTAAACAATCTGACTGGAAACAAAGATAATCATTTTCCCAAAAAATTAAGTGAAATTGGATCGTTCCCTGCGGTGGTTGGGAATCACTGAGTTAGAGGAGATCAAAGTGGTCGCCGTTAGAGACTTGCCAACGTGACCACAGGGCATCACGGGGGCGCCGCCCCGCTCCGCGATGCCGCGGCAGCCGTCACAGAGCATCAGTCCCGCGGTTAGAAAGCTCCTTGATCAGCGCTAATGAACACAGAGGATGTTGTAGAACCCAGTCCCCAAAGGACCCCCCCGCCCGCCACTCCTTTCGAAAGGGATCGTTACAATGCACCAGAAAAAGAAGATCAATTCATTGATCGGCGTCTGATAATTACAAACTTTGACCTCAAATACACAACTAATTCTTCTTTTGGTGACACTTTACTACCTAGGATATGTCACTTGCTGATTGAAAGTCGGAAAACCAATTGCAGACTTTGCTTATACTCGGAATGCGGAACATTTTAAAGTAGATTCATCCCTTGCTATATCGCGGTTCACTTTTCATGGTCTATCAGACCAAATCATTTTATAAATAGATCATACTTTCCCAGTGATGATTTTTCCTGTGACCGGACGTTTCGTCGAAAGACGTTTGGTAGAACGGAGGTTTGGTAGAACGGACGTTTGGTAGAACGGACGTTTGGTAGAACGGACGTTTGGTAGAACAGCCGTTTGGTAGAACAGCCGTTTGATAGAACGGACGTTTGGTCGCCGGGTTCGCTCGCTGTCAAATTATGACAGAGAGTTTACTGTTGATATTTTTAACCAAACGTCCGGTCGACCAAATGTCCGGGGACCAAACGTCTTTCGACGAAACGTCCGAGTACCGATTTTTCCATGTAACTGGTGACAACCAGTACTTTATACTCTGAACTGCTATTTCAACCAAGAATCATTGAACTTTTTCTTGCTCTATCTTGCTTCAAATCACTGCAACAGTTTTCCAAAACAGTGTTGATAAAATGACAAAAGCTTCTATACAAACTACCATTTACGATTGGGAAGCACTGCTTCATACCTGTGCGAAATATAGTCTAGTTTTCTAGACCAGAACCACTGGACTACAATTGTTTGTAATTCTTTTTAAAATAAACCACTTTTGTCATTCCGTAGAGACCGAACATTGTCACGTGAGGGAAGCAAAATAATTGAACAGACTGTCGGATTAGGCACTACATTTTGGAGTGCCTGGCCTCGAATCGTGGGGCATCATGTAGCTTTTAAAGACAATAGTGTTCCGGCTCTGACAGATTGCAGCAGATGGACCTCGGCGGAGTTTTGCGAGCGTGCCTTTAAGAGCTGACAAACAAGCAGACTCCAGACGAACATCATCTGCAAACACGCTACCCGGCTCCCCGGCGCAACGGCATGATGAGCCGCGGCGCTAATGCACTCGCACGCCGCGTAACTGTTAGCGGGCGTACCGCCTTAGCCGTTAGTGCGCGTGCTAACGAGCTGCCGGATCGGACATCCAACTGTGCGAAGGTGGAACAATAAAAGCAGATTCCAATAACAAGGAGACGCAATTTAAAGAAAGGCGCGGCAGACGTAACTCTTTGGACTAAGAGAGAAAAAGGCAGGCGAGCAGCTTTATGACGGCAGGGAAACAATAACGGGAGAAGTTGGCCGGTTTTACAAGGCGAGCGGGGATGGCGAAGCGAGCGATAAACGTGTTTTATTCTTCGCCGAGGCTCGACCAGTCGGGGAAGGTGCGTTAGCTTTAATGAGCGCGTGGAGGAACGCTGCGCTGTAAATGTAGTGGAAATAATTTCACGCAGACGTGTCGGCAAACAAAAGCCAGTTGGAAAAAAAGCCACATTCGGCCAATTAAGGCGATGCTCTATTATGGAAATGAAAGGAGGGAAGCCTTGAGAGGTTGAATCTAGCATGCTGCCTGACCCCCCTTCACACCCCCTTCCTCTCTTTATGCAGGAACTTTTTTTTAATCTACCCCAGCGCTCTACTTTGCCGCTCCCTCCAGTCATGGCGTTATATAACACGCCTTCCTCATTTAAAGGAAGCTCTTGATGTCGGCAAATTTCCCCATGTATTCTTTTCTTCAAGCGGAAACGTGGTCGGAAAAAAAAGGCTCTGCTGGTCTGACAGCTGCTGGATTTTTAAAGCAGCCCTATCATCACCCTCATCATCAACAACAATAACGAGGCCCAGGAAACAAAACGCTCTCCGAAGCGCGGAAAACCCAAAAAAACAAAACAGAAAAAAAAAACATCTAAAGCTCGAGTGGTGTGGTCTACACAGTGGATAATGGCTTGGAGCAAGAATTAAATGGTCGCACAAAAGCAGCCACTAGAAGGGACGAAGGGAATCAAAGTGATCCAATTTTTGCTCCTTGTTGACATCTGAAGTACTATTAAAACCACACGCAATTTAAACAGAATCGGAATTTAATTGTGAACTGTGTAGCACAGAGAAAAATCTTTCGGGTTCTGGACATGCCGGAAGGACGACTATCAATCTGTTGTATCCCCCTGATGGGGAAAAATGCTTGTCAAGGTCTCGTTTTGAAAGGACCATTTCTCAAAGTTAGGCCTATAGAAGCACATGAAGTTCAGTGAAGTCGCATAGTCGCATCTCTACACCCCTACTTTTACGCCATTATCATTATTTTCTTTACACCTTGATGCCTATCCACTCGTCTCGAATGCAGAGCTGCCAAACGTCAAAAATCATATTTTGTAGAGGGTAAAGAGAATATTCATACGGTGACCTTTTTGCCTAGAGCAGGGGTGTCAGACTCGGGATGGTTCGCGGGTCGCGTTAACGTTAACTCGATTTCACGTGGGCCGGACCATTTTAGATATAATATTTAGATATTTTTTTATAAATGGATTGAAAGAACTGGATTAAAAGCCCTGAAAATTCAGTTTTTTATAGATCTAAAACAATGTTTATTTTAGCTTTTTTTAAAATATATTTTTAGATTTTACAAAATGATTTTTGAACTAAAAACACAGAAAAAATGGATTAAAAAATTACAATTATTGATTTAAAAGGGGGAAAATCAGGACATTTAACATACATCTATAGTCTTCATTTTAATTTGATCCTAAAACATAAAGTCGGCACTCATGATTTACTTTCCTGGGCCACACAAAATGATGTGGCGCGCCAGATTTGGCCCCCGGGCTGCCACTTTGACATGTGGCCGAGAGGCACTTCCCAGTGACGCATAAAAAAATAAAGCTCAATATGAACTAATTATGTTATGCTTTTCAAATAGTTTCCTTTTTTTCAATAGTTAATTTTTGCAACTAGGTTGCTTGAAACAACTGATGAGAATGAACACGTGTCATTGAAGAAAAAAGCGAGGACACTACTTAACTTTCTAAATAATCTAAGTTTTGACAACTCCCAAAATGCAAAACTAGAACATGATGTGTAGATGGTAGGACACTTTTTGGGGGGAATATTAATCCATGTGGAATGGCAAAAAAGGAAAGCTCACAACCCGACGGTAAGAGAAAGAAAGCCACTTTTAACCTGCATATCAAAGTTAACTTCTCACAACTTGAAATCTGAAAGTTTGCAGTAACTCCTCTTGAAACTTGCCTATGACTTCCACATGCACTCTGTGACTTAACGGTCCTTCACTCTTTCCTCGTTAATGGCTGTGAATTTAGCCTGTCCCACTAAACTAGCGACTTGTGTGAGATAGGGACTGAAAATAAACATGTGCAGAAACAGTGGCCTTTGGCGGCAGCTTTCTTTGGAAGCGGGCCCGCCAAGTGAAAACAACACTTGGAGGAAGAGGATGAATGCCACTCAAGCATTTAGGCAGCAAATCTTTAAGAGGGCAGAGAGGCAAAAGTGGCCAAGAGGAAAAAAAAGGGGCGCAAGGCTCGTTAGCGAAACACAAAGTAGGAGCAGGCTCTCGTGTGATCTTGGCTGTCCTCTGATGTACATGACAAACGAGTCATCCGACTGAAAAAAGAATGAGACGGGTGGACTCCGTTGGGAGGAGTTGCGCTCACCCTCGCTGTTGTCGAGATAATCGAGCGCACTCAAAACAATACCGGCGCAACTCATTCCTCTGGATTGTTGCTCGCAATGCCAGGACTCCACAATTGTAAACAAATGACGTTTGGCCACTGACTCACACTCATTGAAAAAAAAATATATACATAAAACCCTGCAACCTACTCTGTACTTACCGGGAAACAACAATCGCTAAGAATAATGATTGATTCAAGCAAATGATGCCCTATTTTGAATGACGTGGTCATTTAAATGATGAATACACCAACTGTGATACCAGAAGCGTATTTGTAGTCAGTCTTGAACTGGAATACAGTAATCGCTTTCAAGGACTTGGACTAAAACTCCTGTTAACCTTTTTTAATTTTTATTTATTTATTACAAGCGGAGAGGAACAATTTCTACTGAGTACATTATTTAAAGTATTTACATTTTTATATATATATATATATATATATATATATATATATATATATATATATATATATATATATATATTATATTTAGATATTAATACATTACAGTCTTTTGATATGCTTATAGCTGTAATATTTAATAAATATACACTTTTTGATCATTGTACTTGTGTACTATATTTTTTATATATATAGATTATACTTAGATATTGATACATTACAGTCTATTGATATGCTTATAGCTGTAATATTTAATAAATATACACTTTTTGATCATTGTACTTGTGTACTATATTTTTAATATATATAGATTGTATTTAGATATTAATACATTACAGTCTTTTGATATGCTTATAGCTGTAATATTTAAAAAATATACACTTTTTGATCATTGTCCTTGTGTACTGTATTTCTGTAAAGGCGCGAAAACATGTATTGTAGTAGTAATAATGAGGGTGATCCTACTTTGCAGTTTTTTGTTTATCGAGGCCATGTCTGCTCTACATTAACCACGATATTCGAGGTGTGTGTGTGGGTTTGTTCACGATTGTTACATGCAGTCACAAGACCAAAATTAGTTGAAGATGCTGATCAACCCATGAAAACTATCTTTAGATGCAGACAAATCATGTGACTGAGTTGTTTGATAGTTGTTTGGCCTGATAAACAAACTTGAAACCCACCGACCTCACCAATCCAATATGGCCTCCAATATAAGCAAGCGTAGCTTTTATCGATCTTTGGACAAGGAGCCGCACTGGCGTCTCCCCGGTCCAGGGCCGGTGTCAAATTGAATTGGGAAGTGTCACTTAAGGAGATAACTTCCCGAGTGGACTTTTTGTTCTTCACGAGCGCGAGCAGGCAGGGTCAAGCGGGCCCCGAGAGCGACGGATGGCGAGGCTTTGCCGGCCGCTAACCCCCGGGTGTCTGAGCTGAAGGCTCGTCTATCGCTGCAGGTGCGAGCGCTTGGCCGCCCGCCAGCCATCGGTGATCCTTTTTAGCGGCGTCGAGAGGCCAAGAGGAGACGGCCGGCGCAAATAGAGGAGCTCTTAGGAGGAACTCATATCGGTAGAGTGCTGCTCTGACTCATGCGTGCGGCGGGTCAGCGGCGAGGCGAAATACAGCGGGCGACTAATTGCGCCGCTTTGGATCCGGAGGGAAATCACTCAAATGGGAGCGCGCTGATCAATCTGCGCTGCTGCGGCAGGCGGGAGGGCGGTTGGGAGGGAGGGCGTCTGCTGATGGAGTGGGCAGCTTTATGGCTCCAGCGCCGCATTTCTCAGCAGAGCTTCTTTTGCCTGGTGTGCAGGAAGTGCTGCCGCAGATCGCATCTAATTCACGCAGATCTACGCCTTGCCTTAACGGCCAAGTTGATGCGCACTACTTCAAGTATTCTTATTTGAGTAGGAACTCCAGCTTTAGAGAAGGTTTTTCCATACAACGGATGGTTAGAATTAGTTGGTGAAGAGGGTTTAATCAGTTCTTCTATAAAAGTACACTGGGCTGTGTTTTTTGTTGTTGGTTTTTTATCAGGAAGTGGTCAATGGGGTGGGTATTTAATCATAGGTGCAGTGTGGAGTGGCTCCCACTGGCTCCATTGCTGTGGTTGTTCCATTAAAGAACTTTTAGATTACGGACTGTGAGTCATGGGGCCAGCAAAGTTTTCAATGTTGGGGAGGTGTGGTTGATTGTTTAACCCGAAGTTGTTGCTTTTAATCTCTTGGGTGCTTTCCATGGAGGTTATACTGGCTCCAATTTAAAATCCAATCTGGTTGGTCTTAACCAAAGTGCTATTTTGATTGCGAGTGCAATCATATCAAGACAGAAGGATGACGTCGCCATTAATTAATGCTCCGGCTCTGCTTTTGGTTTTCTTTTTTTTAATTGGATGTAATGTTCACTGAGATTTTGTGGCAGGACTGTAGTGGGGTGAAGAGAGGATTGATTGCTTGGCACAAAGCTGTCGACAGGGTGGATATTTAATCTCTTTATGGGGGACTGGGTGTGGTCCGTAGGGACTCTCAATGGCTCCCACGTAATCCAAACCTTGTTTGTCAGACTGCAAAGTGTTGTCTTCAAAGAGGCCAGGTCAAAAAGTATAGCAAAGTGGAATTGGGCAGAATTCCGATGCATGCAGATTTTTTTTGTAGGGCCAGGCTAACGTGCAGCAGCAAACAGTGAGTTTTGCGGGAAGTTTGGGGTTTCTTCAGACGTAGTTGGGACTTGTGGATGTTGTGAAATGATTGGGATATCGAATGTGCTATGATTTTGGTTCCGCGGGGTAACGGGCAAATCTTTCAAATGGCATTGGTTGTCACCGTCAGGTATTTTCCAGTTCAGTTTTTATTTCCATGCATAAAACATTTGATTGTTTGAATCTGAAAACTCATGATGGGGTTCTCAGGTGGCCACCTTGGTTGTTTTCTCCCAAAGTATTTCCGTTCCAAGTCCAAACCCACCAGACCGAGTTGATGCAACACGAGTGCAAGCTGAAGCGGTGGGAAAGTAGCTTTTTGTTTTGCGAGGCTAATTGTTGCAGTGAGGAGGAGTCAGTGGCTGATTTCCACAGGCAAGCGGCATTCATTCCGTTTCAAATAAAAACGCTGCGGCCTGTTGTAATTAGGCGGGCTGCGTGATCCTCCCGCAACTCTCCCCGATAGCCACCAGAGGCGGTGGCTAATTATGAAAGCCGCCATTCCAAGGTGAGCCGGGACTCGAGTGGTAGTAAACAACAACACAACACCTCGGGCGGGCTCTCTCCTCCCCCTCGCCCACCAATTACAGCCCGACGGGAAAGGGAGAAGCGTAGAAAAAAAACAATTTGATGCAAATTCACAGCGCCGACGAAGGCGCCAGGCTTCCGGCGAGCGTTTACGCTCAGAGGAGGAGCCCGTTATTGTTTGGTCTCGCGTTTCCTGCCTTCAAAAAAAAAGTCCCCTCTTTCCATTTTCCACCTCATTTGTGTAGAAATCAATTCACGAGAAGAAACGCCGCCTGTCTATTCAGTCAATTTAAGGCGCCGCCGACTGCCCGACCGCCGCCCTTCTCCGCAGGGCTTAATCGTTTTCACGTGTCACACACGCTCCATCCCCTCTAACCTGATTTGTCCTCGTTATGGCGAGCACTTATTTGCGCGGCAGCCTCGGACCGAGAGGTATTAGAAAGAGAGTTCATTTTCTCCCGTCCCTTGCTGATTTCTTCATTACATGGCTCGCGCAGAGACGCGAGAAACGCTCTTAGCGACGGGGCCTAGGCGCTTAATAAAGACCGGATCACTTTGAACCCGCGTGACACACGTAATGAAGGCCCGGTGAATCGCAGGGGACAAAAAATAGCGGCGCATAATGAAATGAAACAAATACGCAAATAAGGCTGCCGACCTTGCGAGGAAGCCATCAGTTCCACACCATCGGACCGCCGCGGCCCGAAGAGCCGATAATTGTCTCTTTTGTTGCGTAGCGCATATTTACATCTGGGACTAATTAGCGCAGAGCTGGTATCAACGTCTCAGGCAACACACAGCTTGTTGTTTTAGTTATTATTATTAGAGAATGCAGCTTGATGTCACGCTAAGAATCTTCTATTTACTTTATGAAAAAATCAACTTCCGCACTGGTGGGAAAACAGCATGGCATTAAGAACAGACAGTTAATTTCTTCTCTTTAGGTTGCCAGATTAGACTTAATATGATTATCAAACTTTTAGTTTGCAAAAAAAAAGGGAATTGCATGAAATGTTCCTGTTGAGTCGATCTGCAAAATTTAAGTCAGGGGAGTCCAAATTATTCCACCAAGGGCCACAGTTGGTACAGGTTTTTGTTCCAATTGATCTAGCATGGACAGTTGAACCAATGAGGTTTCTTTGGAAGCAATCTGCAATGAACTACACTTTTTAAGACACCAGATTGGTGAAAATGTATCCTCGTCATTAGTTGGCATTAAAAAAAACCTGCACCCACGGAGGGACCTGGAGGAAAAATGTTTGGTCGGCCATGGTTTAGGGTTAGAAAATCTTTGGTAAAATGTTTTTACTTAGAGAAATATGGCATAACAAAATGCCCTTTCCACTAGACCACATGTCAAATCTGGCCCGCCGCATCATTTTGTGTGGCCTGGGAAAGTAAATCATGAGTGCCGACTTTCTGTTTTAGGATGAAATTCAAATGAAGATTGTAGATATTAAATTTCCTGATTTTCCCCCTTTTAAATCAATAATTATAATTTTTTAATCCATTTTTTTCTGTTTTTAGTTCAAAAATCATTTTGTAAAATCTAAAAATATATACTAAAGCTAAAATAAACATTGTTTTAGATCTATAAAAAATGAATATTCATCTTTTAATCCATTTATAAAAAAAATCTAAATATTATATCTAAAATGGTCCGGCCCACGTGAAATCAAGTTGACGTTAAAGCGGCCCGCAAACCAACACTTGCACTAGACAAAATAACAGAAAAAGGCAACTTACACCTGATTGTCATATCAGTGATAAATGGCAATTCTTAACCATGATTCTAGTACTAAAAATACTGTGCACGGTGTACTCAATCAGGATCTATTGTCTAGTTGGGAACTAATCAATGATCAAGGTTATCTGAATTGAAACTCAACTTTCCCAAAGAAAAATGACAACAACTTTGTTTTGCTTGGTAACGATATTAAACATTCCCGTCTTGACATTCCATGACCTCTGTGACAACAATTATTTGCAAATGAGGGTAACACCCCTGTCCCACCCAGCCACCCGACGAGGTTCGCATCGGCGAATAGAAACAGGTGCGAGGATTCGTCCTCGCCGACTGTTGCGAGATGGGCGGGATTTTTTCCCTCATCCGAAGCGCATCTAATCAGATCTTAATTCCACTTATGAAGATCGGGAAGATAACTTTTGATTCATCACGATGGTTTAATCACCGTCGCCGCGCTCCCTCCCTCCCGTCTTCCTCTTGTTTCCACCTCCAAGCCAGGAGATGGACGGGAAAAACGCGTAGAAGATATTAACAATATTAATGACCCGTGGTCCTCGTCTCCTTAATGAGAAGGGTTATTAACCATGATTATCCGTGATGGAGCGCCGGTAATTCCCTGAAAGCTCGGGGAAAACTGGCCCGTAAATCGCACCGTCTTGATGATCTGACGGCGCGGGGAGAACGTAAAAAGATGGCAAAAGGATGCGGAGGAGGACGAAGCTGGCGCCTCAACCCAACTTTAGCGGCTAACGAGCGAGCTAACGGATTGACACAGCTGGAATGCTGAGGCGGCACTCCTGCACGCCCACTCGCCGACACCGCAATTACTGGGAGGAGGAGCCGTATGGCTGAGTCCGAGAGTGGAGAGGGGCGGGCTGTCTGCTCAATCCGAGCCTTGAACTGTCATTCAGTAGCACTGCCTGCCTCAATACTCCCCTTCTGTCCCGTCCCATTTTTCCCTCATCACACACTAGTAGCACTCCATGGCTGACGACTGAAGTTGTGTCCTGTCTCGGGCTGTCCCATTTGCTACTTGTCGTGTCCCTTTCTCTAAAGGTTTAGCAGTTCATTATTTACTACCGCTGTCCTGTCCTATTTGCTTTTTCTCACATCCCTACTACAGCGAGCTTCCAACACAAAGCTCTTCCTCCACTGCAAGATTTTGTACAAAAATATTCCAACACGCAAACAAGGAAGGGCTGGCTCTAGAGGTGACTGTGTAGTTCGGTACTCGGACGTTTGGTCGCCGGACGTTTGGTCGCCCGGAAGGTTATTGATAATTACCATTTAAAATTGTTGCTCAAATTCCCTAAATACAAACTGTGAATTATTATTTGGTCATACTTAATGCCCTATTAATTATTAGGCTAAAGAAAAGCTCCAAATTTCCCATACTTTTATTGTGTTTTGTTGGAGAACTTAAGACCCTGACTGACGTCCCTTCCTAAGGGGACAACTCATGTACATACAAACTCATACACTCACACGTCCGCTCAGTGAAACTGCTCAGGGCCATTGTTGGGTTTGATTGATGCATAGACCGTGTTGTTTTACCTTGTTTGGTCGCCGCACGTTTGGGCCCGGGCGACCAAACGTCCGGCGACCAAAAGTCTGGCGACCAAACGTCCGATCACGGTGTAGTTCCCTTCAAAAGGAGTGCTTTCAGCCAAAGCAACTTCTCTGTCACATACCTGAAACTCAATTCCAATTAACATACGTGAACTCCAGTCTCTGAACCTCTTCGTCAATCATCTACTGTGCCACGTGTGTGTGAAAGTGTGTTTTTGTGTGTGTATAGTATGTGTCATCGTTTATCTTCAACCTACACAAGGGAATAAAGATGGAAATTATCCCTTGGCTACAATCTTACATATTTACATATATGTTCATTAACATAAATATAAATATGTTCATTAATATGTGCTGTCCCTTATTAAATAAATCCAACTCAGATATTCCTGGCTAGCTACGACTTTGCACAGTCCAGACCAGTTCTGTCCAGACTTGTCCCATTTTGGTATTTATTGTTCGACAGTCCACATGTGTCAAAATGGCGGCCCGCGGGCCAAATCTGGCCCACCGCATCATTTTGTGTGGCCCGAGAAAGTAAATGACGAGTGCCAACTTTCTGTTTTATGATGAAATTCAAATGAGGATTGTAGATTATTTCCTGTGTTTCCTCATTTTAAATCAATAATTGCAAACAATTTGTACTCATTTGAATGTCCAAAAATGATCTATCGATTAGCACGATCGAGAAAGCTGTCAATTTATTAATCGATTAATTTTGGCAGCCTAGTTGGAAGACATAACGGCCCTCCGGATGTAATCGAAACTACCATGTGGCCCGTGACAAAAAAATGAGTTTGACACCCTACACTCACACACTTACTATCTCTGCCAGTCCAAATTCTATTAACAACATGAAAAGGCTGATTGGTGACTCGTATCGTATTTTCCAAACTATAGGTCACACTATTTCCCTAGTTTACTACCGTTTTTTTCTTGTTTCTATTTTTCAAATCCCACCGACGCCATTTTCAGTGAAGCAGAAAACATGAATGAGGTGTGCAAAAATCAGACAAACGACTTCTGGCTGCAAGTCCCGGCAGCGATGATGCTAACGGTCCCATTTTCTCATTAGCCGCCGGCCTTAAAAGCATCTTAGGGAGTTCGGACACCTACCGACTTTGTATTTTTTTATTTTCAATTTATTATTATTATTATTTTTGTCATGACACTGTATCACGGCAACACCTGCCGGGCCCATTCCAGATAATAATCCCGTTCCGACATGCCGCTGCAGCGCTCACAGCGGCCAAATTGGATTGTTTGCATTAGCGGCCCGCTGAGCGCCACTCGCTGGCTTTTTTTGCTCTCTCCGTCTCTCTCGCTCTCACTGCTGCTTTTTTTTTTCTCTCTCGCCTTAGGGGTTTTATTAGATTCAAGCGCTCCTTCATAAACAAGCGCTTCTTGTGGCAAAAAAGGTAAACAAGAAAAGAGGAATCAGCTAAATGCGGACAGGCCGGCGCTTTGTGGACACACTCCATTTATTTCCTCCAATCAAAATCCTTTAATTGGATGGAGGGGCCGGCACCTGCTTTACACACCGTCGAGCCCGCCATTGATGTGTGCACTGCGGAGGGGGGAGGTTTTAAGAGCATTCAATGTAACGCCTCCTTTTTTTTCTTTTTTTTTTTTTACTGTGATCAATTTCAGATCAATAACAGGATTTGTTAGCCCCCCTGTGGAGTTACAAATGAATATTTTACACTTTAAGATGTTTTTCCTTAAATCTGATGCTCACAAGGTCTTTAAAAACACAGACGCAATAAACAAGCTTGTTAGATTTGCCGTGGAAAACTGCAATCACTATAAAATGTTTTATAAGCATTTTACAGAGTGTAGTATACATAAAATATGGCAACATTTAGTGGTGGGATTTTGTGAAGCAGAGGTCTTAAATTGCTAAAGAAAAGTGGGGGTCCTAAGAATCCAGTCAAAAACCTGGATTTTGGTATCCTGAACTGCAGCAAATGTCTTGCAAAAATTCTCATTTGATGGAGAGAATTTGACTTAAAATGGCTTGAGGATTAAAGTAAAGCCGGTAAAAAAATATTCTTCAATTTTCCACGTTTTGTATTTAATTGTAATTAAATAATATAAACTGTGAATATTTTCAAAACTGCAAATTCCCTCGAATGTTTTGCATTAGATGACCATGACATTTATTAAGTTGGAACCTATTATTTTCCATTAAATTAAACTAAATAAGTTAAAATTAAAATCTTGCGCTTGAAGTAAAGTCCCTTTAATAGCTCAAATAAGAAGAATATGCATATGTTTAAAATAACCTTGCAAATAACTGGAAATATTTGGTCTATTAAAAGACGTTTTTTTTTTTCTTTTAAAAAATAGAATTTCCTGCATTGTGAAAATTTCCTGTGAACTGCATTAACCGGTTATTTTATATTGTACCAGCACGCATTACATAAAATCATGAGTAGTTGTAAAGTAACAATCTCATGCTGCTTTTGTTTTTTATCACTTGTGCGGTGAGCACCAAACCGCAGTCCACTCGAGAATACAAATGCCCAGCAGACAACAACAAAAAAACAAAAAAAACAATAAAAAATGTCGTACGGCCAACACACATGGATGCGCAAACGGCGCTACAAACGCGGGAGATGCATCACGGTGCCGCTCGACAGCACCTTTAGGATGTCGGGGAGGCGTAAGGGGGGCAGGGAGGCCCCACACAGTAAATAAAAATACAATTTCCTCCAGTGACACGGCCATTCTGCTGTGAGCCACGCTCTAATTACTCGCGGCACTTTGAGCAATGGCTCCGCATCGGTTTCACGTGATACGCACGCCTGATGCGCTTTTAACGAGGTGCCGGAGCTGGTCGGTAGTCGCCCAAACGTCGTCATAGCAACCGCATCCATATTAGCCCGACTGCAAGGTTCCGAAACATTCGCAAACTGCTCCTGGAGGGGGGGCGATTGTGAATTATGACGTACCGACGACAGGCATAAATGTCCGCCACGTTTGGCCAAGTTGTAAATTCCGTAAAATAAAATTAAAAAAAAACAAGCACCAAATCCACTACATCCAAACAACCACATTGACAATTACGTCTAATAGAGAAATTGTTAGACACGGCAAAACCCCATGTAAGTATTAAAAACTAATTGAAGATTGTTGTTGTTGAAGATGTTTAAAATAAGAATCAGGCAATGTAAGGAACTCACGTTTTCACGGTTTGGATCACTGAAACGGAGCTCCGTCGAAAAGAAGGCTTTCCAATTGCAGACGCACTTAAAAAAAATCTTTAGGTTGTGACGGTGCGCTCATTGCTCATTTGGGAATGGAGACGGTTCCACCTGAGAGAATCAATCAGTCAATCAAAGTCTTTATGGCGGAGGCCATCTTAGCTGGGGTGCGAATTGGCTTTTAATGGAATAGAATTGATGCGGTGTTCTGTTTGCATGTTGACACGATTTCCTTCCAAGTGTCATGTTAACTCATTGGCTGCTCTTAAACATAGATTGTCAATGATCATGCTTCCCTGGGAGTAAAAACGGGTCCAACGCCTATCGGTTAAAAAAAAACACCATCAAAAAAGTCAACAAATGGAGAAACAAAGTCATAAAAACAGCAAAAAACAAAATTCAATCAAAATACGTCAAGCATCACACAAAAAACAAGACCAAAACCATGCCACTAGCAATCACAAAACAAATCTAAACCACACCAAGAACAAGTGAATGCAACAAAACACTGTATAAAATCTAGCCCAAAAAAAACCTAACAAAAATACATCAACAAGATGACCAACTCTGAAAAACATAAGATAAGCCAGTATAAACCGTCAAAAACAACCGGACAAGAACCACGTTGACAACTGAGACATGTTAGAACAAACTGTATTGAAAAAGCGCAAAAAAACTTTAAGGTAATATTTTTTGCATCAACATAAGTTGTAATGTTAAGGCACAGCAGGAACATGTTTACAGCAAATTTCGGCGCACGCTGACGCAGGCAGTCACGCAAGGGACAGCGTTCCTTTGGCGTAGATTCAATTCCAAACTACATCAAACCAGCTTTGAAAGGCAAAACCCACCCATCTCACCAGTGGCAGGAATCAAAAACCACAAACAGGATGAGCTTTACTTCCTGTCTAATTAACCACATGGCCCAGTGGACGCACCCACCGCGATAGAAAAATATTTTTTTTACTGTGTATCTTTTGTATCAATATTTCACGTGGAGTTCCAGGACGGCCAAAATTAAATAATTAATCAACTATGAAAATGTGTCACTAAATGTTACTTAAATACAGTTTTTTTTTTTCAAATTATAACACCTTAGTATAAGTCGCACCAGCCAAAGAATACAAAACCAAGAGGAAAAACAATCTATACATCGCACTGGAGTATAAGTCGCATTTTTAGGAGGGCATTACTTTTAACAGACAAGTTGACGAAATTATAGTAAAATGAAGAACAACAGGCGAAATAGGCAGCTTAATTAATATAAGTTTTTCAAATAACTAACTTAAAATAAACAACAAAACATGCTGTGATTTATAATCTAGAGCAAGGGTGTCAGACTCGGGTTGGTTCGCGGGCCAGACCATTTTAGATATAATATTTAGATTTCTTTCTTTTATAAATGGATTAAAAGAACTGGATTGAAAGCCCTGAATATTCAGTTTTTTTATAGATCTAAAACAATGTTTATTTTAGCTTTTTTAAATATATTTTTAGAGTTTACAAAATGATTTTTGAACTAAAAACACAGAAAAAATGGATTAAAAAATTACAATTATTGATTTAAAAGGGGGAAAATCAGGAAATGTAATATACATCTTCACTCTTCATTTTAATTTGATCCTAAAACAGAAAGTCGGCACTCATGATTTACTTTGCCGGGCCACACAAAATGATGCGGCGGGCCAGATTTGGCCCCCGGGCCGCCACTTTGACATATGTGATCTAGAGAATATAGAGAGTATTTATTTCAAATTTCTATCCCCTTTTTATTGATTCGTTTTAATTTTAATTGCTCAATCTTGGCTCTCGCACCCCGAGAAGTGAGAATAAGAGGCACAGCATTTTTAAGGATATCGTCACTAAATCAAATGATTATTAATCCATTTCAATTTGTATTCTTCCCTTTCAACATTGATTGATTTCCCTTCTTATTTTGCTCATTTTGGCACTCTGCACGTTCGAAAGGACTCCATGACAAGAGTCACCACGTGGCCTGCGCACATCCGTCAATCCTGACGGGAAAATCTTGAAAGGTCAGTCTGGACCAGTCGTAAAGAAAGCAGAGCCTTGCCAAACTTTGCCCAAGGGAGGCTTATTCATCACCTGGCTGCAAATCTCAACCGCTTTTCAAGTAACGGTAATGAACCGCCTTGAGAAGGATTCAAGTTGGAAAGCAAACTCGCCCGGCTGCGTTTCACGGCGAATTCATTTGAAACGCGAGCGCTCTTTTCACTCTATGTAGATTATTTTTTAAAGACTAACTCTACCGCGATGGAATTCTCGTTGGGCCCGCCGTGACATTGTTGGGACGTGTCGGAGCGGCAGATAGAGAAGACGAGCAAAAGTGAGAGAAAAATCAATCCTCCGGCGAGTCTGATTGATGGGCGGAGTTTTGGACAATTTCACGCGGGGAGCGACCTGAGCAGAGATGACAGCGGGCGTATTACCCGCCGCAGATTGATACCTGCATTCCAGGGGCCCGCCTGCAGCAGAAAATAGGCTGCCGTGACCGCTTAATGCCACGCAAAGCCAGGCCCGACGCACTTTTTACCCGACCGGAAGGGATAATTGAGTCAATTAGGAGCGTCGTAATCCACCGCGAGGATCTTCAATCCGAGTTTGGGCCGGGGTCTTAAGGATGATGGAAAGTAAAAGAAGCCCAAGATCGGAGCTGTTTATCCCACTGCGGCGAGAAAAAGAACGGCGGGATTAGTCGGGATCTTACGGACGTTACGGCCTGACAATATTAACTTGACGCTCCACTTTTAGTCACGCAACAAACAAAACATTCAGAATTGAAATGGAATGAAAGAGAAGAAAGTTAGTTGTTGTTTTGTTCTGTTCTCACAACTCTTGTGAAAAGAGTCAGCTATTGGGGGTTTTGGGATGAAGGATAAAAGTTTCGTCTGCATATGATTATTCCAGCTCTAACCTGTCACTTGCACAAAGAATTGTAGGACATCAACAAAGAGTTACAAACAAGCAAGGACAATTTCCAAATACAGAGATTGTCGAAATAATGTCTAAAAACATGCCAGGAACTATTTCAAAAGGGTAAAAAACTACAAAGAACCAATCAAGGACCCAGTCACAAACCAACTCCACAACCATGTTGAAAAAACTGCTTAAAAAACAAGAAACATAGGGCAAGAACCACTTCTAGAACAAAACAAATACAATGTCCAGAACAAATTCAGTCCAACACAAGACACAAAGTCAGTGAAGACAAAATAAACCAAGAATCAAATCAGAGCAAGTTGGAACTGCACCAAAATAATTGAATCACAAGCCAATGCAATGCAATTCAAGTCAGTTTAAAAACTCATCCAGAAACCATAAACAATGAAGTATGATAAAACAGCAAGTCAAAAAACATGGAAAACTGAACCCTTAGTTAGAAATCCTAATTTAAAACCCATGACCTTACTTTCAAACCCTTCATTGAAAAAGTTCTATATTTAGTTTTCCATCACTATTGCAGTCTGATCATTTTTTTATGAGAAAGTTTGGAAACGGCCGGCAGTAACGATCGGCGCCGCATTAGCCGAGGCAAACGCGAAGTGGATGCCATGATTGCCGTGTGAATAAACACAAGTAAAAGGAGGAGGAGCATAAAGGAGCGCGAAGGGGGGGGGGGTGTCTAATGACACGGAGGCTGACGCCGTGAGACGCCACTTAACTGATGAGGAAACGCAAGAGTCGTCCGGGAAGGCCAAGGACGGACGGACGCACGCACGGGGGGACAAGAGCTTCACTCGCCTTGTCACATTTTACCCTGGAAAAGCAGGCAGTCAAGAGAATGTGGAAATTTGGACAAAATCTGATTGAAAAAATGTAGGGGGTCTTATTTCATTGAATGGAAAATTGTTTTGAAATACAAAGTATTTGGGAAATGATGCTTTTTTGCTGCTAGTCGGATTTTTGTCTGTTTTGGCTTTGTATAAAACGGCCTCAGCGTCGTAATCAGATCGTCAGCCCAAAGTTCAGTGACCTCACCGGGAAGCCAAGCGACCCCTGAGCCAAAGGCGGCGTGTTAGGAAGCTCTCGGATGAACGCGCCGGTAGCGCGGGAGCCACGATTGCGAGGCGCGTCACTCTCAGAAGACTCGGGAAGCGACGCCGTTTCCGAATTGGAGCAAAGAGGGGACGGGAGATGAACTCTGACCAAGTGGGACGATGGGGCGGTACCACGGACAGAGAGCGTTTACATGAGGCCAAAGACCCAACTACTCGAGACCCTGGTCACTTGGCTAATAAAAGGTTGAAAATGAATTTTTCAATGTTCCAAAACACACTTAAAAATATATATATATAATTGCTCTGAAAACTATATTTTTGTTGGAAATATTACATTCATTTAGGGTTCATTACCTCTAATATTAATGGTTAAATTGTAATTGCAATCCAATTTAAACACAAACAAATTAAAAATCATTATTCAGGGGGAATAGTAACTACGCCAAAAAAGTTGTTAGTGCTTAAAACTTACCTTGTTGTATTAAATATTACTTTAATTCAATATCCAGTATCTATATTATTCATACTTAAATTTGATTGAGAACCTGAACAAAGTTAAAATGGCTATTTATGCCGAATCTGAAACATACGCTCATAAATAAATGTAATATCGAAAACATTGTGGCTTAATTGAAGTCAAAAGAAAGTAAATGAATACAACAGATTCCAGTTACTGTAAACGTTGGTTTGGTCACATTAAAGCCCGCGGGTCAAACGTTGCCCACCACTGGTTTACTCGCTATAAAATATTCATCGGCTAAGTGGTGAAGCCGTTTGCCTTTTGAGAGCTTCATGCATTGTTTAGGCTGAATGGAGGAAGAGGAAAAGAAAAATAACGGAAAAGGAGGATGAGGAGGAAAAGGGCAGGGGAGGAGATGAGGCTTGGGAATGGGAGGAAAGAGAGATGCAGGGTGGTTAAAAAGAAAGCAGAGGAAAAGAACCCGGACCCCCGACAATGAGTCGCCCCAACTTCACCTGCTGGCTCTTTTTCTAATACACTTTTTTTGGTGGTGTTTTAATTGCAAGCTGTCAATGAAGCGGAAGCCACTTCTGGAATGTTCCTGCGGGAGGCGGCGCCGCTTTTAGCCCACGCGGCAGATGGCGGGCGTAATGCGAGACCTCCTTTGGGGGATCGGCCCGCGACAAGTGTGCTCTTTTAAGCAGACGGACGCCCTACTGTACGCGCTGCAAAGTGACAAACGACAAACCTCGACCTTATTTTCTTTCATCTTCGCTGTTGGGTGCAAAACGCTCGCATCTGGCAAACTATGACTTGACTTGTTTTATTGCTATGCAGGCAGGAAAAACTTTCAATGACGTGGATGCTAAAATACACCAAACTACATTAAACATTCTTTTTGCTATAACTTTAAAAAACATTTTAGTGTCGTCAAATGTGCGTTTAATGCAACATACACATTTTTGTTACAGGCCATGTTGTCATTAATTATATTCAAAGGGCTCATGTCTGCCAACAAGTTTGCCATAATTGATTGACTAATAAATTGCTAGCTTTTTGATGGTTGATAGATTTATTCTAGACATTAAATTTTATTACTAGAAGTTACTTTTGCAGGTTAGTTAGCCTAAAAACAGTAATACAGTAATCCCTCGTTTATCTGCTTCATAAATTACAAGACTTGCCGCAATAGGTAGATAACTGCAATGTTTTTTTAACAATGTTTTTATATGCGGTCTATTTAATATTATTATATACTCTATGTATAATTTTCCTTACTGAAGGTAGACACAGAAATCATCTCCAATTGTAATTTGCCTTTTTTCTCCATTTCATGTTTGTATTATTGATCATACCCTATAAACATTTCCTATATATTTGGTGGATCTAAGCGGCGATATGGTAAATTTGATATAAATGAATCGGACATCTATCACTGTTAACAACGGTCAATGGCATTTTGGTAGTTTTGATAAAATGCTATCGGTATATGAGGGAGAGAAAGATCAGACAGAGATGGGAAGCAGATTAGAGTGATGAAGAACAGAGATGGTAAGGTGTTGACAGAGGCCAGCTAGGAAGATGAAAGAAGTATTTTGAAGGATTAATGAATGAGGAAAACGATAGTAAACACAGTGTAGTAGAAAAACCTGTAGTGGACCAGGAAGTGACAAAGATTAGCAAAGACAATGAAGATTAAGAATGCAAAGGCAGAAAAGTTGGCCCAGATGACATACCTAAGGAGGTATGGAAATGTCTAGCATTGGTAGCGATCTAGTTTTTAAACAATAAAACAATTTTTAACAGTTTTTAAACAATTTTTTTAGTACAATTCAGATGCAAGATGAATGTATGAGAATTCTATTGGTTCCCGTCTTCAAGAAGGGAGTTGTTTCATGTCTCATGGGATAAGCTGAACGTGTAGTAGTGGTACTATATATACACAACAACATGAAATCTGTGCATTCTCCATTTCTTGCATTGTTTTCTTTTTTTAACCGCAGTTGCTTTTCTTTGACCTCCTTACTGCGGGCGGGCACGATATCGCTTTGCGCGAATGGGGGTGTGACCGGTCCGCATTCATAATGAATGAAACTTATATTAGTGTAGACATTATCAATGTATGAGCTTTAAGAAACACAAGGTCTGCCCTTTTTCTTCTCCACTGTCCGGGGCCACGCCCGGACCTGTCTGCCTCGCTCTCGTCGTGTTTTGAAAGCGAGCTCGCTGAAACTTTAATCACGCGAGGTCGACATATAGATCTAATAAAGTACATGTATATTATTTTAGCTCGAGAGGAAGATCGGATACATGTCCAACTCAATAATCGTCAAAAACAATTCAAATGGTTTCCACTTTTACTTCAGAAACACCTTTCTCGCATACATATAGTTTTTTGGATACCTTATCGCAGTTAATCGTGTTATTATTTCACTATTGAGTCATTATTTCTAGATTTATTTAAGTACGGATTCATACACTTTGGTTGATTTCATATTTTTAAATCAAGTCTTTTAGTTTTTCTTCATTTACACATCAAATTTATTTTTTTACTTAACTGATTTGATTAATTTGAGCACTCGGGATCGTCCATAGAAATCCAGCACACTCGCAAAAGCCACTTAAGATGTGGAGTACTTGATCGGCGCTCAAAGGAAATGAACACACCCTCGGTCCGGAAGCGTTTGCCGTGGGGGGGCGCTGTAAGAGGAGCCGGAAATCAATGGTGGGCTGATCTCAACGCAGAGAATTAGCGTTCCCCGTCGTAGTATCAGGTTGGTGAACGGGGAGGAAGAAGAGCCTCCGAAAGCTGAAATGTGAGGCAACTCATAGGGCTTGATAAGGAAATTGGCCAAATGCGTTTTTGTTGACGGCTCGTGTTCCTTCCCGCCTCCCCAAGCGAGTCAAACGCTCGTAGGCAGCAAGAGAAGAAATATAGGGGGGTGTAAGATTGGGTCGAGCTCTATTATATCGCCTTCTCTCAAGCATTTGAAGAAGAACGCCGTGCCCACATTCGGATTTCACTCTTAATACTAACATTCTGCTCTAATGAATAGACGGTGTCAGACGTCTCGAACCATCTTAAGCAAAGTAGAGTCTCAAAAAGGTTTTTGTAGCAATATACACAAATATGGCAACATGACCAGAAAGTAAACTAGTCCTCAAAATGACACTCCTATTGATCTTAACTATAATACTAAACACACAAAACACAGAAACTGAAATACTGTGTATTAGAACAAAAAAAATACTTGGCATTTCTTTTCTCCCAAAAACTGAAGCTAATAAACAATGGTAGAACCTGCTCATGAATATATTATTAGTTCTGCTACTTCAAAGTTAATATTTAATTTTCGTATAAAAAGTTCAGCTACTCTACGTCTTGTTTCCATTGCAGATTCTTTAAAACAAATAGTTAGAAAAGCTATATAAAATGATTCAAGATTAAAAATAAAGCGGAAAATATATATATTTAAAAAAAACATAATTTTCAGGGAAACTAATTCGCCTAGCACTGAAAGAAATTGAGAAATTAGTTTACAAATGAGATAAATGTGAACATAGTGCAGACACACACACTGCAAAAAGTCGCTATCATATCTCACAGTGCGATTTCTCTCTAGAGAACATTAAACTTCACACACACACCAAAGCACTAGCTTCTCATCCAATCACGGCAAAGCTGCAGTGGTAAAGATGGCGTCGGCCCTGCTCGGTCGGGCCTGAACACGCCGCCGCTGAGCGCACAGCTGCGTACCGCAACTTCCATTCGGATTAAATGGGAACAGAAGAGCCCATTAAAGTCATTTACATACATTTCGGGTGCACTGAGGGTGGGGGGTGGGGTGCAAGAGCTGATGCGCCAGCGCATGCGGTGCATACATTAGCACTTGAAAGCGTACATCCCGCTCCAGCGCGGGTATATGTGATAATATATTATTAATCAGAAGCATATCAAAAAGGAGACTTTGCATGACGACGTAATACTGGAAGCAGGAAGTCCAACAACTTCCTCCCTAGCGACAAAGTTCCTGCCCCGCCTCGTTTAGGCGTACAAAAACAACAAATTGCGTGTTTATAAAAGTAGAAAAACACATCCGCGAGACGTCCTGCTCATGCCGAAGCAACAAGAGACGCTCGGTAGCTTCACTTCATTAGACTTGAATTCATATTTTGCCGTTGAAGTTATTAATGGAGGATTATAAGCAAAATTCTGCCATTTTTGGCCCTAAAATCTCACACAATGGATCACTACAAGTCACTCCCAAAAATCAAGTGCATATATATTGTTGATAAAGTGCCGCTTTCACCAGTGAAAATGAATGTATTTTCATTAACTATGCCAAAAAAGGGGAAGTGTCAGTAGTGATTAACATGCGAGAAACACAAGTGTCACTCAAAACAAGCTAATTTCCTCAAAACGACATAGCGAGAAGCTGACATGTTTTCAAATATTGGGGGTGGGGGGACTGATGGAAAGTCTTTTTGAAGATTACAAACGTGAAAAAACGTTTGTGGGGGATGAAGACATCCTCTTCATCCTCTCACTCAAGAGTCGACGTGTCAGTGGGAAAGCAAGACGTGAAATTCCCCCGCCGGGCGTGCAGGTCGTGCACCCCGCTGTGCGTGCGCTTGTGCTTCAGAGTGTGTATAAGAAGGTTTTGTCACTGCTGATCCCCACGGACCTTTTGGGGTGTTTGATAAATCCCCGATGTTTTAATCGAGCGCTGACCTTGATGAAAGCAGCCGCCGCTGTCGTTTATCAATTAGGTGGGACGACAGGGGGACGGAGAGACTCTGAGGCCCAGTGGATGCAGCCATTTTGATTTTTTTTTTCTCTACCTTCCAGAATCTCTTGCAAAATAATCCCTACGGTTCTCCGCTTGGTAAATCCAATCCCCGACACTTGCTACGTGACAAGTGTACTCTTATATCCCTCTGGATGGTGTTCTCCCCATTTATTGGAGATTTTCAAGCAATCATATTTTAAGGGTTACAGTATACGCTCCAATTTTTGCAATCTGAGGTTGCACAGCTTCAGTGCAGTAGCAAATACTGACTGCCACATTTGGCTCTACTTGTAGATGAGTCATCATTTGAAAAAAAGGAAGAGACAATACATGCCTGCGTGAATTGTTTGCATGTTTATAAAACTATAATGTCCAAAAATCTATCGTGATATACTACGAGGCAAATCCAATTCATTCTATGCAATAGCAAAACATTTTTAATTGTCAAATAACAGCTGTACAACTGCCTTGACTTATGGAAAAATGATGGCTGGTGTTCCAAAACAAGGAACTTGCATCTTGAATTATGCTCATATCTAAAGAGAAAAATAAACAAACTAGTGACAGCTTTATTTCACAACCAAACTGTAAATCAAGGAACTCGCATTGAATACTTAATATCTCAACCGTAGCAAAACAAAAGTAATTGCTCAAACAACAGCAGGTTGCTCCAAAAAAACTCAAGTCCATGCTCTCGTATTTCATATTTGGCCAAGGGATGTCATAAAAACGCAACAGTCAGATAAGTCCCATGTAAAAATCAGCTTGAATCAAAATGAAAAAACAACCTTCTTAAGTGAAAAACACACATCCAAACAGCAAACTGGAAGGAACCCATCAAAATATAACTGCATTTGAATCTAAAAATCTAACGATGAAGAGCAAGATATCAGAAGTACAAGATATTTATAATTCAACGACACCCGAAACGCGTATAGCAGGAGGATCTGAGGACGAAGGTGGATTTTTCCATCTTTACATCCCCCGACCCCCCCCGCGAAATCATTCCATGTAGATACTAATCCCTCCTTTACTCCGCTTGCCAAGTCAAACATTCCAAAGGGAGCGTAAACAAGTGTCTGACCGCTAATCTGCACGTGGGCGTCGCGTGTTTTGCTGTCGCATCTCGGGAGAATACAGCCGCCACCGCGCGGTGCAGCGTCGGGGGATTTGGGCTCGGCGGAAGAGATTTTTGCATGCCCTATTGTCAGCTGGGAGGGGATCTTAAAGGCGCTTCTTCATGTTTTACACAACCCAGATCGGGTCGGAAAATGACATCGCCTAGTGAAATGGATTGAATGTCTAAAATTAGATCAAATCAAAGTTTTTCATCCCGGAGTTGGCCCAGCACCGACCTTTCGGAATGGCACCCCTCAAACACCGGACCACAGATTGACTTCGCCATCAGCAAAACGACAGAGCGACTGCTCATGTGTAAAACCCACCCATTGCCTTCACTGTGTGTGTGTGCGCGAGTGTGTTGGGGGTGGTGTTACCAGACTCCGCCTTCTATCCCTGCAGCATTTTACAGTCTGTTTAACTTAAAAAAATCACCATGTCCCACTTTTTCCGGGCCTCTGTAAAAGAGCGCTTCGACGTTATTCGTGGATCTCATTGGGCCCCTGGCAATGCAACCAGCTTCGTAGGCACAGCTGGGAAAACTGCTCATGCTCGGTGTTTACGGTAAGTACAAGTAAGGACACTTGTGTAAAAGGATGCCGGTGGAAGTACACATAAAGTCAACTTTCGCAAAGTCACGCTTCGGAAACTGTTTTTGGGATAAAAAGAGTGCCATCTGTTTTCTAAACATCTCATTGCTCAATCTGTATAAATAAGAGACTTATGGTATCGATTTCTATGACCTAAAGTCGTGACCGGACGTTTTGTCGAAAGACGTTTGGTCCCCGGACGTTTGGTCGACCGGACGTTTGGTCGACCGGACGTTTGGTAGAACGGACGTTTGGTAGAACGGACGTTTGGTAGAATGGACGTTTGGTAGAACGGACGTTTGGTAGAACGGACGTTTGGTAGAACGGACGTTTGGTAGAACGGGTTCGCATGCAATTGATAGATTTTACCATTGGGTGAATAGGGATTTAATGACTATTATTTAACATTGAGTGAATAGGGTTAGGATTAAACAAATGAAAGTCTCGTGACTCAAACCTCGGGACTCGCGAACCCGCCGACCAAACGTCCGTTCTACTAAACGTCCGGTCGACCAAATGTCCGGTCAACCAAACGTCCGGGGACCAAATGTCCTTCGACGAAACGCCCGAGTACCACCTAAAGTGGCTAATTTTGGTTTAAATCCAAGGCTTTTGGAAGATGTTTGGGCAACGATAACTGAATTTTAAGGAAAACTTTAGCAAGAAATGTTACTTGATTACTGTCAATAGGCGGCATGTGAATGCTCATCTTGGGGTGGCTAGTCCCGACTGAGGCAACCGATCAAGCCTTTTATTCCGACGACACGAGTCTAATCTGCGATCGGCGGGGCTCCGGCTCGGGCCCGATTATTTACAGCAGGCTTTCAAAAGGTTCTGCTGATCTCACTCGGCTCTTATCGGAATGCGTCGACAATAAAAAGTGACTTTGGGAGCTCCGAGAGCCAAAAAAGATGAGCTGATTAGATGCCGTCCGAGTCGGAGGTGCATCGGTCCGACGCGGCCCGAGAAAAGCCGCCGCGCAAGCGCCGCAACCCTCTCGCTGACCAACCCCCGCCCGCCTGCCCGCCGCTTGGTACTGCAAATGTGACTGGCCTCAAAGTGCTGACTGGCTCACAGTCCATTGAGTTTGTGCTCCTTATCAAATTACAGCCACCTCAATAACCCGCGAGCTGCAGCACGCCGCCAGAAATGAGGTTTTCTCCACAGCCGCCCGCCCCTTCTTTCTTTCTACTCTCGCAATTTCTGAAAAAAAAAAGAAAGAAAAAAAATCAAGCCGGAGAGGGTTTGCGGATGTGAACGTTTAGTAATTTTGAGCAGTAGAAAGGCAGCAGGGCTGGGAGGATGGTGGCAAGGTACTGAAGCACGGAATTGTGTGTGTGGAGGGTGGGTCGGCGGAGTAGTGTGTGTGCACGCTTGTGTGTGTGTGTGTGTGTGTGTGTAGGGGTTTGGAGTCAACCCACCAATTTGCTGGATCCGACAGATGATCAAATGGAAAGCAGTGACTGTGTAGTAGAGGATATACGACGCAGCTCATGTTGAACATTTGAAACTACTCTTTGTTCGAGATAAATTTTAAAGGTCTTAGTCTGGTGTCAGATTCAGTCTTGAGCTTGACTTATTCTCCATCTTCGGTCATGGTCTCGGTTAGTATATTGGTCTGTGTGGGGAATCAAGTCACTGGGATTAAAAGCAACGGTCACAATAACTCATTTCATGCAAGTGTTATTCCGAAAAGGAATATTTATACAACACAAAGAAAATTATGTTTCGTTTCTTAGGAAGAAAACACATGAGAAAAGAAGAGTTGAAGAAAATGTGCTTTATTTAATTTCCTGATAAAGCACATTTTCTTCAACTCTTCTCTCTAACTGAGGAAAAATGTGACAATCCGAAGTTTTAATTCTTCTGCGCTTATTTGTCTCTGTGCTTCCCATGATTGGCGACCAGTCCAAAGTATACCTCACTTCTCGAGCCCATATCCAGTCAGTTCCGGCTACATCCTTCTTGACCCTCACGAGGGCGAGTTCAACGGAAAACATTTGGCAGTCGGGGGTCGTGCATTCCCATTTTGCTGGCCAGATGGCCTATGCCTTCTGGGAGCATTTTTTCTTTTACTTCCAGTCCAACAACTGCTCAGTCACCCGATTCCACCTGGGTCCAACCTGAGCCCCTGTCAAAGAAAATGACACTGGCCCCCAACCTCCGTTCCCACCCACCCGTCACCTGCGAAGCCCCCCCCCCTGCTTTGAGGCGACTGCGCTAGGTCATCCGTCTCATTTTGCCGCTGTTATTACAGAGTCCAAACGAAAAGCCTCATTGCGAGCCATCCGGCCAGACAGCTGATGGATGTCACCGTGCGTTACCGGCGGAAGCGCGCTGCTTCAGGCTACCGAGTAAATAAGACCCTTTTCACATCCAAGTAATCCATCTCTTCCCAGTAGGTGAGTTTACCGTATCCACCTTTTGACGACCAACTGATTTCTTTACCAGCTTGTAATTGGGCCGCAGTTAAGGCCTAGACTATAAAACCCAGAATGATCACGTTTCAGTACCATTTTGGGAAACAGACATCTAGTCGAAATAGAAGATGTCTACTGCCAACAATGGCAGCCAAAAAGCTAAATATGAAATGGCAGCCTAAAGAAAATGAGTTGATTTAAGATACACTGAGTTTAAAAAATTAGTTTTGAACATTTGAGACTTGTTTAGCCCTGTCAAAAACTCAGACTTGTTCTGGGTCTCGGACTTTGCTTGACTCCTAAAAATAATGATCCTTACTTGGCATTCTTGGACTCAGTCTATTTTATGGTCTTGATCTTGACTCTCAAAAGTCTTGAACATCATCTCAGTGGTCCTAGTCTTGGTCTCACGTCACAAAAGTCAGAATCTCAGAGATTCTAGATTTAAAACCAGTTTGTTGACAGTAACATAAGGTTTTAAGTGAAAATCATATCAATTTGCACAAAACATTCTAAAACAAGTTTTGTCTGACTTGCTAAAAAATAGCAGAAAATAAGTGTTACCCAATGCTATTAAAAATAGCACACAGGTACTTTTCTATCAGTTATCATTTTGTTAAAACTACATGAAAGAGAACAATAGGATTGTCAATTTGAGACAAATGCAAAGTCCTGAATGTTACCAATTCTCCGAGCTAAAAATATACGATGTAAACAAGTCGGTCTTGCCCTCAACTGTCTACCATTATTGCTCCCAATGTAACTCTCAGCCCTTTTGACAAGTAATTGATTCATTTCAGCGCTTGTAATTGGGCCATCTTTAATGCATGCTAATGGTGACTGGGGATGCATTTATGGAACTGACATAAACCACCTAATCTCACCTCCACTTCGCGCACTTTGCCCCTTCTCGCCACCTCATGTGAATTAACATCAATATTTTCTTACTTCTACTATCCAAAGCCTGCTTCATTCATATGTTAATTTCCGCAATTAGCATTAAACAGGGAAATAAGCCACCGTTGCACACTCACGTGGGGCGCCAGGGTTACTCTATGCAATGCGTTGTCGTCAACACCAATGCGCAATACTTTAACAAAACAATGAGGACATTGATCACAAGGAGGTTGAATAAATATCAAATAGAAATTTGAAAAAATACAACAAACAACAGTGTGGCCTCAATTACTATTAGTTTAGTTATTGTCAAACAAAAAACATCTAATGTACTCCAGTATAATGACTGAATGTAGGTAGATTTGTAATATTGTCAAGCAGCCGTAATCTAAACAAGAACACCATTTCAAAATTCACTCAAGCCATCAATCTAACATCAAACTCCTCCCTTTGGAATCCCTCACTATTTTTGATTGGCCGCATCGCTCCCGTTTTGTTGTTGCTTGTCGGTGGAATCCCTGTAACCAAAAACCTCTTGTGGTCACAAGGCAGAACATTTTGCTCGTAAAGGTTCCGGTACACTAAGACACATGTTTGTTTATGTCCCTTTATGTTGGGGAAAAGACGGAAAATCAACAAAGCAGAAGAGAAATGGTGATTCCAACAGAGGCTTTGGGAAGGATAGAAATGCTCCGAGGGGGTAGACAAAATACTATACTGCTTAGAATTGTAATATGGTTTATTGTAAATTTAGCAAGGACACATTCAAAGCCATTGATGGTGTTAGAGGCTAACCCAGTCAAAGTTGGCCATTCATTCCGGTTCTAATTGACGAGATGTCCATTGCTGATAATGGCAGTCAGTGCTTAATAAAATTAATAAAAAAATAAAGCTGGTGTTTTGTAATGTTGTCGCGAGAGAATGAGTGTGCGTCCGTGTTAAATAATTAGCATATGTTGATTAGTGTGTCCTAATTAGCAAGACTGTGTGTTAATTAACGAACAATGTGTGACAAGGTGAGTTCATTCAACAGCGTGTACCGAGTGTGAAGGTGTGGGCTTGTTGTCGGCCATGTAGAATAACGATTTTTTTTTTCGGTATTACATACTCGTGGCTAAAAATACTCGTTCTGCAAATCATCTTCGTTGAAATGAAATAAAATGCCATTTCTTTCAGACACAAAAGAGGAAGAAAAATGAAAGTGTTTTGTGAATTACACGATAGGATACCGATTCTTTGAACATCGACACAATCAATGGCTATATTGCACTGTCTGTCACAATTCCATTCAAAGGCCTTCCATCGATTTAAAACCATGACGTTCTTGACAATTTAGTTGCTGAACCGTTGTCATTTGAATGATTACCATTTTAAACATATCACCTTAGGTAAAGATGATTATTTTGCTCAATGTTTTGCATTTATATTGGATTTTACATCAATCGCTGCTTAACCAGTCCAGAACCCGATCCAGAAGAATGCATTGTAAAGACCCCTTCGTAATGATAACCACTCTAGTTAAGGAGTCTCAATTCTGTAAATGTTGATTTTGGCCACCTGAAAATATTCCAGAACAAACTAGCTAATGGCTGCTATTAACAGAAAAAAACAAATCAAGTCATTGATGTGGTTTAAGGACACCCCCCTATTCTCAGCTTCCCTGATGAGCGTCGATCTCTTGAAGGACGACCAAACCACATTCCAAACGTAATCATCACAGCTGCGCTGGCCGAGTAATAATTGGTCTCACGCTGTTCACGCCGCACGTTATCGACATTAGCTGCCCGTTCCACAAAATAGAAAACCTCAGGATACGACGTACCGGAAAAAAGGTGAGGTTTCAGTGTAAGTGTGAGAGCTTTGTCTTCACAGTGTCGCCGATCTCGATCCCGTCCCTCGCTACCTCGCCGGCGGCCCGCGAGGGGCATTCAAGCATGGCGAGGAAGAGGAGGAAGAGGAGGAAGAAGAGGACGTCCCCAGAGCTGCGTGAAATGAGCCGTAGGGGGGAAACAAATAAAATGAAAGCTGCGAGCGGCCATCCACGAGCCCTCCACGTGCTGCCTTTTCACGGCCAATCGGCTGACTCTGACCTCCTGCCTCCCCTGCAATTAATGTCATACTAAAAAAAAAATCCATCATAATTTAGGGTTTCCCATCTGTCTGAGATACCTCCTACCGTTTGGGTGGATTTTCTACTTGGAATCAGCCAAATAGAGCGGATTCAAAACAAAATGTCCGATTTCAGTCCTCCCAAATTTTTCCTGCATCCAAAACTAGCACTTTAAAGGGAAATGAGTGATTTCCTGATTGATTTTTAAGCAATGCTCCTTCAGAATTCTTCACGCATCCTGTCATGATGGACGTTTCTCGCAAATTTGCTGTTGATTTTGCGTGAAACTGGTGCAAGAACAGTTATGAAGAACGAGCGCATTGAATTTTTGTTTCGGTGAAACTGATGTCGGTTTTAGAACTTTGCAACGGTGACTTTTCGCTATTAATGAGGTGGACTAATATTGCCGAAAAAAGAAGAAAAATATGACTCGATGTCAACAATCGCGCAAATTCTCTCACAACTCCAAGAAGCCCTTTGTTGTCCGAAAAGCTCGTTAACGACCGAGCGCCATCGCTGAATAAACAGTGAGGCGTTTGCCGCTAATTGCCACCTGACGTGCACTGGTTTAGCAGGCGTGCTAATTAAAACCTGTGCTGCCGGAGAAGATGGGGAAAAAAAAACAAGTCATTATGGGCGGAGGTGAGGACATTTGCAAGAGTGGAAGAGTATTAGCGCGCCGCATGCTAATTGAGGCGACGGCAGGCAGTTGGTACGGTGCTCCGGGGGCTAGCACGCTCCCGCGATGTTTAGCATTATCGGCTAAGTGGAGATATGCACGCGTCGATGCACTGAATTGAGCCGCCGCGCTGATGGAATGCTAAGAATTGGCCTGTACTATCCAAACAGGGACCGTTTCACATTGGTTGGTGGACACGTGCATAGCGTATTGTCAATAGGTTGTCAATGTTTGACCTGAAAGTTCAAACATGTAAAACTCAGAATGCCTTGCAAATAAAAAGAAAAAAAATACATAAACGTCTTTTATGCGCATATAAGCCGAACCCTCAAAATTATTTTGAGCGACAAATACGGCTTATATGCGAGTAAATACGGTAAATCTTTCATGATTTAACTAGTCTTTCATATTCCATTCAATTTACATAATCCAGACTTTAAAAAACACATTTAAATGAATGTTTTTTTCTCATTCTAAACATTTTAATCATAATGGCATATGGTAAGGTAGAGCATATTGTATTGTTTGTAGCGTGTTTCCTTGACACCAAGTAAAGCGGGCCTCCATTTTTTTGTCTTTTGTTTTGATATCCCTGCACACAGCCATGCTCACACATATAAATGTGTTTGTGGCATTGTCGTGCACTGGCAACAAATGTAATTCTGTTCAATTTGTAAAGGTCTAGTGGGGTAAGACGGTGGTGGCGGCGGCGGCAGAGGTGGCGGGTAGGGTAGCCTTCAGGGGGGAGAAAAAAAAAAAGGAACTCCACTCACTCGCTCACACACCAAATGAAATTTCCAAATCCAAACGACTGAGCTGTGATTTACAATCCTCCCTCCGGGGCGGCGACAAGCGAGAAAACATTTCAATCAGGCACGCCGCTGTCGCAGCTGTGGCCATCGTGAATCAGCTGTTTAAGAGGAGTCAACGTGGTCAAATTTAGTCTGGAAACGCCGGAGTAATATTTTCATATCAAGGTAGACCCATTTTTTAAGCTGTGTGCTTTTATCAGCGACGCAAGCATATGAATAAGTGATATGATGTTGACTGCATTTGGCATTTATCACGATGACATGCAAGAGTTAGAATAATTCACTCAATGACGTTGTCGGGGATGGACTTCCGATCCATGTGATCACTGCAAACCCTTCCACTCCGAATGGATCGAACGTTTAACGCCATCAAAAGCAGCCAATTTGTTAAATTACTGAGTATAATATTAAAGCAGTTAGAACGGTGGGAAGGTTGTTGATGTGTTTCGTTGTTTCTGTGCTTTAAGTGGTAATAATTTATAGTCATGGTGTGTTCGTTGCAGAGATGTGTGTTCGTATTTAGAGCAATTTTACTTTTTTCCATTATCGTCAATGCCAGAAAGTTAAAAATGATGATAGGACAATGTAAAAAAAAAAAATGACCCGCAGTCATGCTTGAAGCTAATGTTATTAGCCACCTAGGCGTGCTTTCACAGTAAGTTTCTAGAGCTCAATTAAAAAAAATCTATCTAATTGTAATGCAAAAGGACATTTGCCGCAGCTCGCTAAAGTGATGTTCCCGCACCACTGTATAGCTATTTTCAGAGGCGAGACTCGAGTGCGAGGAGGTGCGAATTGGGGTGGGGGTGCGCTTTTATTTGACACAAGGGCCTTTTGTTCAAAAAGTAAAGTGTGCCACGTCTCGGCCGAGAATTGGACTCTCCGACGGTAGATTGAAACAGAATCAACTGCAATGCGTTAACCCTTCTCCCCAGGGGGTCTGACGGGCGACGACGGTGGGGGGGAACCGAGGCTCGGGCTCATTCCTCAAACTCATCTCCAGCGCTAACGAGAGCCCGCGTAGTGACAAAAACCCATTAGGCCACCCCCGGACGCCGTCGCCATTTACAGCTGTCAATAGCGCGCCAGGGCCCGCAGTAATTACCCCCAGGAAAGAAGAGACGCCGCGCTTAGCGTCGACGTGTCCTCGCGAGACCGCCGACTCTGACTCCTTCGCGTTTCGAAGTCGCTTTGGTTCTCCAGAGGGGGATGAAGGGGGTGAGGGTGGGGGGGATCAAGGCCTGAAGTGAGGCGAGGAAAAGGGGGGATTGTGTCAAGAGTATTCTTTGCATTCCGCTTCGCCTTGAACCATCAGAACGGGAGAAAAAAGGGGAACTCTGGAGCGTTGGATGCAGGGATGAAAATACCCCAATGGAATAATGGCAGAAAATTCCTTTATTTCAAACCGGATGACAGACAAATCCCCCCAAATCAATAGAAGCCAGGATACAAAGAGCAAACGGACCATTTGCAAGGTTGACAAGGGGAGTTACCGACAACCAATAATGTCGTCTAGCTTCATGCTCATTACGTATACTATATTCAAAACAGTTCACATCCTTGACTGGGGCGAGATGATGTTATATTTCCGCGTTCCGGTTGAAGGCATCGTATTTTTGACACGACTGTTAAAGATTAAGGATATTACGCCTGACACACTTATGTCTAACACCTACAGATGGAACTGGTTAATTCCCGCGATATTAGAAGGATAATCAAATTTCCGTCCCATGGTTTGTTACATCACTTAATGTTCTTCGGGATGCATTATCGATTCCTGCCAATAGTGGTTAAGGACTTCACGGATTACAGATTTTCAGAATACGGTGGATAGACGTCTTCAATTTGCCTAAAATGATTTCATGTTTCTTTAATTTCTTTAGTGCTATTGATGACAAAGTCATACAAAGGGATTGTATTTCTATCAGGTGGGGGCACGTTGCAGAACCCACAAATGACAGCAGATATAACGGATTACAATGCAGGGGGCAAACATAACAAACGTGCTCGAAGGATTTAGTGATCCCCCACTGCCCGCCGAGAGATAATAGAGTTGGCTTTACGATTGTCGCCATATGCAGGCCCTTTAGCCGTTAAACAGCAAATGTCGTCCTTTTACGAGCACGCAGACCAACCCGACGCTGCAGAAAAAAAAAGCCTGCGAGACAATATCGCCACCACTACGCACACATAAACACAAGGGACTTCTATGGCCGTAATCCCCATTCCTTGTCAAAAATTTCCGCACATAACCCAGCAAGGCGTTGAATTACTGTAATTGACAAGGTTTTTTGTGTTTTGTTTCCTTCACATAGATTTTTCTGGAAATATCTTTGACACGTACCAAACCTTTGATTTCGTGTCGATACCTTTAAGGCAGAACAACGACTGGCTGTGCAACATGCAACTGATTTCAAGCTTCCATTTCACATTGCGACCATTCACACAAAAACTAAGACAAGGCAAAAGTCAAGGCTGCTTTGCCTAGCAATGTGAAAGAATTTTATATCGGAGGGTATTAGACGCCTATTTAGTTATGGCACCTTCATTTTGTGCGGTGCCTTTCACGTAGGAAAGAACATCAAAGATGATGTGATGTAGACTAATAGCAATAATAAGGCAAATGATAAGCAAGTTTACACAAGGCGTCATTTGGAATGCAAACAAAGTGCGACGCAGTCTAGCGAGATAATGACACCGCCCCCCTTCCTACTGTACATTCTCTACGGATTCACGCCGTCGCAACGAGCGAGGGGGATGGAAGGAAGGCAGGATGGAGGGAGGGAGGAAACGAGGGGAGGTGGAGTGGGGCGGTCGCACAGCAGACGGCATCCCAGGAATGAAAAGCGCCGAGCGTGGGGAGCGGTCGGGGAACGCTGCGTGTGACTCACAGGGACGTTTCCCGTTTTGCGGCACAGTGAGGAGTCTCCGCCAGAAAAAAAATAACAACAACGTGATGCTGCCAAAGAAGATGACTCACAGGAAGTTTAAGCTTCTTGCCTTCTAAAAGACAAAATAAAAAAAAAACATTTAGGATGAGGATGTCAAAGAATTGGTTTGTATATTCACTATTATAAAGAATTTATCAGTATAGAAAACAAAAGGGTGCAAAATGATGGTTCAAAATGACCAAACAACAGTATGTAGTCACCAACAAAGCAGATCTAACAAACCTCTTGTTATGCCACATATAATAATAAATAAATAGAAAAATTTGGCATGGAATAAGGGAAAATTCAAATGAGGACGATGCCACATCAAGCCAGGAAATTGAACCGATAAAATTCCTTTTTACTCCACTTTTTCAAATCTCTGTTATGCTTAACGAAAAGATAGGAAATAAAAATGCACACGAACTACAGGAGGGGAAAAAAGTCACCGAACTAAAAGACGAGATTGAATAAAAATAACAGAATTGGGGCATTGACAGAGGATGTGGATTCCAAAAAGATGAATAAGCAATGAAAAGGGCAGAGAAATGAAACACACAATACGCCTTGATATGCCCCTATTAGCCGAAGCAACACGGATGATGAAAAAACAATGCTACAGTAGCAACGCAAAAACTGTCAACCAATCAAAGACACAGAGTCCCATGTTAGGCCACCTGGTTACACAAAACCAAAATATTCAGAGAGAAGTTAGGAACAACAGCGGGGGAGGATTCTGCTATGGTTACACAAAACAAACAAAGGAAAAAGATTAGACACGGTAACCGAAAATCAAAACAAGAGGGAAAATGCTCGCGTCTCTATGAGGCGATGCATCAAACGCAACGACTAACTTCTTTTTATGCCACCTTTGAGAATCTCCAGGTTCTGCAAAATGAGAACAAATTAAAAACGCTAAGGTAGTGGAAAAAAAAGAAGAATTCCAAATGAGGGAATAGCAATGCTTGGTGCCAGCAAACAAAAAACCAACCAAACTCCTCGTTATGCCACCATGGGGAATCTCCATGCAATCTAAAAGAATAGGTGGGAAATTAGAAGGCATGAAAAGACGTATGTGCAACACACAAGGCAATGAACCCGCTGTTATGCCACCTTAGGGGTTTTTGCAGTACAATAGGAACAGGTTCAAACATGCAAGATGCACAAAACTACAAAATTTGAAGCAGCACCTAACTTCTTGGTATGCCACCTTGTGGAAAATGAGGTCCAACCACTGTGGTTATACAAATGGGGGTGGGATGACCAAGCAGTAATGTACAATAAACTAGTATACACCCCCGTTGTGCCCCCTCGTGTGCAAAACAAAGAGTATGTGGGAAATTTACACAAAAAAACCCATCTCACAACTCTTTGTTGCGACACTTTAGGCAATCTATTTCACACAAACCTAATAGTAAGCAGAAAATTAAGTGTGAATGATAGTGAGAGTGAAAATCCAACCTATCGTCTACATTAAGCGCCAAACTCCTTGTAATGCCACCTTTTGGCAATTAGCCTGGGAATTAAGACTCCCATAAGAGATGCCACTCAAACGTAGGTAATTTTTTGGTCTGTTTGCAAAGTCCTACCGCGAGAAAACATTTTTTTTTTTTTGCATTGTGAGAGTCATTTTGTCGTGGCGACACCGAAGAGACCAGGCGAGAGCCGAGAGAGTTTTATCACCGTTGCGGTAGCCACTTGTAATTTAGCACACGGGATGGACTTGGAGGAGGCGGGTCACGGGAGGTAACTTGCAGCTGGAAAAAAAATGCCCACCTCACTCTGGACAAGTTGTGCAAAAGTCGAGATGACTTTAGTGATGGATGAGTAGTAACGAGACCCCCACACCCCGTCCCAGGATGTAATACAGAAAGGGTCGGAGAAGGTGGTTGGGGGGTCTTACCTCGGGCAGGTAGAGGAAAGCGGGAGGACACTGTAGCGAGTGCGGTAGCATCCCCGAGCCAGAGAGCAGCAGGCAGCCGGAGTTGGCCATGGAGCTCAGCGTGGGGTAACGGGACGCTTTGCGCATTTACACGGGGGGATCCTCGGGCTGTGGATCTGGCTGGATGTCCTCAGATCGTACGGTCTTCGGCTTTGTCACTTTCCCTTCCCTGGCTGTGGCGCGTGCACCGGAGCGGGACGACAACGTGGGCTGCGTTCCGCCTTGATCGCGATCTCTGCCTTGCCCTTTCTCAGCGTGTTTCTGGAGCTGGCTTTCTCGCTCTAGTCCTCGCCACCACTCTGTTTACTTTGAGCGGCATAAAAGGCAACAAAAGCGTCGAGACACAGAAGGGGAGGTTCCGGCGAGGAGGAGGGATTGCCGTGCCGACAGGGGGTTGGCCCGTTTTGGGGTGGGGGGGTTGGTGGGGGTTGTCTTACTGATGAAGTCCCCGGTGGATTCCGACATCAAACGGTCCGGGAATGGGGATGACATTAGAACAGCTGATCCGAGGCATTAGCAGCTCGCGGGACGCCGCACGCTGCTTTTTAATTGCGGCCCCCGCTCCCCCCCGAAAACCCTCCCCCAAAATACACGCCTCTCGGCGGATGCTCCGGCGCTCAAGGACAGGCTGCCGCGGCGTGGAACACATGTAGCAAAATGTAAGCGTTACGCCACAGCTGCCCTCATGGACGATCTTTTAATGCTTTAGAGTTTAGACGCATGCACAAATGGTTTAAAAGCAGAGAATATTTTTAATAGGCGGATAACATTATTATTATTTTTAAATATGGCTAAATGTGGAATTTTCTTACAAATAGTTATTCCGTAAGTAGAAATGCAATATAGGTATTTTCTGGCTTTTTTTGCCTGTTAGTGGAATAAGTGGCAATATTCAGCAATTTTCTTACACATATTCTTAATTTTTCTAAAAAATCATTGAAGCAGATCAAAATGGATAAAAAAATGTAAGAAACCAGAGCCAGTTTTACAGTTGACTTATCCATTATAGTACAAAAATAAAGTTTGGTCTGAAGAGGACATAATGCATATTTTCAGGATGTTCGATTTTTATAAATTATGTATTGAAATAGCTTTCCTCATACAGCATGATGAAATTTGGTAGATAAAAATATCACCAGGAGACATGCAAAAAATCTCAAAAAAGTCTCCCACTTAGGTCCAATTTGACCATTTTAAGGACTTATTTGTCTCAACTTTCAAGAGACTAGAACGATGATGCCAATTAGGCTTTTTGTCGAGTCAATGATGATGACAAAGCCTATGTCCGATTATTATTATTATTAAAACATACAGAACATCGTCTACTTGGGTCTGAAAGGGCGAGTTCATCCTCAATCAGTCAATTTTCAGTTTCTTTCAAATTTCCAAAATACAAGCCCAAAATAGTTCCCCTCGGCATGATGAAATTTGGCCAACATACTTTATTTATCATAACAAGGTGCTCAAAAATATCTCCAAAAGCTTTGCCTAGAAACATCCCCTACCCCTCGTGAGTGAGTTAAGAAAGTGTATTCTGTTTGAAATTCCCTTCAAACACTGAGTGAGAGAGCCCAGTGAAATTAAGAGCATTGGCATTAAAACACATCACAATGGTGGACTCTCCCTTCAATGACAGTTGGTTGACTAAATGTGCTCATCAGTGAACATCCAGCGTCCACATGAAGCGGTTGCAGGGACAAAACCAAAATTCCGCCCGCGCTCGTGCTCGTGCTGAGCAGAGCGCGCGGCACCGCCAAAACCCGCTGGCGCCTTCCTTTGAGTGTGTCTCTTTCCTCATTCATTCCGTTTGATAGCGCTTTAAAGGCGGCGCGCAGACAAAGAGAATGTACAAAGAGACGAGCTTACATCACACTTTTATGACCCCCAACATTGCAAGCCGATGAAAACTTGGACTTGATTACGTCCACGGCTCGCTGACCATCGCTTGGGAGAGCCAAGATCAAGACTGGGACAAATGAAAGACGAAACCAGAGCAAATTTTAAGAGCAATCAATGGGATCCAAAACAGGCTGAAAAAAATGTAAAAAGCTTGCCATATTTTTGGAAATAGAAGTCGCACTAGCCAAAAAATGCACAATTAAGGTGAAATAAATAAATATTGCACTAGAGCAAGGATGTCAGACTCGGTTGGTTCGCGGGCCACATTAACGTCAACTTGATTTTATGTGGACTGGACCATTTTAGATATAATATTTAGATTTATTTAAATAAATGGATTGAAAGAACTGGATTAAAATCCCTAAATATTCAGTTTTTATAGATCTAAAACAATGTTTATTTTAGCTTTTTTAAATATATTTTAGATTTTACAAAAGGATTTTTGAACTATAAACACAGAAAAATTGATTAAAAAATTACAATTATTGATTTAAAAGGGGGAAAATCAGGAAATGTAATATACATCTATACTCTTTATTTTAATTTGATCCTAAAAGAGAAAGTTGGCACTCATTATTTACTTTCCCGGGCCACACAAAATGATGCGTCGGACCAGATTTGGCCCCCGGGCCGCCACTTTGACACATATGCACTAGAGTATTCGCTGTGGGGACCCTTCAGACGAAAGTCCACCCAACGCCAATGTTAAAATGATCAATAAAGGCCTAGAGCAACCTCTTCCGTCATAGTGTAAAACAATAACTCGTGAAATGATGTAATAATGTGTTCAGAATTTAACGTACAAGTCGCGCCCGGAAAATACGGTACTTGCCTCGTCTTTCTTTGGGGTCGGAATTATAATTGACTGCCTCCCATTGATAGCGATAAGAGTTTGTTCCATCCACAGATCCAATTCCACAAAAAAAAAACGCTGTTAGACAGCTCTACAAAAAGTACATTAACAATAAAGTCTTATGGAACATACATGAAGACCTTCACTCTCATTTTGTTCATTCTTTGAAAATACAACCCTCAAAGCAAGTTCCACTTGTCATCATAAAATTCCGTACCATCAACAGAAGCACTAAAAGAATTGTGAAACCAAGCCAATGAACAACCCATGACAAACATGCAAGTGGCTGGCAGGCACCATAACCACGCCGACGCCTTTCGTGTGCCATAAACGTGAGATCGATGCATCGTAAAACGTAGCCGGCAGTAAATGTGGCACGGGAGTGTGTACTCGGGCCATACCGGGTCTTTTGAGAGCCTCCACGCAACACCATAATAGTGTTTCTACTGACTTGGAGAACTGTTATTATGCGTTACGATCCAAATACAACGGTAGTTACGAGTTTTCAAATGACCAGCTATCACCTGCTTAAGAAATCCTGGCGTGGGGAATTGAAAGGACTCCTCAATGCAATTTTTACACAACAGTGCAAGGAAGAAAGTCAAAAACTAAGATTGCCTCTACTTTGGCAGCCATCTTGCGGCCTACCCTGCCTCTACCGTCTCGCCACCTCGGCGGCTTTTCGCGCGTCTCATCGACGTAGTTAATAATTCAAATGAGCACAGCGAGATCGCACGCTTCAAAGAGGGCTGCCGGCGTGTTCGCCACGCTGCCATTTTTTTTCTCTTTTTGTCATGTGAAATCAAAGCCCTCACATGCACACACGCTGGGTCGTCGCCAATTAAAAAAAAACATCAACGACCGTCGGGCATATCGGCACAACAAGTCCTGGCAGGGATCGCCATGGCAACGTTGTGGCGATTGGTGTCCGATGCCAATGTAGATTGCGTTATGACGACGTGTACACAAACTGGTGCGTTGACTGGAATTGACGGTAATAGCTGTCCGATCTATTTTGCAAATTAGTGCAATATTAGACGAATAATATCACAACTTTGTGATCTTTCTTTTTAACATCGTGTGTTGCGATTAGCGTTGCCATGATGAATCAAACAACTTGATTAAATAAATATATAACTATTAATAACTCATTGTTGAGCTAAAATGTGTTCAAGTCCTTTTGTTGAGCTTTTTGATAATAAATATTTCTTCATTTATTTTTCAAGAAAACTTACTTTAACTATTTTTATTTATGTCAAAGAAATAAAAGTGTATAAACAAATACTCAGATTAGTATATTCGTTGATGAAATCAGATTATCTTTGAATTCGACGTTTACAAACATCTGCTTTTGATTTTTAAACTAGTTCAACTTTTCTCCCTGCATAATTTTAGCTTCTAATGTATATTCCATCTGAAATGTAAAAAACTGCGTGGTTAAACAATGAATAACGTGTTTTATGTATGAACCAATTACTCGCTAAAAAAAAAAAGATTATCAAAAAAAGCCCATGTGATAGTCCTAATAACGACACCCCTTTTTCTATCTTTAAATTAAATTTTGAACAATAATCTAAGTGACCCTGACGATTGGTGGCATATCCGCGTAAACGATCAATAGAGTTCCAATCTTGGCTTGCCACAATTCTCTAATTGTTCCATTTTGAAACAATGGACAAAAGATCAGAGTGGAAAAAAAAACATGCACAATACATTCACATCCTAATTAATACGACGGCCTTGCGTTCAATGTCTTAAGACCACTACTGCGTATAGAAGTTGCAGAATCCATACCGTGCAATTTATTTTTAATAACGACCTGATTGTATGGATTGTTCCGAAGAGACTTCTGGCCTAAATATTATTAAAAATAATAACCAGGCATGGCTGAACACAACAACGAAAAAAAAACAACTTCAGCAGTTTATTTATTTTTTTGCTTTGTTTTGTTTTTTATGCCTCTCTAAAGCATTGAAGTTAGTAGTTAGGCTCATTTAATTTTCTAGTTTCTTATTGACTTATCCGTATATGTTACAAGATGCAATAAGATACACTCATGGCCCACTTAATTAGGTCTGCAATATAATGAGATCCAATGCAAGATGCAATCAAACCTCCTGCTTTTAAAAACACAATATTAGTGCTATCATTTTATTCTTGTAGTCTGTTATTGCGATTGTAGTTTGTGCTTTACAATTTCACTTTGTCATACTGAGAACTGCCTTCTACTGCAGACGATTTTCTTTCTTTTTTAACAAAAATAATAATAATACATTTTTTTACCAGTCATCTCCAGCTACTTGGACATGCAGAGTGGTAAATTTTATGTTAAATTTAAGAGAAAATCTTGTTTTTAATCATTGTTTTTATCATATCTTAGGTATATGTATGGTAAGTAATCAGAGTATGTATTGTGGACGTTTGAAAAATGTCTATTTTGGGGTGTCAGTGATTATTCACTGCCAATCCTCCCTCTCAAAACGGATTGGACTTCTATCGCCCTCACTTAAGTGAATGCCCTCGTGTTAATTTTATTTTAAAGAAAAACTCTGTAGGCATGAGTTTGACCATGGTTTAAAGATGGATCTTTCCTGCACTTAGGCGTCATGTCGTCGATAGATAATTTCAGTTATTATGTAAATTAGCCAACGCCAAAATCAGTCAAATTAAGAAGGCCTCGCTTACAGACACGTTTCCAGAATTAGCCAGCTAATTAAAGATTTACTTGCTTGTTTAATTTCACACTGGATGGTTTGGCAGGCACTCCAGACAGACAATGATTTGTATACAAGACATTCATAAGTCAATTTCCCATAATATTCGCCTTTGTGTGACGCTTTTTCAATACGCCGTCTGTTAGATGATAAAATATCTACTGAGTTCCAAAGGAGGCACTTGATTTTTTTTTTACAAAGTTTCCCACGAAATCCCAAGACGTTAAAGTAGAAGAAGACAACGGCGGGCTGACTGAGGAGAGGGGTTCCAATCGTCTCCACCTCCCCCCCAGTCTGACAAGCTTGCTCATTATCTGGCATTTCGGCAGTGCCAAGCGGGGCCACGAGGATGCCCAGGGGGTGCGGTGGGGGTGCGTTTGAAAAGGGGAGGTTACGTTCCCTTTAAAGGTCCACTGATGAGGTGTCATGGCGGCCCACTAATTAAAGCTTGTGTCGTATTTCTTACAGATAACTAAGCTACACATGCGAAGGAACCGAAGTGGGTGGGTCAGCCTTTTTACATGTAGCTTGACATGTTGCGAGATGGGGGCCTGCGACCCTGAGGAGGAAGTGAGGCACCAGGGATGTTTGCCTCAATGAATAATAATTAAGGCTCTCCTTCATGATTTCTTCACTTTGAGATCACCCGGGGAATTGGGAGGCCGCGAAATGGGAGGAGGTGGGTACCATCATGAAAGCACAAAAGAAAGCAAACCACAGACATATTTGGATTTGAAATTCAACCATATCACTCGGAAAGCGAGTTGGGAAAATCACTAATTACGCGATTCTTTGTAATTCAACGCCAAATTTGCCGATTTTTCAGAGCCTGTCACGATTCGATTTAAGAAGTTTAGTTTGAAATATTGGATTGGATTGGATTGGATTGGATAACTTTATTCATCCCATATTCGGGAAATTTCATTGTGACAGTAGCAAGAAAAGGCATAGTTATAAGTTAGACAGTACAGTCGCAAAGGCCGCAGAACAACAAAGCAAAAGCACAAAGTACAAAGCAAATCAAAGTAAATGGGATCATTAAGGATCACCAAATCAAATCATTAAGACAGAAAAGCAGCAAAAACACAAAATGAGCAAGAGTGGACGGAGCTACCGCCACCGGCTGCCACTTGAACGGCGCCATTTTGGTTGCGGTAGCAAAAACGGATACAGACTTAAAAGACGTAAAGTTGGACAAAAACTGGAACCACACACAGGAAGTCTTCCACAAGATGGGGAACTTCTGCAGACTGTGACTGGGGTAGAGAATATGCAGAGTGTGCTCATTAAACTCAATCAGTTGCATTTCAAGCCAGGTTTGTCGACTGCAAGGGGGAGCAGCGAATGTCTATTGTCGTCAATGGCATTGAATTGTGAGCCTGTAGGACGTCTATTGCGGTCACTGAGTTACTGCGCTTATTGTTGTGTCCAGAGTGTTTGCTGTTGTGCTTGAAAGTTGACATTTTGAACGATGTGTACACAAAATGGCGGCTGCATGCTACATTCATCTGCTTTCACCAACAGGAGCCGGCGAGCTCCGGTATCGACTGTGCCATTGATTAAAAAATGTTGATTAAATGGACAGTAGCGGCAGGAAGTGCAAGTGCTCGCCGGGATCCATTCCTCAATTGCACGGCGTTAGCGCCAGCCGAGCCTCTCTCTCGCACTCTTGGTATGTGTCAGTGTCTCTCGCCCCTCCGGTAATGGCTTTGGAAACAGAGCGTAGCTTTTATGTGGCGTCATTCATCCTCATATGTTTGGTCCCGCCCCCGTCCCGCAATGGCGGCTCCCTTTTATGGGCGACTAATGCGCCCGCTGCTGGGATCAGCAGCTCGGTCGCAGCCATCGCTCAAACCCACCAACGTATCAGGACGTTTTCAAACACTCGCCGCTGACGCTCGTACATCAACGTGCCGCTGAGCTAAGCTAGTGCCTTCTTGCCGTTGGCTTGAACCAGAAGGAGCTTTGTGATGATAGCTCAAAGTGGTTAGCAGTTTAGCAAAGGACCAGAATCATCCAATTGTGGATTTTCTGGAACCCTTAATTTGCCTCTTCGATGATTGAAGGCCATAATGCCAATGATAACGAAACGGCAAATTGAAGACAATGGTAAAAACGTGCAAAAATGCTGAAACATTGTGGCACTAATGAACAACTTTTGGATTGCTCCTTCAAGACAAACGGGTTGTGATTTATCACGGTGCGTTTGCATTTTCAGTGGCCTTGAGAAGACTAGTTGGTGGGCTAAGGGCGATTTGAGTCTCTGTTACGGTAAATTGAAACGGAGACAATTTGGCAGGTCTAAAATGATAGAGGACTAATTCTGCCTGCGACCTTGGAGACGTCTCCACCAGGTTTGCACGACATCCGGAGATTGTGGAGATGTCGGCGAGAAACCTACGTGACAACCCTTCACCGACTACACCGCGCAATTGAGCCGCCGTTGGCCTGGTTTAATAATCACCGCTGAGACGTCACATTGACTTCCAGGAAAACTGATTTTCATGAGATGATCATGACATGCTGATGAGCTGGTGAGACTGCAAGTTGTCAATCCAGCACAGGTTCCTTCTACCTGACGAGGGCCAACGGTGCCTCCGCTCTGGTCAGAGCCATAACGTTCCGGCAGCTGACAGACCATTCCGGTTAACGAGCACATGTCATGCTTGTTCTTTATGGCCAAACTGCCCCACAATTCAAATCTATTGGCAGCAATCACCCGTCCGTTCTAGCTGCTGTGTGCATTTTACATTTGGGTGACATTCTAGTAAAAAAAAGAAAAGAAAAAAAACTTTAATCATGATGGCTGCAGCACACGCCGCAAGGAAAGTCTGCCGCCCCTGATGGTCGCTGCTGACATAAAGTATATTCCATTTGGGAGCAGATTGGTCTTGGCCAGTAATGTTCCCTCGCAGCGGACCCTGTGTTCCACTATTACTCCAAATAGTAGACGGGTGGAGAAAAGGGGCACCGTAGATCCTTCAACTCGTACCCACGTGGCGGGGCCGTCCCTTGAGGGGTCGCGAGTTCAAGCTGCGGACGTTAGGTGAGGAACGGAATGTCGATTACGGGTGAGGCGGGCAGACAGGTGTCAGACCGTGAGCGAGCTAAGGTGATGGCGGAGTTGCGCCAACAAGACTCTTGGGAGTCGGCCAAAGTGCAGTTGAGAACGTGAGAGGATGGACCACGGTCTCAGGAGGGAAACGTTTAGCGCCAAGACAAGACAAATAAGAGCCACCAAGCGACATGCATCCAAACATATCCCATACAAGATAGTAGAGCTGCAAATACAGTACTGACTAGATGAAGTTGTGTAGCTACAAATAATGGAACAATAAAAATCATAGGAAGAAATTGGCCTAAATGCATTCATTTGCAACGGTCAGACACTTGGAAACTTTCTCCTTTAAATTATTATTCATCAGATGATACTTGTTTAATTTACAAGATATAAATACACTCAATGGTTGAACTGGTTTTAGTCATCACGGAAAAAGTGGACGATTTTCAAGAGCCACTCAGAGGAAAGTGTCTTGTTACTCCACTTTCCTCAACATAAAGTTTGTCAGCACCGGTGGCTTGTGCTGGCATTAGCTAAGATATGACCCCTTACCCTGGTGGCGCACCCGCCACGGCAAGTAACAGCCACCTCGCACTACCACTTTCCATTCCACGCGCCATCAAACCGTCGCCCGCGGGTGCACCACTATGGCGATACACGGACCACATTTTCCACGGAGATCTGCCCCCAGAACGACGACAACGGTGGCTTTGAGCGATTCCGCGCCAAAGGTGGGAGAAGAATTGTGCGAGTAATATCGCAGAGTGGGAGTCATGAATGGAAAATGATGCGCTCAATATTTTAGAGGACGTCTGCTTTTAACGCCGCTGTGTGCTTAAGGGAGGGTTGCGGATGTTGCACAAGTTCGGCAAAGACACACTTAGAGAAAGAACTGTGTCATGGCCTGGAATGTTACCACAAATTAGCCAACATGAATTAAAATTTTCTTGTACGTTATAATGAATATGTAATTGTATTTTGGGGAAGTGGAAGGGTAACCTGAATTGAAAATATTACACAATGGAATATAATTTAAGAAAATAAAATTGTAATTTGTATAACAATATATGTAGAAGAATATGCCAATAAATATAATTTCAGTATTTATATGACAAACAAGTGAGTATACTATGCCACAAAAATCGTAATGTAAAACTATTTCTCGCTTATATCAGTAATTGTACACAATTACCTATTATGTATCATTTTTAAGCATAGTATGTGTGTTATTTAAATGCACCATATGTAAAACTACATTACAGTAATTATGATTTGACAAATACATTGACTAAGCTTTGTTACATATTTGAACTTTACCCTTACCTATGTAAGTTTACACACCAAATGTGGAGTAATGTTCCATCACATATACTATACATTTAGGTACATAACATCACGGTAGTGAGTTATTTTCCATTAATAAGTGATAATAAAAATGTAAAACAATGCCACGTAAGGCCAGAGTTGATAACTAAATTTCGGCATGGCCCATTGCAACAAAGACTATTGGTCACGCTTGCGTGTTACTTCCTCCGACGTGGGGCCACCTTAATGCATAGGCTCAGAGCGAACCGTTAAAACGGCGGCGTGAAGGCTCATCTGTTGACTTCCTCATTAAAACCGAAACCCCGGCGAGCGCCGTCACCTTTCACAGAGACAGGTGAGGGGGATCGGGGTGCTTTATTCACCCGGAGCCAGCACCTTCGTCTACTTGACACAGGCCCATTACCGCCTCCTTAATTTGTTGCGGCAGCGTGACAAGTCGCAGTCAAAGAAGTGCTTACAAGAAGGAGTGAACAAAAGCTGCATTGCATTATGGGGGAGGAAGCAGAGGGGGGGTTATGCTATACAGCCATATTGGATCATCAGCACAGATCATCTGGAGGTGGGCTTTTGTTTCCCCCCCCATGTGATTGAAGGCCACTGGAGGAGGGAGCCTAATAAAAACTCTTGCGGTATGGTGTGTCAATCTAATGTGTGTACTAATAGTACTTTGGTATATTACAGTAAGTAAGGCCAAACCAAGATGAGTCAGTTGTGTGACTAAAACATTACGGTATTACAGTTTGCTATGTAATAAATGTATATTTCTGTACAGGAAATGATGCCACGCAACAAACCGAAAGAAAGTCAGTGTCTGCCATGTTATTATTATTTTTTGCTTCAACAACGAAGGCACATGAACAATACGCACTTCTAACTACCAACTAGCTTGTGGTTTGGATCATCTTACGTCATCTTGAATGTTTTTTTCCGGATAGAAATTAACACTAACCCTTTGCTGCCCCCTTATTTGTGGTAGCACTAAGATAGGTCACATTAAAAGAAGGAGGGGCCATGCTGGATCATCAGGACCTATCATGCGAAGGCGGACTATCACTCGCTCTTGCTTTCCACCCACACTTGATTGACAGCTATTGCGGGAGGGCGCAGAAAAAAGGACGGGTTGCGAGAGGGTTGTCTGCCCGTCCTTCCGTCATCAGCGACCGGAGGGCATTTCTCACAAATTTGACACCGCCGTCCAAGAGTAACGGCAAATGATTTGACGTGATTGCGGCGGACAGAAAAGGTTCGAGTCGCTCTGACCTCACGTCATTTCCGAGACAATTTCAGAGAAACCATCGGGTCCGCAGGAATTTGGTCATGTCCGTCACTCCGGTTCAAACCCAGAGCAACCGGAGCAAAACAATACCATTAACCCATTGGCTGAGATTGACTGTGATATCCATCCAATCCAACCAGGAGCGCTGCCAGTCTGATAAAGTTCAAAAGGTCTGAAGTTATAAGTAGGGTGTAAATATGTTGAAAAATTATGAAATAATGTATCGTAATCTGGAAATGACTCTTATTACAACAAATATTCTCTGAATTATTTTGATGCCTTAGTGCAATTTAGTGGTTGTTTCATATGACATATTGGCTTTGTGTTCCTTCAAATATAGGAAAGAATAAACATTGGATAAAGGCATTAGATGGTAATTGTGCATGTAAAAGTGAAGTGTAAATCCAATTTAAAAAAGCTTTTTATGCGCCATGTCATGTTTTGTTAGCACATGATCTTAGCCCGTCAATAAAATTGAAACACAAAAGGAAGTTTCTCGGCATGAAGAGCATTACTTGCCATTAATAAATGGGCAAGTCAACACTGATATTATCAGAGCGAGTAAAAAAGTCGCTGTTGATTAGCTTACAACACAAGAAAATCACATTTATACCCCACTTAGGTTGCTGCCTGCTTGAATATGCGCAAAGAGAGAAAAGAAAGACTAGGTTTCTTCTTCTTTGTTTGATCAAAGCGGTGCCGCCGAAGCGAGTAAATGGCAGCGGGCGCGGTGAGCGTCGCCGTCAGAATGGCTGATAATGAGCACGGCGGACGTGCGGGCTGACTTGACGACAAACCTGACACTAAATCCGCTTGAGTAAACCCGCAGCGACTGATAAAGGAAAAAAAAGCTTGTGCTTCAAATTCCTTTGTTGTTTATTTCGGTGGCTCATCTCATTCAAAACAGACAGAAAGACTTATAGCTTTTAAAGTGATTGTCCATCAACAAATTGGGAAAGTAGGCAAGGTTGGGCGAGTGAAAATTCTGATATTTTTGGGCCGTTATGGGAACAAGAGATCTGGTCAAATATCACTGATCACAGACCAGATTTACATTGATTGCCGGTAAATAAAATGCTTGTCTGGGGTCAGGAAATTACAGTAGAGAACCCCAGAATTTCCTCTCCCCTAACGGGGAGGATTCCAGGGGGTTCTCAGGCCAGCTTGGAGAAAGCCTCCCTAGCGTGACCTGGATTGGCCCTGTGGCCTCTTTCCAGTGGGACGTGCCCGGACCACATCGCGAGGGAGGTGTCCATCCTAATCAGATGCACAAGCCACCTCATTTGGCGTCTCTCAATGCAGAGGAGGAGCAGCTCTATTCCGAGCCCCTTCCGGATGAACGAACGACTCATTCTATCTCTTTAGGACAGCCGGGTCACTCTGCGGGGGAATCTCATTTCAGCGGCTCATAGCCGGGATCTTGTTCTTTCGGTCATGTCTCACAGCTCGTGACTACGCTTGGGAGGGTGGGTACCAAGTCGCAACCCATCAGACGGAACACCAATCTGTTTGTTGATCTCACTCTCTCTTCTTCACACAATTGTTCGCTTAAGATACCTCAATTCCTTCACTTGGGTAGGGAACACATGCCTGGCAAGTAGAGGGTATTTCACTTTTTTCAGATCTAGGACCCCAACCGTTTCACACTCGGTTGCATATCGCTTCAGGGAGAGTTGCTGCATCATCCGCCAAAGCAGAGATCCAATACCGAGACCACCAAAGAGGACCTCCTCAATGCCTCGGATGTTCCTAAACAAATCAACCTGATCTGCTACTCTTGATCGAACTTCTCCAAGTCCACAAACACATGCAGACATGTTGGACAAACTCCAAAGAACATTTGCGATAAACAATTCAAATACAAACTCCTACTCAATAACGACTCAATAGATGTTTGCATTTAATCCTGAACCTTTGTTGTCCACACATGCAGGATTAGGAATTGGTGTGAGAGTTTGCAAATACTCAATCTTTACCGTTTTGAAGTGATTGTCTTTGATTCGCTACTGCATTTTTTGGGGAGAGGTGTCGATTGTTTGCCATCCTCAGGTGATCAAATGTTCCGATATTCCGAATCCTCCATGTCTGCACGTTGTTGCCCCCTGTCGTTCTTTAACGACGTCCGCCTCTCTGACAGCCTCATGAACATGCATGAGCACCACCAGATCGATACGGACGCTTTAATCCATCTACAGCTCCCACGCGTTCTTCCTGTGGCCTCCGCCGTCAGGGTCAGAGTTGGGCGTGAAAGCTCAACCGTCCTCTGGAGGGTCAGACTGGATGGTGACCACACCCACCCAGTGCCAACTGGAACACCAAATAAACATCGTCCTATGTTGAGGGACTAGTGGGCTAAAATATTTTGAGAAAATATCTGGGATTATCGGAATAAAATGGGAACTGTGCCTAACCTCATTTTAACAGTTTATTTCTTATTCTTATTTCTTATTCTTATCCAACTTTATAACGTCTTTTTGAGTCTGTATCCGTTTTTGCTACCGCAACCAAGATGGCGCCGTTCAAGTGGCAGCCGGTAGCTCCGTCCACTCTTGCTCGTTTTGTGTTTTTGCTGCTTTTCTGTCTTAATGATTTGATTTGGCGATTCTTAATGATCCCATTTACTTTGATTTGCTTTGTACTTTCCTGTATCTGCATTCTCACCCTCTTGATACTGTCACAATGAAATTTCCCGAATACGGGATGAATAAAGTTATCCAATGTTATGTCTTAGTCTTTGTGTTCCACATTCTGTTTTAAGAAATGCGCGAAATTTTTAACTTTTCGGCTGCCATTGATGAGGAAAGTTGAACCAGATTGGCTTAAAAATGTTCTTTTTTTAAAAAGTCATTCATCTTTCAATAACTACATACCTTATTTTCGGACAATAAGGGACAATTAAAATCATATTTTTTTCCCAAAAATGGAAAGTGCATATGCTGAATTTACAGTATTAATAGTAGTTGGAGCATACATGTATTATTATACTTCTTCAGTAAATTGCTAGGAAAACGAATTCATCTTGCATAAACAAATGAATTAAACAATAGTAAAAGATAAAAGAACAAGTGACAAAAGCATTGACGCACAAATATGGATGATAACCAGGTGTGCCTTTATATGAAAATAAACTAGTTCTTTGACAGCGTGCCTTATAATTCAAAGAAATCTGTTATTATAACTTAAAACACTAACTAATCAGGTTGGAAGTTGATCGGCAGATTTGCAGGATTTTAATGTTGCGTCAGATGTGCATTGCTGCACCAAAAGATTGGGATGAGTGCGCATTGGTTTTTTTTTTTGGAGCTAATAGTTTTCGTAATGTTCAAGCTCTTCGCGAATCGGCAGGGGTTGGACTGTAATCCTGCTTTTCTACCCGCGATCCTCTGCGGACTGTCAAGCGCGCCTCCATGTTGGTGCTGACGGTGAAGTGGAAATGTGCAAAAACAAGAAGAAGGCGGGAGAATGTCTAATGGCGGCAGCAGGAGAATTCCCAAGCAGCGCGTGAATTATTTAGCGTGCGTGGTGAGAGTGCAGAGCATGAATCCACGCGCTCGCCCAGCGCCAGTCAGACTGGATGAGAGGATTGGTCGCGCAAGAAACACTCAAAGTGTGTCAAAAGGGCGAGCCCTGCTTCGCTTCCTGATCGGGGTGAACTTTGCCCCGCTTTCAGAATGAAAAAGTTTTCCGACGTGGTTTTTGCAAGAAAAGCACTGTTGGAACGATAGCTTGTTTAATTTAGTTTTATTTTGATGGTTGTCACCACCAAATTTCAAACAAACGCATTACTGGAAATGTAAATTGTGTGATGTCACAATAAAGTCCATTTGGACAAGTTATGTAAACGGGCATTTGGTTTGATTTTACAGTATTTTGCCATCATGTATGCAATGTTTTGGGTTAATTTTGTGTCACTTAGTCATTTTAGAGTAGTTCCAGGTCACTCCCTGGAATGTTTGGGTCATTTCCTATCGATTTTGGGGCAATTTCCAGGTTATTTCCCGAGTGTTGGTTGATTTCTGCTAATTTTTGGCCATTTCCAGGTTACTTTTTGCTGGGTTTGGGGCATTTTAAGGTTCCTTGTTAGCTCATTATCTGCTAATTAATGGCACAGTTTTGACTGCAAGGGGCCAACGAACGAATATGACTGCTCTGCAGATAAAATATTGAGAAAGGTGAAATAGTGCGCACACTCATTAACAAAACTCACAAAATTCTATTTTTACAGCTAAATTAAGCATTCAATTGTGTATGAATGAGCTAAAAAGTCAGGCAGAACACCCCCGCGGACAGGATCAAACCTCCTAGTTATCATTATCATAGTCTTATTGTTTTGATCCGTAATAATATTAAGAGTAAGCATAATAGATGATTCTAGCCCCAGCTTGATAAAGCCTTTAACATTTGACAAACAACAAAGAGAAAGTCAATAAAAAGTCGCCGACTGACTCGTCAGTGTTGACAAATGTGTCGAAAAGACGTTACTGATATTAGAGCGTGAGTCACCACGTATAGACGAAGGGGTAGCGCGTACGCGGCGACGCATTGTAAAGAAGAAAACAGCATTTAAGTATTCCTGTACACAAGCTTGATCTCGTTAATCTCCAAATGGCTTGCAGTTATTAAAGCGCTAATTCAGCGGATTAAAGGATCCGTGAGAACACAATCCCTTTTTTCCTTCCTCTGCCGGACACGCTGAAGGTGGCGGAAATATTCATTAAGCACGTGTTGTGCGTACAGACACACAAAGACGCGGTCGCCCTCCAACTCGCCTCGGTGTCCCCCCGGCGTCCCGGGGCGACATCCGTTCACTTTGTACGGCGGCTCATTCCCCATTCACGGCAACACCTTGCGGGTAAGCAAACATGGGGAAAAAACACAACATTTCCATTTTTTGCCGTGGAGTAACAACGTTTGCCAGGTTTGGACCAGATTCCTGCTGTCTCTTTTTTAATCGAGCGTGTTTGTCTTTTCATTTCCAGCGTGTTGCGCGCGACGCACCCTGCATTTTCCATACAACATTAAACCCGCCGCTAATAACACTGGAGGCCGCGCAAACTGCTGATGGCGGAAGTTTGTCGGCGTGTCGTGCGCGCAATGAAAAGTTAAACGATGAAGTCTTCCATTCTTCATTTTTAATAACATCCGGTCGCATTTTAGGAGTTTTAAAGACGAACGAGCCATTAGGAATATGAAACTACGCTATGAGAAATGAGAGGTTGACATTGAGCGTGGTGGGCCATCCAAACTCAAAATAATCAAAGGAGCAAAAGTCAGGGAATGTCACAAAAATGCAACCCCCTGTAAATTGTGTTAACATAATGTACAGATTTATGGTAAGTGAGGTCACAGTATGATAGTGTCAAAACATGACATACTGTAATTTATGCAAATATATAGAATGCTCCTGTAAATGATCATGTGATAATTGATCATATGATGATGGAATTTAAACAAAACATAAATTATTTATATTATGCCACACTGAATTTAAGTGTATATATGTATATATGTGTGTATATATGTTTATGTGTATATATGTATATATGTGTATGTGTATATATGTGTATGTGTATATATATGTATATATGTGTGTGTATATTTGTGTATATGTGTATGTGTATATATATGTATATGTGTATATATATGTATATGTGTATGTGTATATATATGTATATGTGTATGTGTATATATATGTATATGTGTATGTGTATATATATATCTATATGTGTATGTGTATATATATGTATATGTGTATGTGTATATATATGTATATGTGTATGTGTATATATATGTATATGTGTATATATATATATATATGTATGTATATATATATACATATATATATGTATGTATATATACATATATATATGTGTATATATATATATACATACATACATATATATGTATGTGTATATATATATATATGTATATATAGAGAGAGATATAAATGCATATATATATATGCATGTATGTATGTATTTAGTAACTAATTTCACTGTTAAAAAAAGCTAAAAAAAAGCTACAATAATTTAATTTAATCAGTTCCAGAACAGTATGTCACATTACATGAAATGATTCTAGCGCAAACTTCGCTACAGACGTCACTTAGCAATATTAGTCGAAAATGTGACCAACGCGGAGGGGAAATTACAAAATAAATGAATTCATTGTGTCGCTAGTTTTAAAAACAATAAAGGAATAATGTCCATCTATATTGATTGCCTTTCCGTTCCTCGTGTTAGGCCAGAATGCTCCGGCGAGCGGGGAGGGGCGCCATGAAGCCATTTGAGCGCTGACAAGTGTCGCAGGATTACAATTTAATTCCTGATAGCTTCTCTGGTAACGCTTTAATTCACTACCTGCACCGCGTCGCTTCCATTCTAATCTCATTACCCCGTGATGCTGGATGCCGTCCTCTAATTGAGCAATACCTCGCATTCATTATTGTTCCCATTATTAAATTAATGAACTTAATGGACTCGGTTGGCAAATTGCAAAAGACCCCCAGCAACTACCTTTTTACAGATGAAGAAAGGGAAAAAAAATCAAGAGGAAGCACACGGCCAATTAAGACGACCGCTGTGACGCTTCATCAACTTCGCCGACTTTCTCGGAAAATATAATCACGAAAATCCAAGATGGAATATTCAACACAAAAACTCCATAAACAAGCTCAAGGGAATTGAAGTCATCACATTTTAGTGCCAATGACAACAATAGCCTGCCACTCCCGCTTTAAAAGGATTGAGCGTCTATTCACGCCAATGGTAATGAATGTGAAACTGTCGCAGGACACTAACTGGAAAATGTCACCATATTTTTCCAACATGAATATGTATGTGCTGCATCAGCAGATTTTTTGGGTACATAATAGGTAGCAGAGTCTGAGTTAGATGGGGTGTATCAATGCGGTATGTGTGGAGAGTGTTATTTCCTGTTTCAAGTCGAAGATGGGGGCATGGCAATGGGGCGCGCCATCTTGGTCGCCTGACTTCCAAAAGAAGCTAAAGGCTCCCATTTGAATGTGAAGTGAGCGCAGGCTGAATAATATATGACATAGATTTGGTGAAAGCAGATCTTTGGCGCTCGTAGATGAAAGCGCGGCATCTGCATAAGCGAGCCAGCGAGCGATCAATACGTCTCCCGGCTCAAATGGCCGGCCCTGATAAGGCTATTGAGTTTGCTTTTAATTAAAAAGCGCACGAGCGCGCACGCCGTCAAATAGCGGGAGCCCACTGACGACCGAGAGGACCGCGCCACGGTGCCGGGTTCTTTTTTTTTTTTTTTTTTTTTTTGCGGCGCTGTGGCAGAAAACGCCTGGCATCAATCAGCCTCGCGCCACATTTACTTTCTTGTTGGGAGGCTTCTGGCTCTTTTTTTTTTTTTTGCTTTGCGTATAAAACCTGTAATTACGCGTCGTTAATCAGCTATAAAACTATCAGAAGCACCCGAGCGAGTACATGAATATTTAATGGGCATCAATAAACAATGAGTTTGTTTTGCAAACTAACTTTCAACCTGACGTTTAGCCACCCTGCGTTTGACAGCAGTGGGAAAAGTGGGGGGCGGGGTTGGGGGGGTTGCGCGAGAAAAGTCGTCCCCTCGGGAGTCATCGCCTGAGAACGCGTTGAGGTAGCAGCGTCGAAACGGAAGATGAAAATGTCTTTGGTTTCTGCGAGTGGATGACAGAAGGCACGACTTAAAAACCCTACTTTGAATCCTTAAATTTAAATATAAAACCCTGCTTTAAACCCGACAACTCTCGGTTGAACCCAAGATTCAAAACCCTACCACTGGTTAAAATTTGAGACCCTGACACTCCTTTAAACTCGCATTTGAAACCCTAACCCAAGTTCCCATCCTTCCTTTCAACCTCTAGAGCTCAAGCTCTACGACTTGCGGTTTAAAAATGCTCACTATGATCAAAATTGAGTTTTTAATTCAGGATCAAATAAAGAAATGAGACATATCGGCAGTGGGAAGGTAGGGTGCCCCTCCGGGCCCCCTCCATCCCATCCCACAGGTCAATCAGAGGCAGCGTTGTACTCGTCGAGCGAGTGGCACGGGTTTGTTATTGGGGGCGCGGTGTTTGCTCTCATGCATGTTTCATTGGCAACCTGCCGCATGTTTGCCGGTGACCGGCGGGTCCGAGGGTCCGCTTGAAAGAGAAATATTCATTACAGGACCACTGAGGTCTGCTGTTAAATAATTCCCAGTGAAAAGGATATGGAATGTCACTCGCTTGTCATTTCATACTGAAATGGAAAAAAAGAAAGAAAGAGCAGAAAAAGATTGGGCTACCTTTAACTAGTTTGTTTCTTTTCATTGCTTTTGGCACACACAAAAAAAAACGCTTGATTCAATCTTCACATTTAGAAATGCTACCAATTCCTCCTAATTGACTGAAGCCTAGAACCATAGGTTTAACAATGCCGGCTTGAAACTCAAATCCTACTTGGAATTAAAAAGCCTAACGTGATACACTACAGCTGTCTCCAAAAGCTAAACAAGCAACTTGCCAGCCAGTCACTATACCGTTATCCTTGTATCCGCCACTATGTTTATAAATCAATTTACAATTCAATCCGTTAATTGTTCAGTCAAACGACCAGTCAATCTGGGAATCGGTCGGTATGCCCATCAGTCCTTTGGTCAGTCAATCATTCATTTTCCTCACTGTTTATCCACAAGGGTCGTGGTGGTTCTGAAGACTATCCCAGCCGACTCCGGGTGAAAGGCGAATTACACCCTAATCTGGTCACCGATCCGTCGTAGGGCGCACACAAAAATACAACCATTCACACTCACAAACACACTGCCACTGAGTGGGAATCGAGCCCACGCTGGCCCCACCGAGGTCCGGCAAATAACTACACTAAGGGTCCCCAAACCGTTCTTCAAGGCCCCCCGTGGGTCCTGGTTTTATTGCCAACCGTTCCAGCGCAAACAGTTTAGCCTATGATGTTTCCGCTAAGACAAGACTGCAATCAACTGTTTACACTTGTAAGACTCCAGATTGGTGAAAATATGTTGTCTTGTTTGGTGGGGATGGAATCCTGCACCCCCTGCGGCCTTTTGTGGTAGAGTTTGGAGACCGTTGCACGGCACCATCAGCTGGTGACAGTCAATCAATCAATCATTTAAGTTTACTAGTCCATCAATAAATAAATCAATGAGACAAATGTGTCTGTCTGTCAATCAATCAACCCAACCATTCATTGACTAATCAATGAATCAATAAAGCAATCCATCATTTAGCAAGTTCACAAGTCTATGAATGTAATAAATCAATCAGCCAGTTAGTTGGACAATCGGTCATTTTGCCAGTCAATCAGAAGTCAGCTAGTTGGTCAGTTTGTCAATCATTGCATTCATAATAGGTACCCTTGCTCAAGAGAGGAGATTATAGGTAGCGTCCCTCCACAATGTTCCGTCGTTCTGATTTTCCGAATCCGTCAGGATTCTCGACTACAGTTGGGTTAGGACGCGATGCGCGCGAGACAAGCAAGCGCTGAGGCCAGCTGCCGCCTCGTCTTGCGTCAGCTCATCACGACGGAGACCGAGGACATTTTCAGGCCAGCACGGCACGGCGCCTCAATTACAAACAAAACCAAAATCATATTTTCCCGCATCATGACAAAAAGACAACAACAACCAAAAGCTGATTGTTTGTAGCTCTCAAAGGCTTATTTTTGGAAGCCACGCGTCAGGAATTTGGGGACAAACATATCCTCCTGCTCCACTTCAGAAGAAAGACAAGAGGGAGAAAAAAGACTGACAGGCAGAAAGAAAGAAAGAAAGAAAGAAAAAGGAAAAAAAGGGAAGCTGATGCTAACGCTAGGACGACTATAAATGCTGCCTTGCAAACCTAAAATAAAATTTATTTGAACGACTTTGCACCCTCTTTTATGAATGTACTTTTGAAAATAACCGAGACTTGCAACCTTAACCCTCAAACAAAATCCTACACCAGACTTGAATCCATAAAACGAACGTTTTGTTGAGCTCTTAACGCAACACGGTGGTTTATCAGCCGTTTATTTCCACACAACACCAAGTTTTCTCAGTGCGGCAAAACGTTTAGCAGCTTTCCCGCGCGGGTTGTTCAAAGCTTACCCGGGTAAACATTTCACCTGAAACAATTAAAAATCAAAGCAAGAAAAACATCAAAGATTTACGAGCGCCGCGTCCGCATTATGCAATCTATGCAGTTTGTTTTGGAAAGAGAAAATATTGGAAAACGTCAAGTCTTAATTTTACGACTGCTTTTCATTACATTTTATTTCATCCGCGTTGCGCAATATGAATTATTAAAAGAAAAAAACAAGAAAAGACGTGATGCAAAAATAGCAAATTGACGAAAATATAATGAAATCGAAACAGGAGTTGCTTGTAAGCGCTGCTTAGCCACAGTTGCTGTGGTAACAAGGGCCCACATCACGCCTGAGGGGAGTTGCCATTAATGCACCGGCTTCTCCATTTTCTTATAACACAGGCTAAGACAACCCAAATCCTGCTTTGAAACACAGAATTGGGTTTCAACATAGGAACCCCTTACCAGAACATTGTTCAATAAACCCTAACTTGGAACTAAAAATAAATAAAGACAAAAACTCCAATACTAGTTTGAAAACCTAAACCCCTCCTCACTTCAAAGCAAAACTAGAAACCTTAAATTATTTGAAATCTGAAACCCAGTCTGTAACCACCATTCTGTTATCAAACCCTGAACTGTAATTGAAAGTCAAACACATGATTTCCATAGTCTAGACCAGGGGTGTCAGACTCGGGTTGATTCACGGGCCGCGTTAACGTCAACTCGATTTCATGTGGGCCGGACCATTTTAGACATATTTAATTTATTTTTTTATAAATGGATTAAAAGAACTGGATTAAAAGCCCTGAATATTCATTTTTTTATAGATCTAAAACAAGCTTTTTTAAAAGCTTTTTTTTATACATTTTTAGATTTTACAAAATGATTTTTGAACTAAAAACACAGAAAAAAATCATTAAAAAATTACAATTATTGATCTAAAAGGGGGAAAATCAGGACGTTTAATATACATCTATACTCTTCATTTTAATTTGATCCTAAAACAGAAAGTCGGCACTCATGATTTACTTTCCCGGGCCACACAAAATGATGCGGCGGGCCAGATTTGGTCCCAGGGCCGCCACTTTGACACATGTGCCTTAAATTATTTGAAATCTGAAACCCAATCTGTAACCACCATTCTGTTATCAAACCCTGAACTATAATTGAAACTCAAACACATACATTTCCATAGTCGAGACTCAAACAATTTTTGTGAGGGACTAGCAAATTCAATTGGACAAGGTGCCTATCGCCGTCAATGCCCCTGAAACTTCATCCCTCACTGCCAGCCTTTTCAGTTCAAAACAAATTGGTCATAAATCTCCATCAAAGTGTGCTGAAACTGCTCATCTAGAAGATTCCACAACTGACACGCTCAATGAGAAGGGCTCCCTCCTGTTGGAGAAGATCTGCTGGTTTACGTTTTTTTTTCCGCAACGCAACATTTAACGCGGGTTCAAAGCACTCCACGCCAGCGGCCGCCCCGGGCACCCCGGCCGTAAAAATGCTGCTGTGCGCCACGCCGCACGCATCCCGGCTCTCCATTATCCGCTCCTCCGTTGTACCGTCTGCACCGGGTGCTGTTCAATTATTCATGACGGCGAGGACACTCCACTCGGAGCCTCTTCTTCCTCTGCAGCAGCGATGATCTACACGGACACGCCGGCTGCACTTCTGAAAATTACCGCGAGTGCGCCCCGGTCCTCGGGGCCCAAAGCCGAGGGTGGCGGCCCGGGGTGAGTAACCCGGGATGTCTTAGAATGAGAATCCATCTCCATCAGCCGGCAACAGGGACTTGTAAGCTAAAGCTAATGGCCCCGCGGAAGAACATCTGTCCGCTGAATAAATATTCTAATGAGGTCCAGGTGATGCTTTCCACCTGCAGAAGGCACTCATAAACTCATTTTAGCAGCATTACACATTAAGGATCATGTCGATACAACTAAAATTCCTGTAGTTTTGGATTTTGTGCTGGCTGCCAAACGTAGGTTTGTCTTTAACAACATTGATTCTAACTTACTGCAAATTTTGCACTGTCAAAAGGTTTGAAATCTGATTTCCACAACTGAGAAGTCTATGAAACAATTGGTTCGTGATCTAAATTGAGATCAGAACCCTTGCAAATGCACCACAGTTCCTTTAGTTTGCCTTTCAATTTAGATGTAACACTTTCTACCACAGCTGTATAACAGTTTTGTCTATAAAAAACTTCACTATGTGAGAAACTGCAAATGGCAACATGCGAGCTGCTGGCAACAATGGACTTTTAACTTGTAACATCATCATAGGCAAAATTCTCCTTAGAAACAAACATGACATCTCTAAGCCTTTGCTTCTGACCCAGATTAAGAGAGTTGTGCTCTGGTGGAAGCTTCAAAGTACAGCTAGTGGCTTATTGCTTGAGGCACACCACCAGAGTGGTTTCCAAAATATTGCTGGTAGAAAACCTTACAGTGCAGAAAGCTGCAAATGCTACCACGGGTGTAGATCGTCTTGTTCGGATCCAAATGAAGAGTGGGTTTCCTCTCAAAGTATAGCCAATGGCCAATTCTTGAGCTCCACAAGTTAATACGAAAGCAATATCCTAAATTTAACCTTAACAAATTGCCACCCCAAGGTGTAAACCTTAGAAAGAATAGATACGCAGATTGGTAAATGTCCTTAATTTTTATGACACTGCCGATAATGCAAAACGGTTGATTCCAAGCTAAATTAAACATTTTATATTTTGGTGGCGGCCTAAAACTACTCCCTACGTAGACCAAGTTATATTGCTACAGCATCAAAACATCGTTATATCCAAAATTACGCCATTACAAATCTTCCCAGTGCAGTGAACAGCAAATTGTAACTTTGAAAGGGTAGAGAGAAAGTTTTCCGTTTTTGTAAAAGACTATCAATCAAATCCAAAAGGAGAGTGTTGCGGCAAAAAATACATTTCGCTTAAACTGTAGAAAAGTGGTGATAGTAAATTAGGGGAGGGTCCACCGGGCAACTCCACCGCTAAACTCCCGAGACACAAATTTCATCACGTTAAATCTCCGGCTCCAAAAATGCCGGCGCCGCCGCCCTCCCTTCGGGGTCACCGTAAACGACAAGTGCCGCAGTCAGAAAACATGTCAGCTCAGCGATGCCACTTAAGAACAAATTAACGACAACGAATGACCGAAATGTGGATTTCACCCTCGTCGCCACGTGACTTTTTCCTCGACGGCAAAATAGCCGACAATCAATAAGTGCCGGGCGACGGCGGGCGACGACGGGTCGGCCGTCACACGCAAACTGCATGCCGGGAAAGTTTTCGGCGTCAACGCGAGGCCACGTCACTCACCCAAAAGTACATCATGATGGCGGGGCAGGACGGTAGACGCGGGCGAACGAGGGCCAAGCGGAAAGACCGGTCGGTGCGGCCGGCGCGGCGCTTGGTTTTTGACTGGCGCTGATTCGCTGAGGGAGCGCTCCCTCTCCCCGGCTCGGGGGGGCTTGACTCCAGCTGCCCCCCTTCTCCTCCTCCTCCCACTACCACCAGCACCTTACTCTTCTCCCACTGTCTCTCTCACTGCTTCTTTACTTTTTAAGCCCCCCTCCTCACTGGCAGCTTCTTCTTCTGAGGAGAAGCCCTTTTTTCTTTTGACGCTCCCCCCACCGCTAGCGCACCCCTGCCGCTACCACCCCCCCCCCCTGGGCCGTCTCTTATTGAGGCTCAACCGGAGCAGCCGCCTGACAGCTGCCTGTGAGCGCTCCTCCGCCGCCCGCCACCGCCCGCCGCCGCCGAGGGTGCCCGACGAGCCGGGAGACGGCGCTGTGAAATTTAACGTCCTGGCAAAGATTGAGAACGGTGTGTTTAAGGGACGGGCGGGGGTACTCGACGGGGGGGAGGTATGTGTTGATGTTGGAGGATTAAGTTGAAGGAAAGAAGACAGCGACGAAGAAAGAACGCTGCAGGGCCCCACCCGGTCGCCACAATCAGAACCCGACAAAGTGTTTGGGTACGCCAGAATACCAGCGTCTTTTCCATCTGCCGAGGAATGCTTGGGAGGGGGTGCTCCTCTTCCTCTCGGCTGTAACAATACGCCTGCCTCAGCGATTCTACAAACGTATCATCAATACACTACTGCGAGAGGGGCGGGGGCGACGGAGCATTAACCCCGCGGCGAGCTCCGGTGCTTTCCGCGGCATCCTCCCCATCCCGCACCCGTTTTCCCCCCGTCCTCCAATCAGAGGCCTCCTGCGGGATGAGCTCATTTTATCCCGGGAGGACGCCCCAACAACGTTTGGCTGCCTTCGGAAGAGAATGCGATGCCAGTGCCGCGCTAATTTCCGCGGTTGAAGCAAAGTGTCGGGAAAAGGAGGGGGCTGGCTTGATTGGTTGTTTGGTGAGGGGAGATTAGTTTGGTAGTAGTTTTTCAAAATAAAATCCCACCAAAAGATGATTAATTAAAACATATTATTTTCAAAAATGGCATAATACACAAGATAAGTTAAAGCTCTTTTTTTAAATGTTAACACAATAAATTACAATTACTTGCCTGTAGTACAGTGTTTTCCAATATGTTTTCATTATCTTTGTAAATAGAATTATTTATCTTGAGTTAAAAATGCATTTATTTGAGTTCATTTAGAGTAACGAGATTAAGAATGAAAAATTGATCATTACAAATACAAGAACTAATGCAAAAAAATGTCTTTGGTAAAAAGGTAAACGGCATTTAAAATTTTTGATTGGATCAATTGACAATAAATGCATTTTGCATTGTAATTTTATTCCTGACCTGAGATTCATATATTATTTTGATCATTTTGATGAATTATTTGCACTTTCCCTACACATGAAACTCCTGGGAACTCCGATACAGCCCTTGAGCACTTAAGTGCGGCCACCGCTGTTTTAGCCCCTTAAAACCTGAGCCATTCTGCTCCAAAACGATGTCTCCAAAAGAAATCAATTCTACAGCAACCCACAAGGTCTACATCGATGAGCTCAGCGGTTCCCATCAATGCGAAAATCAAAGCTAACATTTGGATCCCGGGGTTTACGAGGATATGCAATGCCACAACAATCCCACAAAAGGAAACGGGAGCGGGATGACATAACTCTCCTTAGCGCGTCACAATGCGGCTTTCCCATTTCATCCGCAAAACACACACACATTCTGGTGCGAGTCCAGCCTGGATTTACATGAGCAATCAGCGAGTGGGAAGAGGCGGCGTCGCTTCGCCATCAATCTCTGATGGGAAATAAAAATGAAATGCACTTCTCGGGCACGCCAGATTAAGGTTGGCGCTTTTATCAAACACTGAAGTCTATTTCAAGTCGCACTCATAAATAAGTGAGGCCGCCAAAGGGTGGATTTTGAAGAGGGAGAAAAGAAGAAAAAAAAAAACACGACGAGATGTCGACACCGAGGACACTTGCCGCTGCGGTGGGATTAGGAGAAAAAAAAAGGGGAGCGTCGTCTAATCCTGGATCTCCGGGAATCTCCCACAAAAAAAGGAATTCCTATTTCATGTTGGAGTAGACCATTTGGACTTGCTAGCATGGTCTCGACTTCCCCCTGAGAGCAGTGCATCCATTATGAAGATAAAGCTTTCAAGCAGGAAGTGAACTCTTCCTGACTAAAATGTCTGACTATCCCGTAGGGGGGCCCACGTCAGATCTTTCTTTTTTCCCCCCTTGGTTTTTACCACAATCTTCGCTTTACTTGGAAATACGTCTCACGTTCGGGAAGTGGCTTTTTCTACTTCCGCCTTTGGACTTTAAGCTTAGGAACATTTTTGGGTACGGCTCTTACACTTTTATCGCCCGTATAGGTTTAGGAGACAAGAAACACATTTCTGGCAGTATCCTTCGCGGATTAAAGCCATTCCTGATATTAGTGGTGTACAGAACAATGTCAGAGGTGGAACATTTTCGAAAAATGCTTGTTGAAACATACCCCAATGGGAGTTTAGAACAAAAACAGCCCCTAATTGCTGACAATATTTCGACTTTTTGTACAGGGTATTCCTGAACTATCCAATCGAGTTATAGGTCACATTCGTGAAGTCATTAGCCAGACCTCAAAAGTTTTGAAGAAGTTGCAGATGAATATTTTAAACATACATGTCTACGATGGAGATAAAATCCAGGTCCCAAATTCAGTATTCGCGGTCTTTTGGTCGCCCGGACCGCGACAACGGGCGACCAAAAGACCGGCGACCAAAAGACTGACGACCAAAAGACCGGCGACAAAACAAGGTAAAACAACATGGTTCACTGAGCCGACGTGTGAGTGTATAAGAGTTTGTATGTACATTCGTTGTCCCTTTAAGAAGCTACGTCAGTCAGGGTTTTAACAAGTTCTCCAACAAAAAACAATAAAAGTCTGGGAAATTTTGAGCTTTTCTTTAGCCTAATAATTATTAGGGCATTAAGTATGACTAAATAGTAATTCGCAGTTTGTATTTAGGGAATTTGAGCAACGATTTAAATGGTAATTATCAATAACCTTCCGGGCGACCAAAAGACCGGCGACCAAAAGATCGGCGACCAAAAGACCGGCGACCAATCGACCGTGTACCCCTAATTTCAGACAGTCCTACTCCCTCTCATGTCCAGATTGCTTGTAATCAATTATTTCGTAAAACCAACATGACTGAACACAATGTTCATAGTACACACAATGAAACCACCTCAATCTCAGTTTCAACTAGAGAAAACCCTGACACAGCTCCGTCGGGACAAGCCATATTCCCATTCAAGCTAGCAATCGTCAGCCGGCTATAAACTATAAAGACCGTTAAGTGTTGGCAAAAAAAATCCATCCAAGTGTCTTGCATGTAAACTACAGTAAAAATACAACATACTCTTTTTTACACAGCGGGCCCGCAAGACACGATTAAATGTCGTTAGTAAGCATATCGCAAAGCTATATGCAGCAAATCGTCCATCTGCTGATTTTTTAGGGGGGGGTGATGCATAAATGTTGCGTATGGCTACACAGCTAAATGTCGTGTGTGTGTTTCCTTCTTGCACGCACGCAGATGAGCAGTTAATAATGCAAGGTTTACATCTGGGCGATCTGAGGAGCCAGCACGTACCCCTCTCGGGTACCGACGCGGCGGGGTTGCACCGTAATTAGGGGGCCGGGCGGCAGCCGCGATACCGCCGCAGGGCCGCACTAACATGAGGACTCAGCCTCGTCGCGGCGGGGGCAGTGCGCTTTTAAGGGGATCTCGCTTGTTTTGCGCTTTGCCGAGCAACTTCACAGTGCATCAAAGGTGAGTACTACCTTTTCCCGGGAGATTTGAACGGGCAGGACTCGGATTTGTCTTTATTAAAAGAGAATATGTTCTGGTTTTTGGGATAAAAAGTCTGAAATAAGTACCACGGGAACAAAAAGTTGAAGAATTTGGTCAACAATTAAGTGAAGTTTGGGTTGTAGTGATCAGTAATTGAACAAGTTTCAGTGTCATTGACCGGGATGGACATCCAATCTAATTTGATGCGAAGAGTTGGATGCGACCATTCGATTGATGCCGGGTTTTTCTCATCCAGATGGATTGTCGATGGTATTTACGGCAATTATTGTCATTGGCAGTGACTGACTGTCTCGAGACGTTATTTTAGACAAGAGTTGGCTTATGTGAGACAGTCAGAGTTGTATTTGCATTTTTTTGGGAGTCAAACTCATTTTCAAAGCACCAATGAGTACAGAACAGATGCAAATGTAAGTAAAATGTTTCTTTTTTTGTTTTTGTTTTTGTTTTTTATAAAAGTGGGTATAAAGTGCTGTCAAGTTGCTGTGGCAATGCCAAGCTCTCACGCGATTGGTTATTTGGCGTTTTGATTTGAACTACTGACTCATTCGCCCACGAAATAATGTTTAAAAAAATAGTAGTTTTCTAAAAAGCGCTGTTAACACAGGGAAAATCAGCACACCATCCTTCATTTCAATGAACACTACAAAAATCTACACTCACAACACGCCACCATTTTGATTGTTGTGCGTTCGCCAACAATCCAATGCAACAATTATTTTTTTCAGACAAATTCCCTCAAAAATCACGACAAAAATAATACTTGTAGATTTCTTCTACTTGATGAGTTCCAGGATCGACCAACTTTTATGAATAAATGACCTTTTGAGTACGTAAAGCTGATCGTGTCTGCCTACGTATACGCGTTGAAGATATCGTCAGTCTCTGACATGAAGTTGTCATCAAACTAGAGCTTCCCGTTGGACATTTATGCAATCATGGGAATGATCTGTTTAACGTAACCCAATTAGCTGCGACCCCGGCGCACCAATCAGTGCTAATTCCCGCCTCGTAAACGTTCAAATCAATCGTAAACATTGAGGCAAACTAGTGAGAGAAAGAGAGAGGAGGGAGCGCAATTAACAGCTCTGGAAGCCATCCTGATCCGGAACCTTCTCTGCCACCCGAGCGTTATATCTTCCACTTCTTAATTAGAACCTTGTCATCTTTTACAATGCTAAGCAACATTTAAATGCCAGCAATTATGGAATCCCACCTACCGTGAAAGCGTGACGTGAACTTCCAAAACACAGAGTAGTCTTTCTCCCAAAAAAGAGCCATTGCAGAAAGTAAAGTGACTTACCAATCTCGTGAAGAGTGGCACTCCCAGATGCCACAGATGCTCGTTGAGCAGTCCGCTGTACACCACGTTCCCGAAAACGCCGATGCTTCCCGACTTGCACAACGCGTTACCTGGACACACAAAAACATACACAAAGGTCGGTGTCACTGACTTGCCATGCCTAAATTGGCAAGTTCATTTTGATACGATACAGCATTAACAATATTATACAATACAATATTAGTTCTGTTCAAGTACAGTAAAGGAATTGAATTATACCAAGCAATTGTAAAGTTTGCATCCATTTTGAAGCTGAAATATTTCAGACATTTAAACAATGAGTATTCTTGTGAACATTCCATTTATTGTATTACTACTTAATGCATGTCTTGATCCAGATCAACAAGGTATCCCAAGAACAATCTCAGTTAATATTCTTTGAGATTTGTAGTCTTCATTCAAAGCAGACTGATTAATCTGGTAATCAATACATTTTTGGAAAAACCTGCTTTTGCTACCCATAGCTTACAAGTAGACTGACAACCATTAACACTCATACTCATAGCTAGGGGTGATTTAGAGTTTTCAACCAGTCTAACATGCGTATATTAGGGAAGTGGGAGGAAACCGGAGTACCCAAAGAAAACCCACGGAAGCCCGAGGAGAACATGAAAACTCCACACAGGGAGGACCAACTTGAGATTGAGCCCTCGACCCCAGAACGATGAGGCTGACGCGCTAACCACCGGACCACCTATACACAGTTCCATAAAATTATGAATCAAATATTTCTCAATCCAGTTTTTGCACGTTTTCAGCAACAACAAAAACAAAGCCCAGAGTAAAAGTAAATTACACGTAATTTAAGACGAGTTGATAAGTCGACTCATCGCAAGAATAATCGGCGATTCGTTGACTATCAAAATGAGCATTTGTGGGAACCCAAATACACACACAGTCATAGTTATACACACAGTTTTTTTTACGTGCTTCCACATACATGCACTCGCAGAGACTCAGAGGGCAGAGGGAGGCACTCGTGTGATGTAGTGAGCAGTGCAGGAGTTGAGACAAGGTGTTGTAATTTGTGCACAAAAAGCACACAGAGGGGGGAGGAGCCAACAAGCAACACATACATTATTTACAAAGAAGAAGAAGAAAAAACTGAAAGAGAGTTAGAGAGAAAGCCACCATTAAAATGTCAGCACTGCTCCGGGCAGAGCAGCCGAGGAGGCGGAGCAGGCCGGAGCGCGCCCGTTATTAATGGGCCAGACGAGCACAACCCAGACACGCGTAAAAAATATATTTAAAAAAAACAGGACCCGGTGCCCCCTACTGGTAAGGAGACAGACGCCTGCCAAGAGAAAAACGGTGAGAACGAGAAAAATATACAAATTGTGCAACATGCATATGTAGGCTTTCAGGCTTTCAAATAAGGATTGCATCATAAAATTTCATACCCGCATTGAGCTTTCCTTCAAGAATGTGCTTTGGTTTTTCAAAACATGCTGTTTTAGGAGGTTAGGCTCTCAAATTATTACTTGAAATAAGGTTTAGGGTTCCATAGTAGTGGTGGGTTCAATTTAGGGTTTCAAGCCAGTTGGTGTCTTTCACGTTAAGATGTGGTTTAAATTTAGGTTTCAAATAAGTACTTTGGGCAAGAGAAAGGGTTTCAATCCGGTTCAGTGTTTCAAAGTAGGATTTCAATCTTAGTTTTGGAATGAGGATTTAAATCCTTGGTTATGATTTTCCATTAGGAGTTGACTTTGGGGTTTTCAAATTCAGATATAAAACATATGTAGATAATATTATAGTTGCCTGTTTTACAACCAGCCTGTTTTTGGTTTCTAAATGGCTGTAGTACGTTTTTCTTTAATTTGTATTTAACCTTAACCCCTTTTAATGCCATCTTTTAAGCCAGGTTTAAGATCTGAAACAAGAGTTAGGTTCTTAGGGCTTCAGTGTTGGTTTTCAACAACGTTTAGGATTTTAAAATAGTGTTTGTATCCACAGTTAGCATTTTAAAGCAGGGTTTCAAGTTGAGGTTAAGGTTTAAGAGCTTTTCTCAGCTGTTGGTTCTCTTGTCTGCAAACTTGACAGTAGCTACGAGTTCAGCACATTCATTATTCATTGTGTGATTAAAGTCTGCAGTTGTGCAAGAATGCAGTAGCTTGCTTTCTCTACTTAGCCTCATTTGCAACTTCTTCAAGCTTTTTATGGGTCATCCCAGCTGTCAATCAAATGGAAAATGATATCTATCGTTGGCTTTTAGGTGAAAGGTTTTGCCGTGATTTCTGGTGAAAGTAAGAAGTACTTTAGGGCGATGCAATGAGAAAAACAACACTGAATTTGAATAATTCATATGCTTGGAGAACGGGTGTTGTTGTGCAATAGGTCAAAGTTGAACAGCATTGCGATGAAAACAATAATGGCCGCTTGGTTTACACACGATCAGATGACATCACGTCAAATTTCACCAAAGGAGATAATATCCTCAACAAGTAACAGATCAATGGTGGCAAAAAATCTAAGTGGCTTTCTGTATATTAGCCAGCATGGCTTCTATAGACTTTTTATGTCTACCAAAATTGTAGTAATGGAAACCAGCTTTGGAGTCTAAATGTAAAAAGATAATAAAGTAAAACATCCAAGACAATAGAAATAAACAAAATAGCTTTAAAACATTTGCTTCAAAATACGATGGAAAACTGGGGTACTCGGACGTTTGGTCGCCCGGACGTTTGGTCGCCCGGACGTTTGGTCGCCGGACGTTTGGTCGCCGGACGTTTGACAACATGACAGAGAGTTTACTGTTGAAACCAACCCTCAAAATTACATTCATGAGAGAGAGAGCTTAATATCTAAATATCTACTGTTGAAACCAGCTCTCCAAATAATATTCACCCGGGCGACCAAACGTCCGGGCGACCAAATGTCCGGCGACCAAACGTCCGGGCGACCAAATGTCCGGCGACCAAACGTCCGGTCACGGCAAACTGGGGCTGTGGTTTGGGGACAACTTCATGACTTTTTTGTAGGTTTACTCCATTTGAGAACTCTTTTACCCAATAACATGTTTCTAAAAGCAACTGTTTTCCCAGACTTGAATTTGTCCAAAAAGTCAAGGTATTCATAAATTCCGAATCCCAGAGCATCATGCTAAGTTGCTTCTCTTTTCAAGGGGTTGGGCAGTGTCGCCGCCGAGCCCGCGGGCCGATTAGAAGCAATTTCTCCATAGCGAGCGTTGGCGCCGCGGCGATACACAACGGAGAATTTCCCACTCTCGGCGGTCTTCGCTTTCTAATAACGCCACGGCGCTTTAATGGATCGCTTGGCGGATTTAACGTGAACACAAAGTGTATTTCTCAGCGCTAACAATATGAAAGGATAAAAATAGAGAGGGAGGTAATGATACTTGTGCGGGAAGGTGGAATCATTTTTTTAAACTTTTGTTTTCGTGGCTTTTTTTAATAATACAAACTCAAAAGAATTCCAAAAGGTTCGGCTGCCGTGAGGCATGGTATCAAAGCAATGAATGTGCCCGCCCACAATGCCGACATGACCAAAAGTGAGCTTATCACAGTGATAATGTCGCCGGTGGGTAGTCAGGCCAAAACCTTGCATCTAATCGTTATCATCTCCTCATTATACTTATCAACAAAAGATCAGCTGCTGTGATGTTTTATATGCTAATTGCTGGTGGCCTTCTTTAGGTTCGTAGTCAACAATTGCATGCAAATGGGGAAATAAAACAATTTATAATCCTTTTTTTAACACTCTCACAAATGAGGATTTTGTATCTGTCTGTCTTCCATATGATATGTATTAACGGCTTTTTTTTTCAATTAATTTAATTTGAATCCCCTCAACTCCTTTGAAAAGGTTTACCAGATAAAACTATTTTCATCACCTGGAACTCCTCAATTAATTCAGTTAACTCACTATTACGGGTGTAATTCCTCAATTTCATGCTGATAGGTTACAATATGAATACTTTGCAGAACTATGCTAGATTTGTCAATACAGTGGTACCTCTACATACGATGTTAATTCGTTCCGGGACTGAGCTCGTATGTCGATCTTCTCGTAATGTAATGTAACTTTACACAAAACTGAATTCTATTTTTATTTTTTTTTACCTTCGTTCTGGGCGGGTTAACGGTTTGCCACGCCTCCACCCTCACGTTCGCTATCGATGGGCTGTTTGCTGTTGTATTTCCTTCAAAATATTCCGAAAATGATGCACACAAATGTCCTCACAATAGGATAACGCACGACTACTTGCCAACAAGAAGTAGTCTTGAATGAGCGATCGCGGGAGCTAACAGGCTAAGGAAGGAAAAGCAGGAAATGCAACAGCTGAGCCTACCCATTTATTGATTGTGGGTAATGAAGTTTTAGTCTGAGAAAGGGTGCCATTGGCTATCGGTGTTGTGTACACGAGTATACTTCATTACCCAGAAAGCCCTCTCGTCTGAAGAAATCGTTCAGTGCTCGTAGATATCTGTTATACACGAAAGAGATGCGGCAAAAAAAGACAGTGCGCTACAATGATAAACAGCCTCTCATGTCATGTCATGGCCACCTGGCTTTCTCGCATCTCGAATTTTTTCTCGTATCTAGAGCGAATTATTTGCTCGAAATTTTCCTCGTATCTCGAGCATGTCGTAGGTAGAGCTGCTCGTATGTAGAGGTACCACTGTACTACCAAACCTAAGCAAGATTCAACTATATTGAAGGCGGTTCAAAGACTTTAAAGAAAATTGTTTTTTTTTTTTTAAAGTACATTATGATTGATTTTGATCATTTCCATCAATTTGATTGGATCATTTTGCATTCACCCCTACTCATTACAAGACTGCTGGTTCGAAAATGTAAGCTCTTAAGTACATGAAGGCAAATTATTCAAACAAAAAACATGTCATCGGGAATAATTAAGGTTGAGAAACACACCCAAAGCGTGTTTGCTAATGGGTGAGAGGGGGCGTGGCCCAGGCTGGCGAGATTTCATCAGGAAGGAAGCAAAAGCGGCACTGTAGACTTGACATCCCATTAAAAGTGTGCGTACGTGCGCACGGTGTGTTTGTTGCACATCCATCAGCGAGCGAGCGATCAATCGATATCCAACACAAAAGCTCATTGATGACGGACAGCTCTTGACAAACATACAGCATTTTTTTTCTGTCGAGCTTAGCAATAATCTCCAAGGTCAGCGCCGGTCGCTCCGCCTCCTCCTCATTCCTCAACACTCCTCATTTTGTTTTGTTATTCCTTCACAAAAGATGCCATGCATTTTAAAGCGGCCGCTGTATTGTTACTTGTATGGAAGGCGAACAAGAAAACATGTTGAACAATTGACAGCCAATTGCCTCCCTCGTCACCCGTTGTCTCACGCGGCGAACGCCTGACCGACAAGGCTGATCTAAAGAAATTCACAGTTTCAATACACAATGGGCATTCCAGCACATGAAAGTATCAAGTATCACATTTTCATATTGTCAAACCTTGATTTAAAAATATATATATATATATTTTTTAACATGCGTAATCTAAAATCAAAGTTTGTTCAACTGTTCAAATTGAACTATAAAGTCGATAATATCAAATTAGCGTGCCTGTCGAATGCTACACTGTCAATATTTGAAAAAAAAAACACCCCAAATGAAAAAAATATCAATGATTCGTGATTCAATGAATAAAATAAATACAGAAAAATACACACTGGAATGAATGAATCCAAATAACAAGAGTTTACAAGTTAGTTTTATTTTTGAAAGCACAAAATTAGACACAAATGGGAAGAAAAACGGCTCATTATGTAGCCATGCATTGTAAAAACTGTAAATTTTAACAGACGCACTGACAGTAACATTCAATAGTCGCAAAGCCTGCAGAAGTAGTCCTGTAAAGTATGTTCTTCTTGTCGTCCAAATAGCGTACAGCAGGGATTGCCATTCTATTTCTTGACTCCCAATGTTGCCTGAAGCCTTATTCTTCATTGTTTTAAAAGTTCAATAAGCCAAAGATAATAAGCGTCAGCAGGCCAAAGACGTCTTCCATTGAATATCAGCATCAAGTACGTAGTGCACATGTGTCAAAGTGGCGGCCCAGGGGCCAAATCTAGCCCACCGCATCATTTTGTGTGGCCCCGGAAATTAAATCATGAGTGCCAACTTTCTGTTTTAGGATCAGACTAAAATGAAGAGTATAGATGTATATTAAATTTCCTGATTTTCCCCCTTTTAAATCAATAATTGTAATTTTTTAATCCATTTTTTCAGTGTTTTTAGTTCAAAAATCCTTTTGTAAAAATCGAAAAATATATTTAAAAAACCCCTCAAATAAACATTGTTTTAGATCTATAAAAAATGAATATTCAGGATTTTTAATCCAGTTCTTTTAATCCATTTATGAAAAACAAAATCTAAATATTCTATCTAAAATGGTCCGGCCCACGTGAAATCAAGTTGACGTTAAAGCGGCCCGCGAACCAACCCGAGTCTGACACCCTTGACGTAGTACAACACTACTTCAAAAGTACCAACATTGGAGTGTTTTGACGCTACTTTTTGCAACCTGCCAAACTCCAGCCAGACTGCATTTGGAGTCCACCAGAGAGTAAACAAATAACATTAGCGGTGTACAAGTAATGCCTGGAATTAAACGACAGATCAGGAAAATTGCAGTATCCAGTTGTCGTATGATGAATGCCATATGGCCTTGTGTGAGTACCCCCTTCATTGAAGGAATGACTACAGGTGTGAGTGAGTTATGAATGTTTGGGGGTTGGGGGCGGGGGGCTCCACTGCCACCCCCAGCCCTTCATACGAGGTCCCCAGCCGTCCCGTCTCGCTCCGCCCGGGGGGCGACGCTGCCAGCTGGCAACGTGAGTGATGCTCCATTAGGGAAGTGCTGCTGGTGAGTGCGGATCGCTCAGGTAATTAAAGGCAAAGCAAAGCAGGCAGACCAGGCGGGCGGGCGGCCGCTGCGGGTGGGGGGGTCGGCAGGCGGGGTGCGCCCAGATTTATGGGGCTGAGTAATGCACAAGCTGAAGCCATTTTGCCTTCTAGAGGCCTCGCTGGCTTCCAAATAGTCTCAGGAGGCGACGACTTCCTCTCCACTCGGATGCATCCTATTACCCGCCCTCCCTCGCTTTCACTCCTTCTTCCTCCATTTTTTGGTTTTCTTTATTTATTTTTTATTTTCTTACTTCTGCCCTGCAGCCTCGCAACATAAATCAAGCATATTAGCATATGGATGAAGAGTCGCACCCTGATTGGTTCTCCCGGCTCCATGAGAGACACTTTGAGGAACGCTAGAGCAGGACAAAAACAAGAGGCAACCATTTTCCAGTGGTTTTGCTAGATGGGCCCGTGGGCTACGGCATTGTTGGACCGCAACTGAATTTGACAATACCGTTCCTGGACGAATACTAAAACAGTAGTACGAAAAAACGGTACAAATAGGCAAATCTATCTTTGAAAACTGGATGTCAGTCCTAAAAATATAACATGCAACAATAGCTACATGTTACCATATCTTGCGAGGTCAGGCAGTACATTTCAGATAATTCTAAGGAAAAAAAATCTTAATTAAGTGATAGTCAACGCAGATTATTTCTGCTTAATTGCGACCCAAGTGTCTGATGCTTAACTTTTAAATGAAGTAAAATGTCAAAGTGTAGCAAAGCCCTAAGGCCATCTCTTTAATTAAAAAACACTCATGTTACTATTTGAACATTATGGGAGGGCTGGCAGTAAATGATCGTGTTTCACTGCCATTGACAACGATAGACACCAATGGCAGCCAATGATTAAAAAGTAAAGGTCATCATGGGGTGTCATTATAAATTCCTTGTGATAAAAGTAACAGACTCAGCGAGTGGGCACGCAACGCACTCACCTTTCCCTTTCAAGTTAAAATGGAACTATTCAATAACACTTTTCATGAAGTTAACATTAATTTCAGCATGATGCTTTTGTCATTCATCATTAAATGTAAGATAGTGAGAGTGTTTTTCTATGTTAATATTAGCCTTGGCTCAGTTTCTGCTTGAAGAAAGTTTTAATGTAACCAGAAAATTTGAATGTCACTCATCATTTTGATTTATTTTTGTTGGTGTATGTCTCATGTCAAAGTGGCGGCCCGGGGGCCAAATCTGGCCCGCCGCATCATTTTGTGTGGCCCGGGAAAGTAAATCATGAGTGCCGACTTTCTGTTTTAGGATCAAATTAAAATGAAGAGTATAGATGTATATCAAATTTCCTGATTTTCCCACTTTTAAATCAATAATTGTAATTTTTTAATCATTTTTTCTGTGTTTTTAGTTGAAAAATCATTTTGTAAAGTCGAAAAATATATTTTAAAAAGCTCAAATAAACATTGTTTTAGATCTATAAAAAAATTAATATTCAGGACTTTTAATGCAGTTCTTTTAATCAATTTATTTAAAAAAAAAATCTAAATATTTGCTGACACCCCTGGTGTAGGTGTAATTAAATTTTAAAAGATGAAATTCCTAAACAAGTTTTCACTACTATTTTAAAGGAACGTACAAAATTAAACAAAAAGAATAGGAAGAATGAGGAATATTGATGCATACTATAACCTGTTGTGTGTACCACAATCATAATTGCAATCCTAAAATGCCATGTTTGCATAATACAGTAAACAAAACTGAATATAGTATACAGTGTTTCACTTTTAAAGTTATGTATCTTAAATAAACAATTGTATGCGCTTATTTGCAACAGTGGGGAAAAAGTCTTGTAACGGTATCTTTTGCCCAGCTGTTGCATTAGTGATGAATTTAAGTGACCATTTGCAACTTCCTGTTTGATAAACCACAAGGCGAAGCAGCGGCTTGGTCATCTCTATCAAGATGAGCCCACGGTACGGCTCGCCCGCTTTTCTCTAGCCGAGATAAATGTGCCTGGGAAATCGGAGAAGGGATGAAGCAACAAAAAAAGAAGAAGAAAAAGATGATCAAGGTCGGCGGCCGCCTTATCGCTCGCCTCATTACGAGAAAACGCCATCGTCAGCAAGCTGCGATCTTCCAGCGTGGAGGGAGGAAATGAGTGGACGAGGAAGACGAAGAAGACGAGGATGGGGAGGAAGAGGCCAAGTCAAAGAGCTGCTGGTAATTGAGCTCAATTAGCCAGTAGAAAATACTCGTGAGGAGATGACGACGTCGGTATGTACAAGCCAAGAACGCCACGCATTCTTTCGCTTAAACCAGCGTTCATGTGAATGCACTTTATCCGTTAACTCAATCTTTTTAAAATTCTTTACTACCGTATTTCCAGGAGTATAAGTCGCACTTTTTTCATAGTTTAGCTAGGCCTGCAACTTAGTATCTATGTTTTTTTTTTTTTAAATCTGACCGCTAACAGCTTATGTTGTGTTCTTTATCGCCAAAAATTGTTAATATGTTAACACAACAGGTGTCTACTATTTGGTCGGTTTATCCCCATTTTACTCTTACTTTAACGTATAATGTTTGACTAATGTTGCCACCCAAAATCCGATTTATAGTCCCGGTATATGTCTTCCCCATTGAGGAGTTTAGATCTATGGATGTCATAGTTAATCATATATTTTTATAGAAAATAACTGACTAATTTTATAAATAGCATTACTTCCTCACTTCTATCTATTTGACATATCATTACTTTTTTTACTGTCTTGCCCAATGGAGGGAATTTTACAAAAGGGGATCTCATCATACATATTTATCCTTAAAAACACTTGTTTGCTGTTATTTACTGATGTAACATTAGTATTAAAAAAAAAAACACATTAGCATGCTTCCGTAAAATCTGGACTCTTTGGGAACCCTGATTTTTTTTTTTTTGAAGTATAAGACACAATGAAACAGGTAAAAAAGGCGCGTGGCTGGCCCACTTCCGCACGGCGCTCGATAACGACCCCGAGGGCGGGCGGAGTCATCACGGCGGCACGTTTCACACCAAAAGCGCCACTGTCGTTAAATCAATAAGTCATTAGCTTTAATGGGATAAGCACTTTGAAAACTAATTGAAAACAGCTCCATTGACTCCCGCCTTGCGCCCCAATAAAAACTCCAGCGCTGGCCACACCGTGTTGCTGCTTGTTCCATAGAAAGCCATAACAACAAAGTCAGTCCATGTTGTCCCACCAGACAAAAGGCATCCTTCTGGTTTTTTTGTTGTTTCGTTTTTTTCTATCTGTGTTTCTGTGCCACTGAAGGCAATGAATGTCTAAACAATTGGATTGGGAGAGGTTGGCAGCTGCCTTCTAGACTACACTTTCCACAGTTTCAATGTGAAGTCAGCTTAAAAAAATACTCAATACATTTTTTGTAGCTTTATCTTGTTGCTTTTGTGATTTATATGTCACAAATGTCAAAGGAAGGACCACATGCTACTGTTTTTTTTATTTGTAGGTTATCTTTTAGCCGTATTTGTTCACTTGGTGTGTTGACAACAAGCAAATATTTGGATTTTATTTATTTATTTTCATTATTAGCTTCTCTATTTGGTCCTGAATAATGTCAGTTCATTTTGACAAAAAAAAAATGCATTTCTTGCGATATTCCAGCTCGCTCGCACTCTGCGTATAAGCCACGAGCGGATTGTCGGCGTGAAAAAGTTGAAGTTTTGCGAGGTGACGTCCCCGACGTGAGCCTCAGGTGAGGCGGCAAGGTGCTTCCCGTCAAGCGCGCCACTTCCCACCCGTCTGTCTGCGACGCTAATTTGATTAGCGACTGATTAAAGCTTCCCTAATGCAGTCACCGCCACGCCACGCTAATGTAATAGAATCACTTACGGCTAAAACAGGTTAGCTTAATTGGCGGGAGGCACGATGCTGGGATTTGCATTCAATTATTTATTTGCCATGCGGGGCAACTCCCAATTCCATTACGCCATTAGGCGTTCGCGCAGGCAATTTATACGACAAGCATTGTTCAAGGATACCAAAACAAGTCACACATGTATTTATTTCATTATTATTATTATTATCATTATAGTATTATTATTATTATTGTTGTTGTTTTTTCCAATGCAATAGCTTGTAAAGGGCAAGAACGCATATGCAAAATACTGAAAAACATTTGCTCCGAAAAACGTCGGAAATGTCAGGGAAATTGCCAATGAATCCACAATTTTTCCTTTAATTTCAGTTTTTTTTTACTGAGGAATATCATGTAAAGTAAGACTAGTTATGTGGCTGTAGAGTAGCTGGTAAAAGTTTGCTTATCTGGCAAATTGAAGTGTCACAGCATAAGCTCAACATTGGAATTTTTTTCACCAACGTTATCGTACAACAACATCAGACAACACGATCATACAAATAAGATCTTTATCATACATCTGCCAAAGCTGTCAAGCTCTGTGCTCTTTTCAGGAAGCAGCACAAGATGCATACACACACCAACACACACATTTGAGTGAAAAAAGAAACAATACTACTTGATATTGTGAGTTGACGGTATTTCACTATAAAAAATACTTACAAAAAATACAAAAATAACAGAATGTCTAGTAATATTGGGAAATATGTCAATATTTTACTCAGGAATCTTTGTATTTTTCTTAAACTTTAGATAAAATATGTTACACAAAAGAGATCTAATTGTATGAGAAAAGTATTAAAAAAGAGAAATATTTGTCATGCCTTTAGCAATTCATGTGTTCCTTATAAGGTTGTTGTCCCATTCATTCATTCATTAGCACTTCTAACGTTGCTTGTTGGCTAATCGTCCTCAGTGTCATTACAGCACGTAAGCTAACTGGTAACCTTGTTATCTGATGGCACTGACGCGCCTCAACACTTTCATTAATTAATTTTGCCAGGCAGGTATAAGTTGCATAGTTTGTACCGTAAATGTGCATCTATACATGGAGATTGATTGGAATAACCCATGAGTTAAAAGTTGCATAGTTTGTACCGTAAATGTGCATCTATACATGGAGATTGATTGGAATAACCCATGAGTTAAAAGTTGCATAGTTTGTACCGTAAATGTGCATCTATACATGGAGATTGATTGGAATAACCCATGAGTTAAAAATTGACCTGTTTGAATGGAGAACTCTAGAAACTATAATTCCACCAGTTCTGCTTTTACAGTTTTTTTATTACTATTCTTTTTTACAGTATTTTCTACCGATTGCATTTGTTCGTTACCTTATCGAACCCCTAAAATGGATGGCGGCCATGATAGCGAATTCCCATCCCACGAGGAATTGGCTGGGCGAATCAAAAATTCCTAACGACACAATGAGAACAAGGGAGAAAAATATCTATCTACCAGCAAGGGAACGGAATTTCCGCCCCGTTCTGATGTCGCCCGGCAATCATCGGTTTATTTACGTACGCCTGCTAAAGATTAACCTTCATCTTCGTCAATTCAGGAAATTAATTCATCGCTCAAGCTCATGCACATCAATGGAGATCAAAAATGTACACCATCAACGTATATCAGGGTTGCAAATCCCGCAGCCTGGCTTCTGCTTTTCTAATAAATATTTACATTCTTTTTCCTGAGTTTATCTGAATGATCAAACAAAATTTACATTTATGTCACTTTGAGGCTGAATTATTAATGACATCATTGATTGCGTCCATAAACCCGCCACCGTCGTGCCGCAAAAAAAAAAAGATTTCATATACATCAGGAATTTTGCTTGCGGGAATGGACGAAGAAAAAAAAACGGCAGAAACCCTGACATAAAAATACGCGAAAAGTCAAAAAATACAAATAAAATCAGGGTGAAAACGGCAAAAGCGAAACAGGCCGGTGCCCGCGTCCCCGCTTGGCTGCGTCTCCCCGAGCCAGAGTGCATAAATCCGCCCCTCTTGACACTTGCAATCAACAAGGGCCGAAGTGAAGCGTGCGTAATGGCCGCTTAAGACGGGGGCGCGGGGGTGCGCCACGATTTACGGCAACAATTATAGCCCCCGCAAAAAAAGATGCCCCGAGGCGCCAGGGGGTGATCGGAAAAAGGGGTGCGTGAGGAGGGGGGGGGCAGCGTACCTATGCTGCCACTTCCATAAATTCCAGACGGGAAAATTCAAGGGATGAGCAACACGCCACTTTTTAACGCATTGCGATCAAAAGATTCATGCCATCAACGGAAGCTAATAAGTTAATAAATGGCGAGTAAATATGTCTCCGCTTTGCTGATGAATATTTACAATTTCTTATGTGAATGGTCAAACTTCATTTCCACTAATGACACTCAGAGGCGGACATTTTTTTAATGATTGCGCGCACCACATTGAGCTTGACTTCCATAAATGCGCCATCAAAACATATTTAATAGACATCAGCCTTTCGCCAAGAGGGATGGAACGACTCAAAATATAATGATGTTATTCGCCGTTTTACCAGAAGTGAAGCAGAAAAAGGGGAAAAAAACAAACATAATATCAACAAGATCATTGAAAAAAAGCATAGAAAATCTGAATATATTTGGGAAATAATGTGAAAATATAAAAATGTTGTGATATAGTATCAGTTACCAATAGAGTGGGATGAGTCAAACCATGAGAATAGAATTAAATGTGGGAAAAACTAAAAAACTAAAATTCAGATTTCGATTTTTGGTGGAGGGAAATAGTGCATTATAGCAAAATATAATGATGTTCTTCGCCATTTTACCAGAAGTGAAGCAGAAAAAGGGAAAAACAAACATAATATCAACAAGATTGTTGAAAATAGGCATAGAAAAAGCAAATATATTTGGGAAATACTGTGAAAATGTAAAAATGTTGTGATATAGCATCAGTTACCAATAAAGTGGGACGAGTCAAAACATGAGAATAGAATCAAATGGGGAAAAAAAATTCTGATTTCTATTTTTGGTGGAGGGAAATAGTGCATTGTAGCAAAATTTAATGATGTTCTTCGCCATTTTACCAGAAGTGAAGCAGAAAAAGGGGAAAAACAAACATAATATCAACAAGATCATTGAAAATAAGCATAGAAAATCTGAATATATTAGGGAAATACTGTGAAAATGTAAAAATGTTGTGATATAGCATCACTTACCAATAGCGTGAGTCAAAACATGAGAATACAATCAAATGAGGGAAAAACTAAAAAACTAAAATTCTGATTTCTATTTTTAGTTAAGGGAAATAGTGGATTGTACCAGAGGAACAATCTGGAATGCATAAAATATGAGGTATTTTAACAAAATAATGTAACATGTGCCTTCATTGTGCAATTGCGAGATGTAACATTATATCCAATGTGTCCGATGAAACGTTTCCGCCATGGAACCAAAAGAACCGCTCTGAAACGATAACATCTCTTATTTTGTCCTCCTAATAATCAGTGAACTTCCCTCCAGTGAAGGTCTGATATGCAATTCACCACAAAGTGAAATCAAATTGCTGCCAATTAGCATTTCAATGAGCAAATTCATTTAGTGTCGACGAGAGCAAAAACAAAGATCACGGCGCACTGTCAAACCTCACCTTTTTTTTCCTCCCCCGATTGCCCCAAATTGAATTACTTGAATCAAAGGTACACTTGCCGAGTCAGCCATTAGCTCTTTCATCAGGAGTTACAACAAAAAAACACAGTTAAGAAAACTTTACAGTGGCAAAAAGAAAGTCTAATTAGACCTGAAAAAAATATGACCAATAATCAAATCGCATTTTCTACGGCAGGCTTTGAAACGATATAAATTCAGTTCATATTCTCTCTCTTTCCCTCTCCGTCTTTGGTGTGTGTTGCCGGAACTCGCGTCCCCCCAGAGAGTGGATAGGAATCTAATTAAGTAAGATCAATACCAGCGTGAATTTTCTCTGTCTTTTTGCAGCACTGCGGCGACTCCCGCCTCATTTGTCTGACTCTCCAAATCTCTGCAAATGTTTCTTTTAGAAGGTCGCTCGCTCGGCTAAATACGCTCGGAAAAAAGAAAAATACACATGGCGGGTATGACGAGACCCCGCTCGAAGGCTTTACGTCTAATTAATGCAAACATACTTTGGCTGTTAATGTTTAGCGCGCCGCGAACTTCCAAGTTCTCCATTTGCCAGCTCATGTATTTCAGAAAATGTAGCGTTCAGATGGAAATATTAACATTAGAATCATATATGTAGGAAAGAGTTTGACGAATAAAAAGACGACTAGTTTTTTTTTTCACGATATCCCATTGCGCGTAAAGTATACGCGTAGTGGAATGATGCTGAATTGCGGAAAAAAGAGGCTGACTTATTCAAACTCTGACGGCATTCTGGCTCTCGTTCATCATTTACCATCATCCATCTGTCCTAAAAAGCTGCTTTCCAGAAATTTCCTCGTCAGGGTTTGTCAAAAAAACAACCGTTGGAGTTTGCACAAAATGGACGAGTTCATATTCAATTCCGGGAGTGAAGTTTTCAGACGGATGATACATATCTAGAACATATTTGGTATTGATTCGTGGAATGGGAAGATGTGCCCTGAATCCAGATAAGTGGATTCTAACAAAACGGAACACTTTAAGCAAACTTCCGTGGTTGTGGGTTTGTTTTTTCATGATGCATATTCAACAAATTTATTATCTAAAATTTATGATCGAACTCAGGGGTAGGGAACCTATGGCTCGGGAGCTATATGTGGCTCTTTCTATGGGTGCATATGGCTCTTCACTAACCTGTGAAGTAAAATATGGAAATCACTGATGAGAGAGCTGAGTCCTGTGCATAATATAATTGATACTGATTTATTAGCAACAGCATAACAATGTTGTCAAAAGAATTCAGAGACTTTTTGTACTTTAAAAGTGGTGAAATGACAAAAAACCCCACACATTTTCATGTATTTTTACTTTTCAACTTATTAACATTAGAAAATATGAATTGTTTAGGGCTCTCTCTGTCAAAAAGGTTCCCGACCCCTGATCTAACTTGTGGCAAGACCTTTTTTTTTTTTACAATTCACCTGAGGTCAATCACGATTGATTTTGCTAGTTCAAATATATTCAACATCTACCGCCGTCAACGCCAACCAATAATAATAATTATTTTCAAGATGTCATCCAATCAGAAACGGGAACTAACCCTACCAAAAACCCACGCCATTCCCCGAGGTGGGAAAAGCTGACTCGGCAAGTGAGATGAAGATGAGCCAAATGATCCCACTTTTTTTCCCACCACCAAGCTTTCCGTTAATTAGCATCGGCGCGGCTCGTAAATCTGGCGCGACTTTAAAATAATGTAGTAAAATCATATTTGGCGTGTGAGTTAAAAGGATTCCTTTGATGAAGTGACCTGTCGTGTGAGGAGAGAGTGAAACAGGGACAACGCTCGTAAATTGCGCCGTGCCCGAAGGCAGCGCCGGCGTCCATCAGCTCAACTCGTTCGGGTCCCTGACACAAATCCTGGCTGCCGTAAATTTGCACCAAGAAATGGGGTCGATGGCACCGCCCTTCCTTTGAGGATCTGTAACTGCCGCCCCCACCGGAAGGAACTCTGTGGCTCATATTCGCCGCTGCCCACCGGGGGGTCCTCATCCATTTCACTCGGGGATTTTGACACTGACACTTTGACGGTAGACGCCGCTCCAACTATATTACAGCCGGCCCAAAGTCCCCCAACATATATATTGTTTTAATTCCGTATGTGCATGTGAGCTTCATTATGGGATGGCAATGTCGCCCACCTGCTTCGCATGGCTCTTGCCTGACCCTCAACATACTTGGGCTGTTTTAACAGCCACAATATGTAGTCCCTTTGCATAGGTTGAAATTATTCCAGCAGGGGCAGCTTTGTAACTATTTGACCCCTGATTGGATCATCTGCTATGCTCTGGTCTTGCAGGCTCCGTTCATGTGCTCCCAGTAAATCGTGACCCCATCTTTCCCCGTAAATTTGGTTTCGTTGCTGCCCTGGTTTTTGCATTTAAGGTCCTATTTTTGTTATTAAAGATTATGTTAGCACACACTCATTCTTAAAACCTAACACACGTGTCAAAGTGGCGGCCCGGGAAAATAAAACATGAGTGCTGACTAACTTTCTGTTTTAGGATCAAATTAAAATGAAGAGTATAGATGTATATTAAATGTCCTGATTTTCCCCCTTTTAAATCAATAATTGTATTTTTTAATCAATTTTTCCTGTGTTTTCATGCCAAAAATCATTTTGTAAAATCTAAAAAAATATATTTAAAAAAAAGCTAAAATAAACATTGTTTTAGATCTATAAAAAATGAATATTCAGGGATTTTAATCCAGTTCTTTTAATCCATTTATAAAAAAAGAATCTAAATATATCTAAAATGGTCCGGCCCACGTGAAATCAAGTTGACATTAAAGCGGCCCGTGAACCAACCTAACACATTGACATTAACACCGACCGATACAGTATGTCCATTTTGACTGGGAGAGTGATTGGATCCCTGATTTTTTCCCACATGAACATAAAGCTTTACTAGCACTGAAGCGCATCTGTCAAGTGTCTACCAACAAAAATGACCAAACTATCAGAGGAACCTTTTCAATAATCCCCCCTTGCCGCTAGGTACCCTTTTCGCCATCCATCGGCGTGGCCGACTGTCCCCATCGCCATTAAGAGCCTCTTGAGCGAGCGCTTGTGTGCATTCAGCACATTTGGGGCCGGATGGATATTGGAAATGTCAGGACATTTACTCTTGCTTATACGCAATGCCACTGAGCCGCCATAGCATCACAGCTTGTGTACTGCCGCATGTATTATTCATAGCAGGTGTACGCCGCTTACTCCGAGCGGGCGGCGTTCCGTAAACATGAGTTAAATTATAAAGGCGTGTGTTGCCGTGACACCGTCAACGCCGCTCCTCCCAATTTTTTCCACAATCTTCGCTAATCGTCGTAAATTTCCACAAGTTTTGTCAAGTACATGCATCCCTTAACTACACCAGACACGTAGAAACGCTCTCAAAAGATTACGTACTCTCTCACAAACCGTTAACGTAATCGGCCGAGCATTTTCGCCCAAGTTTGGCCAATTTGTCATGGATTTTTTCCTCATCTAAAGTTTCTCACACGGGCACGTCAAAGTCAGATGTTTAAACGCAATCGATAACATCTCTAATTTACCAACAAAAATTGCTCATGCCTTTGCAGCATACGTCCGTGTGCATTATTCATGGCGGGCATTAAATTATGGAAGTACGTGTCACCACGATGCACCGACGGACTGGAAGGGGCAGGGGCCGGTGGGCGGCTAAGTCAGCAACACTGGTAAAGATGCATAAAAAGGCCACCGACCGCCACCCACTATATGAACTATATGAACTCCCACCTGCCAAGTGTCCTATCACCTGTCTGACATGGTACTGTGTCGCAATACATACTTTTTTTAGACGTGACATATATTGTAACTACTACTACACTGCAAATTTAGAACATCTCAATAAGATTTATATTCTTAAATGTAGCAACATCATTTTCCCCAGCTTGTTTTAAGTGCTAATGTGTTTGTGTTTATTAAGCATATACGTTTAAATATAACGTGATTTAAACTATTTCAAAGAACACTTAATAAATGTCATGTTATTTTATGTTATCTGATTTAGTCAAAATTACCAGGCACTAGGAGACTATTTCACTTATTTGTATAGATTTATATTGAAAACTAGTTTCAAGTAGTTGTTTTTGAAGTAGAGTTTTACTAGATTTGCAAAGAAAGTAGAGTGGACTTACAGGTTAGGTAACGTTTCTTGTTTTAAGTTTACAACTTTTTGTGCAATATTTGGTTAAACTGCAAAAGCAAAACCTTAAACCTGGGGGATTTTTCTCAACAGTGTTTTTGAACGGCGGATGAGAAGAGGGATGTTCACTAAGCTGTCTACTTTTTTTTAACAAAGCTAACTCCAATCGGATTTGCTGTAGTAGTGTTCCTAATAAAGTTTAAAGTCAATTTTAGAGTTAGGTTTAGATGGTTAAAAAGTTATGGTTAGAAATTAGCGTTAGGTAGTCGGTTTTGCAGTGTGAAAGAATATGGCAGTTGGCGTTGTCCTATTGTGTGTTGGCTGTGTGGGTGAGCACTGTTACTGTCACCTCAGTGGTTTCTGCACGAAAGGAAAATAAAAGCTCAAAATGGTATGTACACATCGTCTTCATGTCAGAGTCAAGCGCCTCTGGCTCTGATTGTCAAGAAGTTCGCCTCCTTTCACCCTCTTAATGGCCCACGGCAATGGCCTTGCAGGAATCGACAGGACAACAGCAAGAAAATGTGGAAAACATCTTTTCACCCGCCTAGCCAACTCCAAACAAAATACTCCAGAGAGTTATCCAAGATGCATTCAAATGTTGAAAAGGCAGCAAACCTGAAAATAATGGGAGGGCTAGCCGTGAGTGATTATGTTTCAGAGCAATTGACGCCGATAGACGTCCAATCCGTTTGGATTGCGAGGGGATGTCAGCAATTAATCCTCTAACGGGATTGGACGTCAACTGCCATAGCCAGTAAACTAATATGCCATGCTAAACCTTCAAATGTATTAAACAACCTTTACTTGCCAGACATAAAGACTTCAAATAGACCTGACATGGAACAGAACTGATGTTTTTCATGTTTAAATTATTAATAGGTTATTTAATGTGAGATAATATTAATAAAGTTTACAAAGTTCCCCTTCACGTGACCCAAAAAAATCAGATTAAATGACATACAGCCAGGACCAAATACGCAAAAGTTTAATATCCCTCACATAACCTTTACATGCCACACGTAACATCACCTTGACATATGGCACCAATAAGCTGAGCTAACTAATATGACACCTCTAAGTTGAATACTCCCCACTTGGCCTTGACAGGCCACCCATAACCTTACTACGGCAGCCCTAATCTGGGCCGATCTGCGGAGCGCCGGCGTTTCCTAATCGCGGTGCCGCTCGTCACGTTAATGGAGAAATGTGATGAACTGCGCCCATTCCGACGGGATTCCGTCGAGTCAGGACTCGGAGATGAGGAACGGGGGTGGAGACGCTTGAGGTCACGGCGTTAACAAATATCTCCTCATCGCAATTAAAAACCCTGAACCTAGTTTAGAACCTCATTTAAATCCCTAACTCAGACCCAAAATCTTCACTGAAAAGCCATTTCAAAACTGATCTGCTAATTTAAAATTTCAATTTAAAGTGCTAACACAATTATTGAAACCGTGAACGCAAATCTAAACCACCACCTTTTCTTCAAATCCTGAAGTCTGGGTACCGAGTCTTGAAACCCTGATTTAAAATCCTTACGGACTGAAAACCTGAATTCTGATGTTTGCTCTGCCTCGAAACTCGACTGTAAGCACTACTTTGACACGTTAACCGTGACCAGATGTTTCGTCGAAAGACGTTTGGTCCCCGGACGTTTGGTCCCCGGACGTTTGGTCGACGGGACGTTTGGTCGACCGGACGTTTGGTAGAACGGACGTTTGGTCGACCGGACGTTTGGTAGAACGGACGTTTGGTAGAACAGACATTTGGTAGAACGGACGTTTGGTCGCCGGGTTTGCTCGCTGTCAAATTATGACAGTTTACTGTTGATATGTTGATATTAGATATTAAACTCGCTCTCTCATGATTATAATTCTGAGAGCTGGTTTCAACAGTAACAACCCGGCGACCAAACGTCCGTTCCACCAAACGTCCGTTCGACCAAACGTCCGGTTGACCAAGCGTCCGTTCGACCAAACGTCCGAGTACCCACGTTAACAAGACGTCCTATACACGGATTACTTGTTTTATTTTTGACACCACTCGCAATCGGTAGACCAAAGTCTCCAGCATTCCCCTACACCCACCCGCCCGTCGGTGGTCCCGTGGGTGACCCCAGCGGTACTTTGAAGCACGTCATTGCTAAGTAAGGTTGACACACCGAGAGATGAAAGTCTTGTCATTCATTTGCATCCAACAATCCACGTACGCTAATGTCTTAGCGCCTTTAGTTCAATTTGGAGGGAGCGGGGACGTGATCGCAGACCCCTGGGGGCCATTTAGCGGATCGCACCAGGGGCCCAAAGGTGTCCCGAATAAGATCGCTATCTCCAGCCTGGCATTCATTGCTAATGCTCAAAATTGAGCACAAATACGAAACGTCGGAATACGGTAGCGCCTCAATACACCAAACCCCTAAAGCACTAGCATTTGGCATTTAAACTTAATAAGCCACACGTGACTTTAATATGCCACACGTAATCTTAATATACCTCAAATTGCATATGCTGCATATAACCTCATTATGCTACATACAGTATTAATATGCCACACATAACCTTAGGATGGAACCCACCTGAAAGTTTAATTTTTAAGCCTTAGCAAAAGAAAAAATACATTTAAAATAAAAACACTTAACCTTAAGCCATTGGCTGCCCTTGACAGCGATAGTTTTCCATTGACATGATAGATGTCTAATCCATTTCAATTGGAAGCCCTAGTATTATAATAGTAGGAATAAAAACTAACCTTAATGAATTATACCTTAAAAGTGGTAGTTTGATTTTGAAAGCTTATCGTGCCACGCGTAATATACAAGAAATCTTAATTTGCCACATATCACATAAATACGCGACTTCCGACATGGTATCATTTGTCATTTAAACCTTGTTAAGCCAAAAATACAAACAATATTTCAAACCTAACCTTAATATGCCACATGTGACTTAAATATGTCACACATAACCTTAATATTCCTCACGTAATTTTAGCATGTCGCACATAACCTTAATATGCCGGCCCCGATTTGTGGTACAGTTTGTTGTTCAAACCTGAAATTAGCTACATGGGACCTTAATTAAGGTCTTTATGGAAGACATATCATTAATATGCAACCTCGGAGAAGCCACAAAAGAGATTTCACATCTCAACAAAGATTCCTGGAAGATTTCCAACCATTTTTAATGCACGTCACTTCATAATGTAATCAATTGAAGGAATAAAACAGATGGGAAATCATTTAGGTTCCATAGCGTCTTTGAGAGGCGCCAAACTGTGTTGCATGGGAAATATGTCTGGGAATTTTCACTTAATGACGCTTTTAAAACATTCAAAGATAATTTTCGTACAATCCTTTTAATCACTGGCAGTCTCTCCCAGTTCAAATTGATTGCGTGCCAATGTCAGTGCGTTCAAATTTTACTTTACAATGTTAATTGCTTCTGATTGTTGACAATGTGTCATTCTACTTTGTCAATGTTTTGTCACAGCGACCAACTTTGCGTTGGGGTCGCAGACGGCGCCGAGCAATGAATGGCGCCGCCAAGGTCGAGAGTCCGTCACCTGGCAACCGAGCGGCGCATTGGAAACCCTTGAAAGAAGGTGTGTCAATGGAATCCGCTTTTGAGCGCACAGTGGGTTTTCTCAAGTATTCAGCAAGGCTATTTAGAGAACAATAATTGCTTGCTATGGATTCGCCTTCGATGGATTTCACCCTGGTGACCGATACATTCAATAGTGGACGCATTTGGAGATCAATGCCAACTCCATCCTGCGTTCGGCTTATTGCTTGTTGTTTTCCGGCAAGAATGGACAAAAAAGATGGAAAACATTTGCTTGGCTGAAATGACTCCAAGTGGCAGTAACCTCGAAAAAAAAAAAGCTGAAAAATGAAACAAAACTAGTGAGGGAAAAAATGCGTGTCATGGCAAACTGCAAAGTGGTTATGATAGACTGTATACTAAACAGTCAGTAGCAATACAGAAAAATACTGTCAAATAGAAATGGTAAATTACAGTAAGAGGATGTTCTTTGGCTATATTTGACTAAAAGGACAAGGATGGATTGGAATTTTTACTGTAATGAATAAAAAATACATATTTACAGTGAATACAATTAGTGACAATACGATACTGTTAAAAATGTCTAAAAAAAACTTCAATTTTACCTATTATTTGGGGGAAAAATCTTGTTTCCTCACAGCAAAATGAGAAGAATTAATCTATTGAACGTGTGGTCATTTTTCCAGTTGAGGAATGGACCAATCAACACGCATCACCAGACAACTTTGAAAGAAAACATGCAACCCCGCGTTTTAGTCTTTGACATTACATTTGCATCAACACGGCTGTATACGACCCCCAACATGCTGGCGTTGCCGCACTACTTTGGCCCCGGTGAGGAATTGGCAGCCATTTTGCGCTTGATCCCTTCGCAGATGTGCGCCGGCGAATGAGCTGGCGTGGACGTCGGGCGCCGCTGTGTGCCAGATAACAAAGTTGAGCATGACGGACAGATGCCGTGCTGTTAAAATGCTTCCAAAAAACCTTGAACGCCACACAGGCACGTTTAATAGACGCCGGGGCGGATTGACCTCACAACCAATGAAACGTTTTGGTGAGATAGACATCCAACGCATGGAAGAGGCTACGATTGATAGGTCATGTTACAATGCCATTGACAGCAATAGGTGTTCAATCCATTTTGAACGAGACGCAAGAAGCGATCAGATGATGAAAAACTGGTGGAAAATTGCACAAAGGTGGTGGAAAAATGTAATAAGGCGGGAAAATGGTGTAAAGATATTGAAATAAAGGCCAATAATGTGGATAAAATGGCTGAAATGGGGTAGTAAATTACATAAAGAAATGTGCAATGAGGTTGTTAATATGGGGAGAAATTCTGGGAATATGGTAAAAAGATGTTAAAATAATGTTTATGAAAAACTGTAATTATATATTGAAAATATGGAGAAAAATGAGGAAATGTGCCACAGGTGTACTGTGTACTGATGGTCGCAAGATCATGCAAAGATGTTGGAACAATAGTAGAGTGTCATTAAAAAGGTAGTGTAAATCTAAAAAATGTGATAATAATAATTAATAGAAATAATAAGCCATAACGATTGATAAAAATGCAAAAAAAAGTTGGATGTTGTTGCACTATCATTGCGACGAGGGTATTTGACAGCGTGACAGTCCCTCCCCGCTGCCCTTTAAAACATTGACCCTCTCCGCACTACTGCCGCCCCTTCTGATTAATACCAGCAGATGGTTATTGGCACGCGCGACACTTTTACCGATAGGTCGCCTGCTTGACCCCCACCGCTCACACATTCATACCACACAAAACGTACACACATGCGCCCCGAGATCGAAGAAGCGGACGGCAAGTGTCACCGCTTAGGAAGAAAACTAGTCTCTGTTTATATTTTTTATATAGACGGGCATTACTTTGGTTCAATTGGCACATGTCATCCGGTATTATTAGATTTTACAATTTCAGGTTTAAACCACGACTACTTAAATCCTACCAACCTGTTTTATTATCTTTTCTTAATCAAAAACCGGCGGATTGTGACCAGATCCAAACAACATGTGATACCATAATGCCTGTAGCTACGAAAGTCTGTTACGTGCAAAAAGGTGTGTGACTTCAGAACGGGTTCACACCAGCATGCGGACGTGAACCGAGACCACCCCTCCGGCGAGGTCTTGGAACGGCTCGGCACCAGAGTTTCATAGTTTGTATTCACACCAGCTCAAAAGGTGTGCACCAAACAGTGCATGTGTGAATTCGCCCTAAAGCTCATGACTACCTTCCATGGAAAACAAAACTGACCGCATTATGATTCAAGTTCAAATACATCATACTTAGGCAAAATGCTCGCCGCTGGCCAAAAATCAACAACTGATTTTCGCTATTAAAAAAATATCCACTACAAATAGGACCGCTGCCTCGTAATTCACCAGGATTTTTTTTTACTATCTATATCTATAAAATACGAATGATATCATCTGCAGCTTGTTGACAACACGATCACATTAGCTCACTTAACGGTCATGATGGAATGCTCTTTGCCAGGTCTCCCATTCCAAATGTATTGGCTGTCCATCCAAGTTAGTGTCGAGTGTTAAAAAACCTGAATTCCTATATATTTATTTACACACACACACACACGTAGTGTATATTCAGCAGCCTGTGGTGTAGATCACATTTCCCGAGAGCCACCCACACAACACACACAGCCCAGGGCACAAAAGGCCACTCCACAAACAAAGTCATTTGTAACCTGCCATGACACACACCCACACATGTGCGAGGGTAACACAACCCCCGCATGTTGATCACGGTCTCCCCGGGAGAAGGATCATAATGTCAGGCGTGAAGCACGCCGCGATCCATACATGCTCTCATTCCAATATCTATCGATGCCATTTAGCGGCCGTATTAGCTGCGGTGGCGGCGCAGGTAAATGTCAAGAGTCGCGAGGAAGGTGTTTCCGTGCAGTAATTGGACTCAGAGGTGCCGGCTTGCTATCGGAAGCTAGAAGTGAAGTTTAGTCAAAATGGCCTAAAGCTGGTCTCAACGAGAAAACTTCGGAATAGGCTGCCATCTCCTGTAATGAATGTGCAATTACACAAATGTTCTCACTACTTGAGAAGAGCTGCTTTAAGACCAAATTACAAGTTTGGCATCACATGCGCACACATTAATTTATAATTTTGTGAGATGAGAAGGACCTAACGGAGATATTTTTCAGATAAATTAGCATGGACTGTGGCGGTTCCAACGTCACGATACCGCGACACGTGAGTAAGCATACCACCACGTCTAAATTGCAACAAAGTGATGACCTCGTTGTTCGTTTATGTCACATTTGCATTTAGACGTTATTTATTAGTCCTATCCGTCAGACACTTGTTTCATATTTCCCGTGTTGTTAGAAAGTGTTCAAGAACTCAGTGAACACAAGTGTGACCTGACAACAAGAGCACTTTTTGTCCTTGACGCTCTCACTTCCTTTTTCTCTTGAGTTGCTGTTGAAGCTTCTGTTAGCTTTTGCTTACGGCGACAAACTCCCGCAAGCGTCTTGCAGATAAGAGTGGCAAGAAGCACGTCAGAGCCCATCGAACTTACTGCAAAGCCAGGATCAATTACAACGCAATTACGACGGGACACAAATACAGTCCGGGTCCAGCTTCTGTCGGCACTGATCCCGAAAGATAAGACTGTGAAGAATGGTCTCCAAGAACGTTTCGCTCATGTCAATGAACTCTCCATCGAGATGGGGCCACAGCCACTGAAAGACCACTTTGCGGGCGGTATGGTCAGTTGAGATTGGAAAGGAAAACAAAGGGACGGAGGAAGACAGATAAGTTTCTAACCTAGCGTTAAAAGCATCTGAAACCCAAACCCTTGTTTGAAACCCCATCAAAACGCCAAACTTAACTCCACTCCGATCTTAAATTCCTTAGTGGAAACCCCAACGGTTGTTTCAGAGCCCAATTATGCCCAGAAACTCAGATTTGATCGATACCCTAATCGTGAAGTCCTTATTGGAAACGCAACCACGTGTTTGAAACCCTACTCTCCTAATCCGTGAATGAAACTAACGACGCAAGAAGAAAACAAAGAGCGGCGAATTGGTAGTGCTGCGGCGGCGGAGCCATCGACTGCTGTCAGTTAGCAGCATGCTAAAGAGTGTATTAAGGATTAGAGGGGATTAGCGCTATCAGATCACTGGAGGGTTATCAGCGGTCGCGGCAACATGGAGCTGGCGCACCCCCGCACCTCCTCGACCCCCGCCCGCCAACCAACTCCCCAAAGTCCCGGTTCGAGGCCGCTTATTAACCCATTAAGCCGTGCGATTTACGAGTTTGGAGAAACAATTAAGGGCTGTGATTTTTATTAGCGGCATCATAGAGTACCTCCTCCCTCCCTCAACGCTAGCAAAGTTAGCCCCCGTCTCCACCGAAAAGGCGGCCCTGCTCGGAATATCACCGTGATTTAGGATGCAAAAGCGGAGCGCATTAAAACAGCTCGCGGCTTCTATTGCGAGCGCGCCCCGACACAAAACCAATTTAGCCGGCATTGATCGCTTTTCAAGCAATTAGATTTCCATTGATGGAAAAAGGTACAGGCCCGGTCTTATGAGGGTCCTAGGGGGAGACTGGGGTCCTGGCGTTGTGATTTGCACTTTTATTCAAGATGGCTGACCGGCCATAACCCCGTAGGTGACGCCCCCCGTACCACCGCTCATCATTCGGCTAGCGGGACTAAGCGGTAAAATGTCGCATGAAATAGCTCGCTTTATTTCCAATGGCTTTGTTTCTGCATTGTCGGCTGATTCTCTGGCATGCGGAATATCGAGCGGCCAAGCGAGGAGGAGGGTTTAATCCAGGCAATGTTCAGGTCTATTTTAACGGAACTTCAGTTATGTTGCTCACCTGGACAACAAGTGAATCAGCTGTGTTCTACCCAATGCAACAGGAAACCCAGCAAAAGAGGTCTGGAATCTAACGTGATTTACATGCAAACTAAAAATCCTTATGTGGTCCTACAAATAGGCTCGTAATATTGGATCAAAGATTGGACATCTTAAACTGAATTCAAACAAACAAACAAAATACCATATCAGTTTTCTCCAGAAACACAATGAATCCCAGAACTAAGATTATTAATATGGTAATAGAGGTAAAACATCTTGCACCAAGTGCCCTATGGTCAAAAGGTTCCAGTACCAGAACCGAACCGTCAGCGTGCCCGGGTCCTGCTTTGATTCCCCCCCTGTTTCTCCTACTTGATTATTCTATACGCAGCGCAGGTGAAAGGGCAGCAAGTGGATTCAAGGCATAAAAGGGGAACACAGAATGCCATTAATGGCAAAGTAGGGAGTAATTCTCACCGCGCTCCCGGAGGAAATCCAGCGCGCGCCCAAAGCCGGAGGATTTTGACAAATGCCTTCCTCAACAGCGGCAAAGGAGACAAATGTTACATTTAAAGAGAAATACTTAATTTCCGCTTTTGGTGACTCACAGCAGATATCATTAATCAGTGGGGGGGGTGCGCAAAGGGGTGCGGGCGGGGTTGCAAAGTATGCTCAGTGAGCCCGCTAAGCGCCAGATGATCGCCTCCTTCCACTCAATCCATCAAGTGTGATTGAAGAAAGAAAAGGTTCAAAGAAAGCGTCATTACTCGCTCGTCGAGGTGTTCCCAGAACAAGTTGAACCCCGTTTATCACACCAGACTTAAGGCGACCCAACCCCCGCCAGCACAAGTCAAATATGACATGGCGGATGCAAACTTGCCGTGAGTGTTTTGCACTCACGGACGGGTATTATTAACGGTGCCACCCTTTTAAAAAAAGTGAAAGCGGGGGAGGGGACGCCGTTCAAGTTGATGTATGATCCCCCTTGGCCGAAGCGTGGCGGGTGATTGGAAAGCGACGCCTCTTTAAACGGCGTAATGAGCCGGAGAGGACGCCGCACCGTGGAGAGAAAAAAAACGCCGCCGTCAAGAGACTCCATTGTCGTTATTTTGTTCAACGCTTCTAAAATGAAGGTGGCAAAATCATGCATAAAGGCACAAAACTCCATTAGGGCTGCCAATTGGGTGCCATTCTAACGTGATCAGTCACTGGCAAGCCTACCAATTCAATTAAATGGGATGTCTATCACTGTCAATGGGAGCCAATGACTTCATTTGAACAAAACTACCTTCTATTTCGGGATTACATTCCACTACCTTGTAAACGACTGCAATCTTAACAACATACAAAAAGATCGGACCGGACATTTGGTCGAACGGACATTTGGTCGAACGGACATTTGATCGAATAGACGTTTGGTAGAACGGACGTTTGGTAGAATGGACGTTTGGTAGAATGGACGTTTGGTAGAACGGACGTTTGGTAGAACGGACGTTTGGTAGAACGGACGTTTGGTAGAACGGACGTTTGGTAGAACGGACGTTTGGTGGACCGGACGTTTGGTAGAACGGACGTTTGGTAGAACGGACGTTTGGTCGCCGGGTTCGCTCGCTGTCAAATTATGACAGAGAGTTCACTGTTGATATTTTGATATCAGATATTAAGATATTAAACTCTCTCTCTCTCATGATTATAATTTTGAGAGGTGGTTTCAACAGTAACAACCCGGCGACCAAACGTCTGTTCGACCAAACGTCCGGTCGACCAAACGTCTGGGGACCAAACGTCCGAGTACCGGCCAAAAATGTCCAAAATAGATATGTCTATCTCATTTCATCTCTGTCGAACCCATTAATACAGTAGCTGACATCTCTCATTTCTAATACTGACCCGGAGGCAATTTAGGGTTGCGTGTTTTGCGCCTAAGGACCCTTGTACAGCGGCTGCTTCCACTGAACCATAACTACTGTATATACAACAGATACTTGATATCTGAAGTAGTCACATAATGGATGGCGCTCCTCCAAGCGACGTCTGTATTTGAGAGCAAAGACTGCACAGTCTTTGATATTTTGGACGTTAAATCAAAGGCGAGGGGTCGCCCAGGGGCGGCCGCCATGTCGGTGACACGTTGGAGTGCAGCGTGGTCGGCGGCGCGCTTCCGGCAAGGAGAGCCAGACAATTAAAGAGCGGCCGGCTGGCTCTCTCTCTCTCTCTCTCTCTCTCGCTTTCTCGCTTTCTTTCTTCTCGGCGGCGTTTAAAATCAATTCATTCTAGCGGACTGCTGACACAGCCCGGCCCGGAGAGCCCAGGATTTATGGCTCCCTCTAATGGGCGCGCTACCAAGCAAACACCTGCCGTCAGCACTTTCCCGCCGGCGCGGGCAGCCGGCGAGCGAGCGGACGACCCGTCGCCCGCCTCGCTCCTTCGCCTCTCTTAAAGGCGCCGCCGCATGTAGATGTCCACTGGGAAAGATTTCCAACACGCCGCAATTGAGGAAAATACGAGGATGCGGGAATGTGCGGGCTCATTAAATCATCGGCTGCCAATGACAGTGATGGAAAGCAAATAATCGATCGCGGCCTGCCAATTCTCGTCAAACTGGATTGAATGACCGTCGCTGTCCGTGGTAGCCAATGAGATAACTGAAGAGAAAATACAAAAGTATGCAGAAGTATGAAATACTCTTAATCTTCTGGTGAGGCATCACTGAAAATGAACGTGACTCCTTCCAATGAGGAAAAAAACCTTTCTATTAACTCTAATTTGATGGATTGGTTGTTTGGAACTTGTTGACATTCACGGATGATAATTTAAAATATGCGATCAAGTATCTATTCTACACGGGTTTCCACAGGTTTCAGCAAGTGAGATTGAAGACTTACAGACATTTTAAAAGATTCTTTAGCCCCTGTGAGGCAATTTTGAAGTACGTAAGACGGAATAAAAAAATGGAATTTGTTTGAGAGCTTATTTTAAGCTGCACAAAAAAAGGATTTGCATGTTATATTGCCTGCTTTGAAGGAAAATACAAGGCCGAGTACAAATGACCATGCGCAAGATAGTTGCTCACATATGCAAATTACAAATTTCTTTGACCTATGATGAAAGACAAAATATTGTAAAACAGCCACACACATACGGCATAGAAACGCTGATACACGTGAAGATAAAAAGGAGAACATTGGCACTCATCTATTCCTCCTTTCTCAATTTGAGACTAAGACAACACCTGCTTCACTTGCTGGGTCAAATAGAGCTTAGTTCTCATATTATGACTTTTACGCCACCATTGCGCATTGGAAAAATTCAGTCTTTCCACTTTATTAAACGAGATTATTTCCGTTGGAGATGCACTTGATCAAGAGTATTTCTCTAAAATGTAAAAAAGAAGATAGAAACAATTGGCTGTGCTTTATTTTTTCCTCCTTAACAAATAAGCTGCCGTTAATGTTGATAGATGAACTAGATATACTCTAAAAATGAGCTATTTTTACGTTCACCCCACGTATCTTTGTTATATTGCCACTTACAACACGGAAACTGGAGAAATAGATCAACAAACTTCCTACCGCTCTAACAGCTATGGGCTAACGAGCTTTATAAACTCTTTGTCTGTCAATAGCACTGAAACACGATCACCCAATGCCTGTCAACGACCAAGTTACCAAGATATCGGAACGGGACTCCATAGCAAAAGATCCCCAGTGACATTCTTATTTTCTATATTTAACCGGCACCAAAGGCCATTGGCAAATTTCACTGCAACAGTTGATTGCTAGAAACAACTCCTGAAAAGTCCAACTCCTAAACACATCTGTGCATTGTCATCTCGCCGCCCCCCAGCAGCTACACACCGCAGCGTTCCGTCATTACGCCGGCAATAACAGATAATTAAACTGCTTTCAAATGGCCATTTTGACCCGCTCCCAAGGAATCGGCCTCGGGCCGGCGGAAACTCGCCGCCACCTGCTCCACGACTCCGGCGAGGCCGGCGTGGCTCCCTCGCCGCGCCGCCGGCGGGTGCTCGGCACGCATTAGGCACAATATGGCTGCACGTGGGGGTGGTGAGGCGAGGCAGTTACGAGATGGCGGACGCGGAATGTGTGACGCCGCGACGAAATACTGCAGCGAATGAAGAGATACATTGGGATTTGTGACCATTGTGATTCCACACTACAGAAATCCCTCACAGTTGTACTCAGTAGGAAGCTTAGTGGTTTCGGTCGGGGGTCCTACCTGCCCAGCTGGGGGTCTCCATGTACGGGTAAAGATGGTTGTGCTGAAACGGCGTCAATAGACTCTGTGCCAATGCTTCAACGGAATGGAGAAGCCTGAAAAGGTGAAAAAGACATTTTTTGTTATTAACGATAAAGAAGGGTGGACAATATTTGGAATGATTACATCAAAAAATCAACTCTAGAATTCAGATTCACCACAAATGAAAATACAATGAAAACATTGAAATAATCAGCAAGCAACATTTATTCCTCATGTCAGCTCCAACCTTAACTTATTGAAATTAAGGATGAAATTGAAATGAATCAAAATTGTGAGCTGATAATTCTTTTTCTATAGTTTTCTATCACTCAGCCGAAGAACATTAACATGCCGCAGGAAAGTAGCGGCTTGCAGTATGACAGTAATAAAAATGAAAAAGTATACTAGAAAGTTTTACCTTATATTAAAAGAACATTTTATTCCACTTAAATGTAGTGTATCATTCAAAAACAGAATTCGGAGGGAAAAAAAATCAGCTGGCCAAAGCTTGTTTCTTGCACGTGTTTGCCTTCACGTGTGTTCTGCTGTTGGCGTTATTTATTTATTTATTTTTTCTGCTGACTGGTGGATGTCGGCAGTACGCAGCCTGGCTCCAACCCAGAAATCCGACTGCTGAACCACGACTAAAAGAACGAGCGAGCATCGATTTCATCTGGGCGAAACTCTACGCCCATTCCCCCCTCCCCAAAAAATGTCCTGTCCGCTCCAAAGCAATTTGTCATTTATAAAAAGTAATTAAAAGCAATTCCTTTCCCTCTGCTTGATTGGGGATTGACTAATTGAGGAGCGGAGGTCAATAAATAAAAGAAGGCCGAGATGAATTTTGCAGGAGGAGAAGCTAACCGGTGTAAAAGGGAGGAGCCAGACATCTGCCTCGACATGATTAGCAACCACGTGAGCGTACGACGACCCACGGGCGCTAAATAATATATTAACGCTAGCATATTGACCGCCGCGCTTAAAAGGCTGCGTCAACAACAGAGCGGGGAGGAAACGTCATGCCAGCTCCCAAAAAAAAGACCAAAAAATTGAACGAGAAAGCCGCCAGCGACCGAGTTTGGCGTCCAACGGAAGTCGGTAATCTTAAACCCCGCTGGTTTCCATAAGGCGATGTCAGGATTGATACTGAGCGGGCAAAGGTTCAGATTCGCTCCGTTGTCGACGGGGGAAAAAAGCAAAATGGAGGGAGCAGATGCGAGACTCGACTGCCGCTGCAGGGCAAGATTCACATTGTTAGACCCCTACAAAGACCACTTAGTATCGGAGAACAAATTTCGCTCTCAAATCTAATCCTAACAAATTGAAGGAACGGCAAAACATGGCTCAAAATTGTCATTAATTTGATAAGATGTTGTGTTCAAAAGAATGTTTTTGATTTAAACGCCTAAAAAGTTTCAGCAACAAGATGGTAAAAATGTCAATAATGCTTTTCCATTCATTAATGCTTCAGGTGAAATGCAACCCATTGATATATTGAATTTAAATCTAGAAAAGACCCTTGAATCAAATCAGCAAACTTTTTATTATGACAAATGTATCTTAATGAAACTAGCCTTTTCAACTCAATACTGAGTAGAGACTGAAAGGATTCAAATTTCATTAAAATTCATTGACAGGTCCAATAAAAACTGCCAGGATTTTCCATTCTAATGTCACCTGAAATTAAAAAAAACTTATATTCCTTAGAATATCAGCAGAACGTTCAAAGCCGTTTGTTTGTTTTTAATACTGACCTGTTTTTTGTAAATATTTCATTTTCCAAACTACAAAGTAAAAGGGCTTCCGGTAGAATTTGGCGTACCGCTTCTGAATGGCCCAAGGACGAATGGCTTAACTGGATCCAAATCATCAAACAGATATTTAATCGACATCCTTTCAAAACACGTTAAAAAATGTCCTTGTGGCAACAATCAACCAGCCAAGGATGAACGGATTAACTTTTGATCAAGATCAGCTAACAAGAAATTTCTTTGACATTCCTCCCAAAGTTTTGCACTGATGACCTTCTTACAAAAATATGCTTTTTATAATAACCCATAATTCCAAAAAGTCGCCGAATACGAAGAAAAATTCCGATGAAATGTCAGAACCAGTCAAGAACAGATGTATTAACTTTTGTTAAGTAAAGATTCCTTCAAATGATGTCCTGATTATACAAAAAAGTCCTCATATTTTCACTTTTTTAACTTTTTTACGTGAAAACAAAACTTTCTACCTAAAAGATTTCCACTATTAACATTTCATTTTCAAGTTTCATATATTTACGTTTCACAAATTCAATTCCAACAGATCAACGGCGGCGAATAAGTTTCAATCTCCCAAAAATCATCGGATTTCCAACTAACATTTCCCTAAAAAAACAGGACGTGCCGATAGAAAAGAATTGTTCCTGACATTTTAAAAGCCTTTTTAAGGCCTCTCCATCAAATTTAAGAGCAGCTTTTCAATAAAGTTCTATTTACGAGCACTAGGAGGGAGCATTTTTATAGTGATGGCTGACTAATGACCTTCTTTCCCAAGTTTTCCCAAAGAAATGGAACAATGTTTATTGCTTGTGTGGCGTTTTTAAGAGTTTTCAACAACGGGTTTAAGGATTACATGTCACTTTTAAGTTTGGGGAAATGCTAATTAAAACTTTGGAAGAATCGCTGCTGCTTTCACTAGCGCCTGTTGACGCCGATAGACGTCCAGTCATTTTAAACATGGTGGTTTGACAGCAAAAAATTGGTTTATTTGCCCACTTCGAATAGATAATAGCGACAACCTCACTTCAATAAAAAGTCACATGTGATTGGACGCCATCGTCCATTCGACTCGAAGAATCCGTTCATTGCTGATGAACATTTTATTGTTAAAACTCGAATGATACTTAGCATTCTTCAGTTAATCTTCTTAACGCTTTACCTGTGCTTATTAATGAGTTCATTCTCCTTATTGATGATTTAATTCAGCCAATTAGCACTTTTTTTTCTGCCGATTAAAGCCGTAATTAATATCGATGGCATAGCCTGCGCTTATTGTTGCATACATTTCGCCGCCGAATGCTTCTAGTCTGCCTTTAATTGCACTTATTAACGCTTCTAAAGGCTTTCAATTGTGCTTATTGACATGTTCATTGCAGTTTCATAAGAGAGTCTTAACAAGACCCCTAAAACGTGCCCCCTTCCCCAAACATTTAGGAAGCCCCCTCAGCGATCCCACGATACCTTGGAATCTTTAATGCCGGAAATGAATCATCCCATTTATTATTTTAATAGCTGTCATTTTGGCCGCCGCCTCCCTGCGAAGCACTGATTTACGGCGGCGACGCCAAGCGGTGAGCGGAGGGGATTTATCGTAATGTTTGCAGCAGGTAGCCCACCGTCGTATTTCAGCCTTTCACTGACGCGCCATTAAAACGCGCCGCTGATTAAACAACGACTTCGCCGGCGGCCAAAGAAATGCCACTGAGTGTGTGTGGGTGCGTGTGTACGTGTGTTAATGAATGGACACATTCAAGTGTTGTTTTTCACTGGTCCAAATCAATTTTTCAGTTTTGACTCCTGGTTTCACTTTTTGTTCAAGTAAAAGCCAAGCAGACCATAACAGGTCACTCTTCTACTATTGGCCAACCGAATGTAAACAGGAAGTAGGTTGAAGTCTACTGTAGATGAAACCAATGCCTGTAACTCAATTAATCTTTCCTGATTGGAATGAATTGGAAATGCCATTGGAATGACAAGAATACTTTCAATGTGATTTTAAGTAAAACCAACAATACAAAAACAATGCAACAGATTGAATTCCAAATTAGAAAGAAACATTTGGGACATAATTTTTGCTTCAACTCAATGAACATTGTGCTGCTCCTGCAAAACACACATACCTTAATTCTAACCAATTATTTGCCATTCATTTTTTCCATCAGTTGGGTTTTTTCCATCTCAAGAACCGTCCTGACAAGAATCCACTTTGTGACCGAAAGCCTTCAAAGGTTCATCAAAGATAGTGGAATGAAAGTCGGACATTTTTGGCAGCCGTTTTTTAGCATCCAGCTGCACGTCTGGATGCTAAACGCCGCCACTACTTGGAATTCACACTTTTGCATCTCTTTTTTTTGGCAAGTTTTCACGTCCATGGCATGGCGGCGCATTAAATCCCAGCTGGTGGTTGGACGCTCGCCTGTAGACGGCAAAATTAAACAACCCACCACTGCTAATTAAACATACGTCCGTGTGGTACGGTAGTTCACACATTCACTGCCACTGACGACGATTGACGTCTGATTCATTTGGATTGGAAGCGAATAATGACTACCTATAGCAAGTGTAATTTCATTACAATGTTTCGGTATATCACATTTACTGTTCCAAATTCCTATGTACCAACAAATTATTTGCTTCGGGAATGGATTTGCCCCAAAAGAGCCGAAAAGCAAGGAACAAAATTCATCAAAATTAGTCCAAACAGACTCTCGGTGTCGCTAATGACTATCACAGGGTGCAAAATGCTATATGAACAAACGCTATACTGTACCCCGCTTTTCTGATACAGACCAAATGTTGCAGTTGCGCTGCCAAATATTGGCCGCCACGTTTCAACGAGTTAGCACGAAGTCCTCGGAGACGGCGCGCTATGAAGAGCGCGTTGGAATCGAAGCTCGCCAGATGACTAATTGCGGCGTTTTGAAACAAAGTCTCTGGCAGCGGCAGAGACGATCGGTCGCCTCGCTCGCCGAGCTCAGCGGGGACCGGCGGCCTCGCTGTTTCGCCACGCGGCGATTGGCCGCCGGCTCCGCTCGCCGCTAATTGAGATGTTTTATGAGGCCGCCTGCAATTGGACGAGCCGGCGTCAGTCGGCGCATCAACCTCTGCCGTCTGACGACCATTACGCTGGCGTTTAATTGCTCGTGCTGCTAACAGTTGGCGGTCAGGAAGTTCGCAGCAGCTGTCGCGGAGCTCTCGAAGGCGGAAAATTACTCCGCTTACTACTCCTTGGACTGGTGGGAAATGCATTTTCTCTGGCTGTAGGGGGCATTGAGGAATGCCTTCGGGGTTGGGATTTCATTACACAACACTTCTGACCTTGTTGAGCCTTTGTTTTGCCACAAATCCGCAAAAATCTTGCCTCCTGAGTCCGCCTATGCCACAAAAACTTGCCACTTTGAAATCAAAATGGTTGACTTTCTGTGCCTTTTTTGGTTCTTTTCCCAAGATGGACGTGGCTGCCTAATTATGTGTTCCCAAGTCAGGGCTGAATTTTGCAAAACTATTCAAACGAGGCCTGGAAACAACCAAATTGAAGATTGGTCACATCAAAATAGCTGATTTTCTGTGTATTTTCAGATATTGCTTCTTGAGATGTCTTCTTGTGAAGGATGAACAATATCTGCCTAATTTTATGTTCCCATGGTGGGAGATGAATTTTACAACAACAACAAAATTACCTCAGGATAAAAAAAAATGGAGGAAATTGGCCACTTACAGTTAAAAAGGCTGTGACTTTTTTGTAGCTCTACTCATGAGAAACAAATTTCTTCTTTCTGAGACAAACTGGTTTCAAGAGTATTTTTTTTACACCGGAGTTTCTATTTTTTCATGTTCAGTGGCTAGTGGATCATATATTTTGTACCCTTGTTGGTAGGTGAAACCTATAGACAAAGTATTCAAATCTGTATGTCTGTATGTTTCCATTCAAGATAACTCAAGAAGAAATAAAGGGATTTAAAAAAAAATTAAACTTGCATATATAGATAGTATGTTTGTAATATGAACGGTAAGTGATGAACGTTTGGGGTCATGAGGTCAAAAGTCACAGGAGTCAGAAAAATAATTTTACAATAACATATTTCATACTTATATATACGTCATATCAGCATATTTAAGTAATATATGGAGGAAAGTCATAAAATTGTGCGATTAAAAACATTATATTACTTATTTCTGCATCACTTGAACCGGAAGTTGTTCAGGGTCCGCAGACATCAACTTTTGGTGACATTAGGTCAGTGTGAAAAATTAGATTTTGGAATAATTTTGGAGGTTTGTGTGATTCCTGCTGATAGTTCATAGTTTTAAATGAAAAGATTTTCAGATGGTAGTGTCCCTTGAGATTTTTTCAATGCAAAAACTGTGCCGCAGCTCAAAAAAGGTTGGGAAACACTGCTCTAGTGAATTAAATACATTTTTTTATCAAAGTAAAACACATTTTTATTTGTTAAGAATAATTTATAATGAAAATTGAAGGAAAGAAACTGGAATCCAATTTACTTGGGTCTCTCAAGCATACGTATACGTGGATGTTGTAAATACGCAGTAAATAAAAATGATGGCGCACTGAAGCCGCTGTGCATCAACATGAAATATTTTCATGTCGTTTGCCTGCGGGGGGGCGGGGGCAGAGAACATCAAGAGCGGCATCCGGCGAAACGACGGTCGGCAAGAGCGATGGCATTCAGACGGCATCGATACGGAAAGTCGGGCGTGAAAAAGTCTTCCGTCAATGGGAATCATATTAACATGATAAAGGGTGGCTAGTGAAGCCGCCGCATTGATTCCACTGACGCCTTCTGCATGTTTAGCAATCGTGCAGCTTGTTCTCCAAACGTCAATCCGAATGAATCTATCTTAAGTATGTGTACTTTTTCAACCTTTAATGTGGTACTTTTTGAGGAAAAAAGTCGTAAGAATGAAAATAGTAGGAGCAGCCATGTTGTAATATTGTAACTAATCACCTTAAAATTCCAGTGAGCAGCGATATTGAAGATATTTTTGAGGTGTAACAGAACATTTTTATTTAAAAAAAGCACTGGAGAGTGGCGTAGCATACCTTGCTTAAATATGAACTAATTAAATGGTCAAATTAAAGTGTTTCATCTTCATTAGCGTCCGACAAGCGTCCGACGAGGGAACATAATTGAGAGGAGCTGCGAGCTAATAGAAGGAACACGCGTCATTCGCTATTCGAACGTGAAGACGTCGTTTAGCCCAAAGAACGTGCCTGATTAGACCTAATGGAAGAGCCCGGCAACTGGTCGATGCTGGCGCTCGTTGCGACCGCCACCCTGACTCGACCAACCAAACCATTTACCACCAAGGAACCATTTACTCATAAATGCAAACAAATGTGTGTACAACGTCCAATTCAGCAAAACCAAAAACTGCATCAAGCCTGTACATCCATTATCAATTTTATCTTGCATTACCCATAGTGCACCTCCACTCATACCAACCTCAGCTGAGTATCTTAAGTGAAAGATCATTAACGACAGGCCCTCCCAATTAAAACGAATTGGACGTCGGTTGTCGTCAACGGCAACCGATGAGTTAATAACGTTAACGTGATAGATTAGAAACGAAAAGTGAAATCACTGAGTGTGTCAAAATATTACATTAGACAGTCGAATCGATCAGGTGCGTAACCCAAATGCAACACGCTGTATCCATGTAAACAGATTATATACAAATCATAAGACTACAAAATGAATAGTCTAATAAAAGCCAGTGCGTGAATACACAATAAGGACTTTAATATGGAATGACTTTTACAAGCAGCACTTTGAGGGCAAGTATAATGTGAGTGTGCAATGCTGGATACTGACAACTTTAGCTATAACAAAGCGAAAATAATAAATAAAGCACACTGGCATTTTATTCTTGTTGATGGCAGCAAGTGGTTATTTTGACTAAGTTTAACACACCTGCACTTCTTCATTTGCAACTTGACATTTTTGACTTTTCGCTACACGACATTTTGAAAAAGAGCTGATTTGCTGACGCAAGTGTTGCTAGCAGCGACAACTTGTGCCACTCAGCAGCCATCTTCGGGGAGCACTGCAGGGTACCTTATTAAGTCCCGATAACCTTAACAAAAAACGACAACAACCTCAGCCTTTTACACACACACCATTCAAGAGCTGTGATAAGAATTCCAGATCTATCTGGCCTCATGATTCAATGCTCACTGGGAGTCAGAAATAACATAACCGCACACACACACACACACACACACACACACACACACACACACATAGCTAACTCGGATAACTCTCTGATTGACTTGAAATATTCAAGGTTGGAAACTTTATGGCTTGGTTCAGACAGAGTCAAAGGAATTGCAGCAGATTTTTCTTGATTTATTGTCTTGAGATTGATTGAAATTATATCAACCATCCAATGCATTACTGCTCCAAGTCTTTGAAAAAAAGCCCAGTTGGGAAGGGACCCCACTAAATCTACCAAGACTGTCTCCCATGGTACTCGGTCGTTTGGTCGCCGGTCGTTTGGTCGCCGGTCTTTTGGTTGCCCGGAAGGTTATTGATAATTACCATTTAAATTGTTGCTCAAATTCCCTAAATACAAACCGAATTATTATTTAGTCATACTTAATGCCCTATTAATTATTAGGCTAAAGAAAAGCTCAAAATTTCCCGTACTTTTGTGTTTTGTTGGAGAACTTGTTAAGACCCTGACTGACGTCCCTTCCTAAGAGGACAACTCATGTACATACAAACTCATACACTCACACGTCGGCTCAGTGAAACTGCTCATGGCCATTGTTGGCTTTTATTGAGGCGTAGACCGTGTTGTTTTACCTTGTTTTGTCGCCGGTCTTTTGGTCGCCGGTCTTTTGGTCGCTTGTTGTTTGGGTCCGGGCGACCAAAAGACCGGCGACCAAAAGACGGCGACCAAAAGACCGGCGACCAAACGACTGCACACGGTCTCCCATACTCTATGATAATAGCAGAAGGGTTCCACACAAAAATCAAATGTTGGTGATGCTGGCAGCTACAAAATGGGCAAACTGGGCAAATTTGCAAATATACAATAGATTGTCTCATCTGAAACAATAGGATTTTTGTTGTTGTTGTTGTTGAATGAGCCAGTTCAGTCAACAGAGTTGCCAGAAACATGAAGGACTTCATTCAATGCCTCAATTTAGTAGCAAAAACACGTTGTGCTTGTCTGGTTCAGATAAATCCATTCAATCACGAGCATGAGTTAGACATTAAGGATTAACACTGGCACAAAAAGATCCGAGTCAGCCATCTTACTTAGGAGTGACTTTAAAATAGAAGCTATAAAACAAGTTTAGCAGCCCTATTCAAGACTTTACTTGCCTTTAACCCGCGTACACAAAATCCGTGGCAAGTGCTTCACAAAGCAACCATGCTTGCACCTTTTCAATTCATCCAACTAAAAGCAACAGCTACAAAAACATCCCTTTTTGCCCTGTCGTTTACATCTCACGAATGGTGGAAGCCAAAGAATTTCAAGCACAAAAGCAGCAGCAGAGATTTTTTTATAAAGGCACTTTTCAAGCTTCAAAGGCCGACAAGCCCAGAGGCCACGCGGCCAAAAGTGGGGGAAAAAAAGGTCGACACACTCACCCAACACACATACTGTATGTGCTACTTTACATATTTAACGCTTGACTTTTTGGGGGAAACGCTACATTATGCAGCCTCTGTCGCTACGCTATTGAAGAATCCATCACAAGCTTCACACTCAGGAAATGACATCAAAGACATAAAACGTTCAAGGCTTTATTGTTTGTTTGCCATCTGCAATACATTATACATACACATTTTACATGGCGATATGTCACCTCGGAATGAAAGTGTGTTTTTATTGTATTTATTTTTTTATTTTTTTAGACAACTGAAAATATTGCGGTGATGATGGGATGTCATTTTTCAGTGCCATTCAGTTGGCTTGTTTTGGATTCATTTGTTACATCCTTATTTACTTAACTGAACTGCATCGTAGGGTGAGAATAAAAATTCCCCTCAAAAGTAATGAAAGTCAAGAATAAAATTCCCCTGATGTAAAACAACAAAGTAATGAATGACGGAATGGAATGTACTGAACAACAATAATCAAAGCTCCATAGAAAAGTAAGAAAAAGTCAAATCAGCGCAAACTGAAGTCAATGGCAAAATTAATATTTAAACTTAGTAGCCGCACTAACAACAATAAGAAATAAAGGCAAATAAAGAATTGTTTTTTTTCCGATATAAAATGAAAACAAACGATGAGTGCCTTAAACCAGATTCGATATTTTTAGTCAATTATAAACAAAAAACAGACAAATTTACAACTAAAAGAGCGTCCGGTAGGAGGCGCACTTAACGATCATCATTCGTCTCCACCAGCTCCGAACCCTGCACCCCCTCCACCGTCCCCCCGCCAGGCTACCTTCTCCAAACCACTAATGACGCATATGATGGCCTGGGCCGCCATCGTTCGGGCCGCATTAGCGGGACAAACAATCGTTGGCGGTGTCACTTGATAATGGCCCCGCGACAAAAGCAAAAAAAAAAAATGGCGGACCTTGCAGACCCTTCGCTCTGGGCCGGGGTAATTAATCGGCGGCGCTCTGCCCCAAAGATTTCCAATGGCGGCGCGAACGATGGCCGTGGAAGCCGTACGACGCCATCGATCGCTCGCAAAGTGAGAAATGCATCTGGGTCTAGCTCCACATCTTAATGGCGGGGCTATTGATGCTACCTGCCAAAACGGCAGCGTATTGATGCCGGTGCACATCCACAATGAGCTCCGCGGGGGATAGCGACCACACCGCGCCGTAAATAACCAGACCCGCTAGCCGGGGTGGACGAAACCCTGCGAGTTGGGGTCAGATCCATAATTCCTAGGGGCCCGGATCGTGCGCAATTACTACAGGCGATTAGGTAAGCGGACCAGATTGGAAAAATTAGATCAAGCGTTGATGAAAGGCGGAACGGGCGAAGCCGCCGACCAGACCGGCAACGACGCTTAACTCCCACAAACCCTCACTTTCACAGCACAACGAACTAGGAATTATTCGCAGATCGATGTCCAACTTCTTCGCCTTAAACCGAATGTAATCACACAATCCTACGCAAAATATGACGTTTAAGTGAAAAGTAGCATGATGGAGTACTAATAATTAACGTCGCCTTCAAAACATATTTTTTGCGAGCTTATATCACAAATAATGCCACGGGTAAAAAAAAAGTACATCGCATGTGTGCTCATTAAACCAATAAATCCGGTGACTCTCACTTTCCCGTCTGCAACAAACTGAATTAGTCGTACATCAACCTGGCCAGGTTTCCCATCCCAATGGAGCAGGTAGTAAAGATCCCCCTCCCTACCCTGTTCCAGCCACCCAGCAAACACCCACAGCCAACAATCATCCCCCCCTCCCCCGCCACAACGTTAGCAATAAACGAACGATCTCCGGGCCGGGCGGCGACGGCCGCGGACAAGACAAATGCTCCGACGCGAAAGGAGCCGAGCGCACCAATAAAGCGATCGATGCTAACCCTATCCTGGCGGCCTCGCAGGCGCTGGCTCGCCCTCTCTTGGGTCTACAATGAAGAGGAGAAAGAGAAGCCGAGGCGGCTGCCGGGCGTAAATAAATAAACCTCAAAGCCGCCAGCACGGACGGACGATACGAACCGCAGACTGCAAAACAGAAAATTTGGTTAAGAGTGAGTCATCTCGGGAGAGACGCTACCTGACACGCAAGGATGATGATTTTTGACGAAGGAAGTTGGGAAGGCCAAAACTGTGGCACCAAAAAGTGCTTGCTCAATGTCAATTGATATTTGGGTAGTTAACGTAAAGAAATTGCTGGAAAATTCACATAAAAATGCCTAAAAATTTAAGATATTAAGCACTGGAATGAAAAAGAAATGCTTATGAGCACCACTTGCAGTACATTGTAGTGCCATTATTTTCTGTTACCCCACCCAGATCATTTGGTCCAGTGAGTGAACGATATTTGTTGTCAAATCCTGGGACTCTTGCAAAAATCCCAATGTAAAAAGTAACTATCAATCCATAAAAGATACCTTGTAATTTGGTCCGGACCAAAGAAAGCCATCTTCGGACTTTTCTTGTGTGAATAACATTAAGTTGGTCACCAGAGAATACACTTAACTCAGGACTAAAGACAAATTTAATTACATACAGTACTGCATTTGCCACCTGACACAAGGCTACCATAGCTTTAATTGCACTAATACTTGCTCAAATGTCAACGAGTGAGTGCCACGACACCAAAACCGAGACACACCAACGGTTAAAGAACCAACGTGCAAGCAGAACCAAAGACTACGACACCATTTGCTCTTTGAATTCATAGAGGTTCAGAAAATGAATGATTGAAGGAATTTGCCGCCCTTGCAAAAACAGGCGACAACAGAGTACGAATAATAGCTCAAACTGCCTCTAAAATTTCTCCCATGTAGCAATCAACCCAGACACCAACCATCTACGGCGGTCACAATCCCATGAATACGTTGTTTAAATGTCAACGATTGCTCGATCTTAATCTCTGGTATGAAATTTGGCAGTGGCGCGCCCAACCGAAAGAAAGGAGCGCCGCATGCCGAGGAATAAATTAGGTTTGACGAATCTCTGGCTCGACTGGACGGGGCTGAACTTTCCATCCTCTTTGAGCGCGTCACGTGACATGCTGCCATTTTGAAGGCCGCGCCAACCCACCCTCCCGCCAGCCTAAATGGTTTGCAGGAAAATTGAAATAAATAAAGCGCAAGCCCATCCTCCCTGGAGGGAACCCAACTTCCACTCAGCGGTACAACCTCGCCGGCGGGAAGAAGCGGCGGGCGGAAAAGTGCTGCATTTGGACTTTTTCCGTGTCCCCCGTTCAAACTCGATGACACATTGGGTTCGCTATGCCCGCTCAATGGTCGTCACTGTCAAGAACTTTTGGGTCGAGTACAACTGCAGCCATCAGCGGGACCTGAAAGTTCGCGGCAGAAACTTTCTGCCGGAACTTGGACTGCTGTGGGTCCACGTCTTGTAGTCACTTTGACTTCAAGAAAACCTTGGGACCGTAACATCAGGCCACATGGGGCAAGAATCTTTGAGGATGGTTCAAACGAGGACCTAAAGATCTGAATCGGTTTCTGACAATAATCAAAAGGCAAGAAATGAAAACAGCATGTAGTTCTACAACTGTGTATATCAAGGGTGTCAGACTCGGGTTGGTTTGCGGGCCGCATTAACGTCAACTCGATTTCATGTGGCCCGGACCATTTTAGATATAATATTTAGATTTTTTTTTTATAAATGGATTAAAAGAACTGGATTAAAAGCCCTGAATATTCAGTTTGTATACATCTAAAACAATGTTTATTTTGGCTTTTTTTATGTTTTTAGATTTTACAAAATGATTTTTGAACTAAAAACACAGAAAAAAATGCATTAAAAAATTACACTTATCGATTTAAAAGGGGGAAAATCAGGAAATTTAATATACATCTATACTCTTCGTTTTAATTTGATCCTAAAACAGAAAGTCGGCACTCATGATTTACTTTCCCGGGCCACACAAAATGATGCGGCGGGCCAGATTCGGCCCCCGGGCCGCCACTTTGACACGTGGTGTATATGAAGCACTTGATCTTAGAACCGAGGGGCGGACGTACAAAACCACCCTTCCAACGTGATGCCTATTTTTTCGACATATCTGCAAATGTTTCATGCATAACTGTTTTATTTTAGAAAACGTTCCAGGGAACTGTAAGATTGAAATTGCCTTTGAAACAAAAGAAAGCAGACTTCCTTTCCATTGTTTTTTTCGGTACGAGTCCTTACAACTTTCTCGGTGCATCAAATTATGATAGACATGTCCAACCAATTTCAGGCCAGTTCAGAAAATTGGACCCAATGAGCGAAAATGCCCCAAACACCTGCTTTCAACCAAAACGGATGATTTACTGTTCACTTTTATGTCTGGTAGCCGAGATTTTTTTCATGTGTCATGTTATGATAGACATCTTCCAATTTCATGCCATTGTGGCAAACTGGCTATTTTTTTTCATACACGTGAAGTTATTAGATGGACTTTTTTGTAGCTGTCATTTAAGCTGACAATGTTTTTTTCTTCTAAATAAATTAACTCACGAGAAGAGTGCATTGAGTCCTTTTGTCCTCACTTGTCTTGAACTCGAGTACTAATAGGAAACACTTCACAAGTCCATTTTGTGTCTTTGATGAGGGAACAAACTAAGCGATTGCTTGGTCAAATCAAATTAGCCCCTGCTGAGTCTATTTTTTGTTTGTTTGTTTCTCGAAAGGAAGTGTGTCTGGCAAAATACTTTTTTTTTCTCAGAATGAGGATAATATGTTGTAAAGCGGATAAAGGGCTGACTGTAAATGATCATGTTTCGGTGGCATTGACGCCAAAAGATGCCCAATTAATGTGGAGTGATGAAATGATCGTTCCCTCCCAAACGTCAAAAATCATATTTCGTAAGAGGATTTTCAGATTTTGTGACCCTTTTTCCTAATGGAAATTTACCTACGACAAGTACAAATATAAAGCTCAATATCATCAACTTTTTTTGATGCTTTTCAAATAGTTTCCTCTTTTCCATAGCAAAGAAATAAAAAAAACGCAAACAGCAAATCAACTGTTATTCAGATTTTCGCTGTAACACATGTCTACGCTGCATGAAACAACTGATGCGAATTCACGTGTCGTTGAAAGGGAAGTGAGCACGCTACTTAACTTTCAAAATAACAGATCGTTTTGACAAGAATGCCAAACTTACCGTATTTTCACGACTATATGGCGCATCACATTTAAAGGCGCAGTGTCAGTAACGAGAGCTATTTCTGTATTTGACACACACAAGACGCATCGTATTTAAAGGCCCACCCACTAGATGATGCTGCGCAAAACAGTCAGATAGTTCAGCCAAACTTTGTTAATAGATTACAAATCAGCTTTCTGACAACTCCATTCACTCCCAACATGAATAAACAACAGTTTTGGTTTTTTTTTCTCCGAGGCTAAAGTATTAGTATTTTCGTGACACAGCAATAGCATAATAACTCATGTTGAATAGGTGGGCATCTCACCAAAGTCATCACTAATCGAATCAGTAATTTCTGCCTTCCTGAAAGCTCGCACCACAGTTGAAACTTTCACTGGGAATGACGACGAACATAGAATTAGTGTGCTCGCCGTCATACTGGGTGTATTGACAAAAGAACTATATATCCCAGCAGTCACTGCGCAGTACTTTTTCTACGGGGAAAATAGTAGAGTCGGGGGCTGCTTGCCGTAGTTGTGAGAGCTGTAGAGGATGGTGTACCCTATCGAATGATTTACTTTATTTTATCGTGATAACAATTTTAGTATTGGTCCAAATATAAAGCGCACTGGATTATAAGGCGCGCTGTCTATTTTGGAGAAAATTTAAGACTTTTAAGTGTGCCTTATAGTCGTGAAAATGCGGTATTTAGAACATGACGACGTTCATTAAACTAATTGTCATGTGAAGTTAACAAAGCAAACTGAACAAAAACATTGCTTGATTTTTTTTCGTATTTTTGATCCAAAATGCGTATTTTGTAGTTTGGTAAAAACTGACGTATTAAACTACAGACAATTTATCGTATTTGGCAGCTCTGCAGGCCTTCCCGGTCCAAATGAATTGGACAGCTATTGGAATCGTACTTGGAGGAAAAAAGGGTGCATAAATGGCATAAATGTGCTTTTCACTGAGAGTTTAACTGGAGTTCTTCCAATTATTTTGCGCCTTCTACACAAACACGGCTCGGCTCGACAATTTGCATTCAAATCAGATTTTTTCGCTCATGGAGAGGAAGCGGGCGAAAGGTTTGGCGGGTAAAAATGGGAGTAAATAAACGCTCATTGAAAAGGCAAAAAACCCTTAGTAGGGAGGACGAGTGTCACAGGGAAAAAAGGAAAAGAAAGAAAAGAAATGAAAAGCATCAATTGTCGCGTTTGCAGCAAGCAAGCAGCGGGGGAAGCGATAATTAACCGGTAATTAATTTGCTGCTCTTTATCTGAGAGAAATGTGTTGCGCCGCAAAAGATTAGCGCAGCTTTTTAATAAGCGCCGGCAATTGCGGACGGGTTTCATTTTTCACGTTTCCGAATGACACGAGACGACTTGTTTGTTGTAGACTCAAATTCATGCGTTCATTTTGCGTAGCGCTTATTCTCACAACGGACACAGGGGTGCTGGAGTCTACCCTAGTAAGCGGGTGAATTGGTTGGCAGAGGCAGTTATTCATTTGAAGCCAAACCAATCCCAATTTTGAGGGATTTTAAAAGCTCACTCAATTTGGGTTGCATCCAACATTTACATTTTCAATCTAGTAAAATCTAATTTAAAGGTTCACGTCCAATGGCGATTTGGTTTAGAAAAATGTTTCAGTTAAAAAAATATGATACTTGCAAAAGCTAATATCCAAAAACTACAAGAAGCCATTCCTAAAGACACATTTAGTCAAAGTTTAGCTTTTTTTTGTTTGAAACTGTCATTCTAGCACATTGTAGTTGTGCCCTTCAACTCATTCAAGCAAATTTTGAAAATTATTTTTAAAATGACTAAAATATAAAGATAAGTTTACTACGGTTTAAAAAAAAACGCTGGGACTGTTTTCTCATGAGTACTTTTGTCTTGCCGTCGACCTTCATTTGGATTCTGGTGCTTTTCAAAGATTTGAAATGTCTTTTATAATCAAATTAGCACATTTCCTAGCAAATAAAGATGCTGACTTGGGAGCCAGACTCATTTCCTGGATTGTAAATCCTTTTTGGCTGTCCACTCTGATTAATAAGAGAGGATGTGATCCTTTCAAAAAGTGTGTGACTTCCTTCTTAAAATGATCTCACGCAAATGGAATGAACTATAAAATCCAAACACATTTCAGGATAAAAATAAATAAAAAAGACGCCATTAAACCAAATTGGTGGCCTTCCTCTTTGTTTAACTGTGGGGCTTCTTGAAGGTTTGTTTTTTGTTCATCCACTATAATGATTTTTTTTTTAATTTGGTGGCAATCAAGCCTACGGTTGGCAGGGGCCAATTTTTTTTTTTTTTTGCAACTCCCTTGGGGGTGCCTTAAAATGCAAGAAATGTTTCAATCCTTAGGAAGAAGCAACACACACATACACACCCACTTTTTGGATGTAAAGCTAATCCAGATCACTGCTCCCACCTTGTGGGCACCAATGAAAGCACAGCATGTAGAGAAAGCTAAAAATCACAGGTGATGGGTCATTTTTGGTCATTTCAAATTTAATATTTAATATTTTTGTGACTGGCTTTCAAATTTAAGATCTTCCATTGAGGAGCTTCTAGTTGTTGACCATAAATTCAAAAGTTCATGATAGTATTTAACAATATGTTGCAGAAATATTAGAAGTTATTGTTATTGAAGCATATGGTTAGCACTAATAGAAATGTGCGAATTTGACATTATGGTTTCTGTTTTTAGTAATGTTGTAATTATTTTTGGAATTTAAACACTTTTCATTGGCTGGATAGTTATGTAATACTAAAAATCCAAAACAGACAAATTAAATATACTAGTAAGGCTTCTATAGATAGTTTATATTAAATCACGTACTCTATTTTCTCTATATTATCATTAAAAGGTGTGTAATAACTTTTTTGATTCATTAAATAATTGATTTTAGAAGTAAAATACTAAAATGAAAAATATTGTTTTAGAATTTTGTTTAAATCAAATAGTTTACTGAATACAACTAAAAATACGACTAACTATTTTTCCTAAAACAAAAAGAGGTCTAAATCTGTCTGTGATTGGTTGATGTAATTTTCTCCACTTGGACAAAAAATGTTGAGTTAATTGTATTTTTAAAACCTAAACACTAAAATGAACCGTTGAACAATCAACAAATGAATTGGCAAATTAATTCTGATTGTGTTCTGTATAATGTGTATAAACATTCATCTGCATTCTTATGCTTCACAGCAATGAAATTATCCCATTAAAATCACCCCATTCACTAAACATTTTGCATAGTAAAATATGTGCTATAGCTCAACATCCTGCAGGCTGCGGAGCTTTTTGTTTTGACATGCAGTTAGACTCGCACCCACTAGATGTCATTGCGCAGAAAGAAATAGCAGCGGTCCTTTTTTTGTCCTCGGCCGACCCTTTTTAGACAATCTAACCACCTACACAGGCACAAACATACACACAGCCATCAGGCATCCCCACGCCGTCATCATGCTCATCATCAGCATCAGCAGCAGCATCAGCAACAGCAACAGCAATTTGGCCAAAGGGAACCTAACGCGTGACGGCCCCCTGACAACCTTATGTGCAAAATACAGTGGCCAACTCGAAGAAGATTATTACTTTTACCAGGTTTTGTGACACTTAGATACGCCTAACTCAGGGGTAGGGAACCTGTGGCTCGGGAGCCATATGTGGCTCTTTCCATGGGTGCATATGGCTCTCCACTAACCTGTGATATAAAATATGGAAATCACTGGTGAGATAGCTGAATCCTGAATGCACTAATAGGAATGTCACGTCATGTTGACACTACCTCTACCACCACTTTAATCATAATTTTGTTTGATGATATCTTTGATACTGATTTATTAGCAATGGCATAACAATGTTGTCAAAAGAATTCAGAGACTTTTTGTACTTTAAAAGTGGTGAAATGACAAAAAAATCACATTTTCATGTATTGTTTACCTTTCAATTCTGAAAATGGCTCTCAAGAAATAACATTAGAAAATATGAATTGTTTATGGCTCTCTCTCTCTGTCAAAAAGGTTCCCGACCCCTGGCCTAACTCATTGGCTGCCTATGTTGAGAGATAGAAGTCCAATCTATTCGGAATGAAAGGCCTGGCAGGTCAATTGCAGTCAATGAATGGCTGACATTTAGTGTAGTTTATTTATATGTTCAAAACAGGAATATTTTGCTATGTTTGCAGGGTTGTTTATGATTAAAAATGTATTTGTTTCATCATGTTTATAGACATTTACGGGTATTTTGTCTATGTATGTCACGTTTGAATGTGTTTGTTAGAGTTTTCTGACATTTTGGAAGTTTTAGTGGCATTTATTGACGTTGACATTTAGTAAATTTATTGGCGGCTAATGAAATATTAAAGCTTAAATCAAATTTAACATAGTGATGCTTATCACCGTTTAGCCAGATTTATTTTGTTTTTTTTACAGTGACATTCAGCAACATTTGATGACTTATGTGAAGTTGTTTGTCATCGTTTAGTGATATTTGGTACCGTTTAGTGATCTTTACCGATGGTAGCATTTTCTACGATCGACCCGTAACGACGTTTATAAACTAACAATTGTCAATGTCAAAACAGATTTATGTAGATTTTGTTGTTTAGTGGCATTTTGCAACATTCAATGACATTTGACGATATGCACTCGTGTTTATCAATGTTTATCAAATTTTAGCACCATGAACGTCATTGCTGTTGGTAAATTTACTTCAATTTATTGTCGTTCATTGACATTTAGCGGCACTCTGTGACATCGCAATAATTGCGCGTCATTCGTCAACAACCCCGGAACTCCCCCTAGCTGTGCGAAATGGAACACCATGAGCTAAAAAGGTCACACGGCGTCCTTCACATGCTGACCTACAACCATTGTCAGGCCTCACCGCGGGGGTGACGACGCCCCCTACCGGAGCCTGACCTTAACACAAACGCCTCACCAAAAAAAGAAGAAGAAAAAAACGGCCACATGCCTGCTGAATAATGAATTGATGTGTTCAACAATAAGGGCCCCTGAGGCCCCTGTGCAGCTGTTCACACTGCTCCCAGCAAGCGAGTCACTCTTTCCAGGCAGGCGCCACTCGCCGTTTTACTCGCACATACACACCTGCTGCCCCGTGGCTACAGAGCCACACACACGGCCAATAAAAGAAATATGAGCAGGATGGAGTGGGAGGCACACACACACACACACACACACACATAAACACAACACACACACTCACACACACATTCAGGCACAGCTCCCACTTGCACTGTGAACAACGAGGATGTCCTAGCGCACAAAATCCAACTATTTGTCTATTGTCGCACACGTGGACACCATTCTTTATACCATACCACAGAAGAAGAAGCAGGAAAAGCTGATTTTTTTTTCCCCGCTTTGTGTCAAGCAGCCAAATCATCAACAAAATTGAAAAGCATGAGGTCAAGGTTTGTGCAGAAAAACTGTGAAGACGCAAGAATACGGACAAGTCAAAAGGATAGCACAGAAATACACACAAACACCGGCAAACGCACGCACGCACGCACGCACGAACGCGCGTGTTAGACGGTGATGGAAAAATAACGAAAAAAGGAAATGCTTGAGTATATTTTTCTAAAGCAGAAGGTCAACTCCCAGCGTTTTAACGGAGTAATATTTGCCGCTGAAATGTTATCTCGAATGGAATTCATCCTGTTAAGGTGGGAAATTGATTACATCTCAGTGAGGAATTTATAATGACAGTGTGAGGCTTTACTTATTTGAGGGAAATTTGTTTTTTACAATTTCTAAAATGCGGACTTTATCTTACTCATAACTAAAAGGTGGAAATGATCCAATAACATGAAACGTATAGCAAGTTTGTGCTTTAAATTGTAAAATTCATCAAGCTATTGTGAAATTAATCACATGAAAACACAGGTTTATAGTCATCATTTGAAATGTATCACGTCATTGGGCGAGTTTGATTTTTTCAACTAAACTTTTTGACCGGTAATAGTTGAACTTGTGACTTTAACAAGTTACGAAGCGCTTTAGGAGGTAATATTGCAGATTTTATGAAATATTCTAAAGCGGAAAAGAGTGAGAGCGATGACAGGTGGGCCGTCAAGTGGAACCGAGACGCCAGGTCAGCGTTCTGGATGTTCTTTAGAAAAATCCCAGCAACCCTGGGCTTATTCCGATTGTGGTCGTGCCTGTTTTGGCGGAAAATCCCCCAAAGGAAAAAAAAAAAAAAGCTCTGAGCTGGGCACCTCTCCGCGGAGAAGATGGTTGCGGCGTGCTGCCACTTTCTGGCGAGCGCGACTCTGCGCTTGAATCGGGCGTGAAAAGGAACAGAAGGTCCGCAGGCGTCACGCTGATCCAGCTCACCGCGGGCCGGAAATACTTCTCCCCCATCCCATTCTACAGAAAGTCCTTCGAGCAGTTCTGCAATATCAATTGAAGTTCTGTCAACTAGTTATGCATTTTTTTGTGTCCTCACTTGAACGAAAATAGTGTGATACTATGTTAGCATATTAGCAACTACTAGAGATGTCCTCGATTTGATCGCGGGATCGGAAATCATCTTTAAAGGATCGGAACTGAGTAAAAAGTATCCAGTTTTGAAATGTCCTTATTTATTAAGTGTTAACTCATTGGCTGCTATTGACGGCAATAGAAATCCAATCCACTTTGACTGGACGTGAAACATGGTCATCAATGATAGCCTTTACAATTTAAATTGTTTTGATGTCTATAACTGTCAATGGCAGTGAGAGTTAGGGTCTACTAACAACAAAATAATCTTGGAGTATTGCAAAAATATATATATACAGTACTTCACTATATCATTAAATTTAAAAACTGCAGAAAAAAGGGGACATGTCAAGCAAGTGTGCATAAAAATCTAGAAAATCACAATCAAGAGGGCTTAATCTATCACTTAGCCTTATTTTTTTTATATGAATAAAAACCAGCACACAATGCCATGATAGTACAAGGTAAGCCAAAAAATGCCTGTTTTATGATTGCTATTGAATGAAATTGAAATATTTATGCAATGCGTGTAGCAATTGCGCATACTATGAAGTGTTGTTAAAAGTTTTTGTGAAAAGATATCTATTTTGACTGTCATTGGGTTTTTTTAAATCAAGAAAATCACAATTATGAGGGCTCAATCTATCACTTAGCCTTGTTTTTTTATATGAATGAAAACCAGTACACAATGCCATGATAGTACAAGGTAAGCCAAAAAAATGCCTGTTTTATGATTGCTATTGAATGAAATTGAAATATTTATGCAATGCGTGTAGCAATTGCGCATACTATGAAGTGTTGTTAAAAGTTTTTGTGAAAAGATATCTATTTTAACTGTCATTGGTTTTTTTTAAATCAAGAAAATCACAATTATAAGGGCTCAATCTATCACTTAGCCTTGTTTTTTTTATATGAATGAAAACCAGTAGAAGTTTTTGGGAAAATATATCTATTTTAACTGCCTTTGGGGTTTTTTAAGATTGGGTTAAAATTTAAAAACTGAGGTTTAATCCTGGATTAGAGTTTAAAGTAATGGTTTCAAACTATGTTCATAGTTACAAGCGTACATTAGGGTTTCAAACCATGTTAGGTGTTGTACGGAAGGATTTGTAGCAAAGGTTAGGAGTTTAAGACAAGCCTATAGTCTTTGTTTCAATTAAAGATTAGTGTTTTAAAGTAGAGTTCTTTATTCGGGTTTTAAATCCTGGTTTGATTTGCAGTCAAAGCTTCAAGTTGGGTTTCAAGCCCGAGTAAATTGCCAACATTTCCCAGTAGTACTTGTGCAGTCGTTGCAGTGCACCGAATTGTCTTGATGTTGAGCTGAAAAAAGCCAACTCCTAAATGGACACGAAGGTCTTTTATTCGAAATTCTTGCCATCAATTGGGTGACCTTGCGCCTTGTCAGGGGAGCTCGCCCGTCCTGGCGGGCGAGGGGGCGGAGACAGAGGCGGCCAGGAAGTGGAAGAGCAGAGGACATTCCTCGGGATGCACACTGAGAGCGGGAATGTTGGTGCACGCTGAGAGGCAAGCTGCACCCGCTGGCGTGTGTGGATGCCATAGAAAAAAAGGATTCTATGCGTGCACAAACTGATAACATTTAGTCACGTTGCAGGTCAAAGTCATTTGGAGAGTACTTTTGCCGTGACCATGTCAACTTCATAACAACATTGTCTTCAAAATCAGAAAGTTGTCTTCATAGTGGTATATGAAACAAAGCAAGAGTGAAGCCAGCACTCACAGTTTTTTTTGTTTTCCCCTTCCTGGCCGGCTACTGTTGACGGAAGCCGGTGAATTATTCAGCGTTGCGGCAGAGACGTGCTGTACATTTGCTTCGGGGCACCCACAAGAAGTTGGACAGTGAACTCCAACACAAACTTTCACCGCATTGATTCTTTGAACACCGGGGAGAAGTATTATTATTCTTTGCTTTAACTATTCGAGCTGCAAAAACCAGTTGATTCGTTCATTAGCGAGCTATCTGCGGTACATGGTCGATTGGTCGCCGGTCTTTTGGTCGCCGATCTTTTGGCCGAGCGGAAGGTTATTGATAATTACCATTTAAATCGTTGCTCAAATTCCCTAAATACAAACTGCGAATTACCATTTAGTCATACTTAATTCCCTATTAATTATTAGGCTAAAGAAAAGCTCCAAATTTCCCGGACTTTTATTGTTTTTTTGTTGGAGAACTTGTTAAGACCCTGACTGACGTATCTTCTTAAAGGACAACGAATGTACATACAAACTCTTCTACACTCACACGTCGGCTCAGTGAAACTGCTCATGGCCATTATTGGCTTTTATTGACGCGTAGACCGTGTTGTTTTACCTTGTTTTGCCGAAAGTCTTTTGGTCGCCGGTCTTTTGGTCGCCCCGACCGCGACAACGGGCGACTAAAAGATCGGCGACCAAAAGACTGACGACAAAACAAGGTAAAACAACACGGTCTATGCACGGCTATCTGCAAACAACGATGGTTTCCAGTCCACATTAATAGCCGGTTAAATAAAGTGACACAATGCAATAGTGTCGCGACTTTGCAGAGTATTTTGTGATTTAAAAAATAAGACTTCTGAGGAAGTTCCAGGCCAACAGCTGGAGAGTGTCGGCGTCACTGAAGCTCGCAAAAGCGTCTTCAGACGATTAACTCGACCGTGCTGCGCTTTGTTTCCGTTTGAATTCACGTCCGTGTGCGAACAGACAGATTGTGCGGGGAAGGAATAGGGGAGGAAAAAAAAAAAATACATCCCCGCCCTCCCCAAAAAATGAAATAGTACAAATCCGCTCATTTTAATTAAAGCTTTAAGGTCTGCGAGAGCGTGCTGAGGCTTTATCCCGGGACAAAGCAGCACACAATGACATGCTGGTGTTCATTAGGAGTACTGTCTAATTATCTCAGCAACGCAAAATAAAAAATTATATTTAAAAAAAAGACATTTTCGGTTAGTCATTTGTGAACATTTTGTGGAAAAGTGGCTCATTTTGGACTTTCATTGCAAAAAGATTCGGTCAATTCTGGGTAAAAAATTAGCCTTTAAATAGAGATTAGTCGTAGAAATTTTGTACAATTCTTGGCATTTGAATGTGAGAGTGATGCAGAATTGGGCATTTTTTTACTTTTTACTTTTTATTATTGCTTGCTGACTTAGTAAAGAAAATATTTTAGAGAAAATGCTTGTAAATCCAGCCAGAAGAATGGTAGAAATGTCTAGCCGTAAAATCTCAAGAAGACAGGAGGTCTGCCATTTAAGTAGCATTGATCGCTCATCATAAAGCACAAAATTCGATCGAAAATTTTAAAATCCAGCTCCCAGAAACGGTTTCACTTAACACAAACTCACTGGTCAAGCAGAGGCAGAACTGCAAAAAAGAAACCCTCAAGAAGCCATGCCTGAATCGCAACAAGGTCAGCCATTATTTGCTTGAAACTGGTATTACCAAGACAGCTTTTTCCTGGGTTAGTTTCAACATCCAACCACTATTTACACCCACTCATATGAATATTCGTAGGCATGTCTATGAAATGCAACCAGAAAAACATTGCCATTTTAGTCCAAAGTTTTCAAAGATGAGCTTGAAAAACCAGCAGTATTTTCAAAGTCCAATGCCAATTTTAGCTATCAACATGAAATTCGCAAGACTAGCCAAGCACTAATGGACCTTTGAAAAAGTCTCAGAAGCCATGCCCAAAAAGACACAGGAAGTCTGCCATCTATCTTAAACCTGACATGGCAGAGTAATTCTAAATTACACAGCTCTCGTAGAAAAATACTTGGACAATCCCACTGCGAAAGTCAATTTAACACGGCAACCAACAAATTGGTAGACATGTTTTTCTGGAGGATACCCAGAAAACGTCTCAAGAAACCTTTCTGGAAAAACACGGGAATTTTGCCATCTTGTTTGCAAACAACATTTGATAAATTTCCAGCATTTACATAATGAACCCCAAAAACCAAAATCCATCCCAGATAATACGTGTAAAGTCTGCCATTTGACTTTGAATCGACCCTTTTTTAGTGTCATTTTGTCTAGCAATGAAAAAAGCGAAAATGAAATAGCATAAATCCGTTTTTTTAATTAAAGCTTTAAAGTCTGGAGCACGCCGAGGAGCCAAATGACATGCTAGAGCTTATTATGAGCACTGCCTAATTTTCTTGGCAATACAGCAAAATACACACTGTCAGTTATTCTGCTAGTGAACATTTTGAAAAAGTGCATCCGTGTGGATTAGAGAGGCCAACTCTCAAACTCCCTCCAAGAGAGTTGGAGCACGTCTTTGTGAATTTAAGGAGATTTGCTATCGGGACTTCTCCTTTTTTATTGACCCGGCGGCCTGCCCGAAGGATTTAACCTGGCTGCCAGGAAAATCCAATATTTCTCCACATTAATGTCCAATCAAAGCAGCTCGGCTGTGCATGTGCGTGCGTGCACGATGATGCTTGCATGACCTGAAGCCACTTTGAACACCATGAATTCCTTTTTTTTTTTAAATCAGTAACATATTTGACGTGATGCACTTGATGCATTTGAGCGCTTAGATCAGAAACATAAGAAGCGCCAGGGCCATTGGTCACCATGGTTACTGTTACCAACTCTGGAAATGAACAGCTAATTTCTGCTTATAGCATTTTTTTTTAAATAGACAAGTTAGCCCAATTTATTTTTAATGGGAGGTATCGACCACCAATGGGTAAAGTTTTTGAAACAACCTGCTAATTAATGATTAATCATACACACAGCGACTGGAAAAAAAAAATGCTTTACAGTAATACCTCGTTTATCGCTTTGCCAGATTCCAAAACCTGCCACATAAGTGAATAGCTGCGTTTTTGGGACAGTGTTTTTATGGTACACGGTCAATTGGTCGCCGGTCTTTTGGTCAGCGATCTTTTGGTCGCCCAGAAGGTTATTGATAATTACCATTTAAATCGTTGCTCAAATTCCCTAAATACAAACTGTGAATTACTATTTAGTCATACTTAATGCCCTAGTAATTATTAGGCTAAAGAAAAGGTCCAAATTTCCCGGACTTTTATTGTTTTTTTGTTGGAGAACTTGTTAAGACCTTGACTGATGTCGCTTCTTAAAGGGACAACGCATGTATGTACATACAAACTCTTCTACACTCATACGTCGGCTCAGTGAAACTGCTCATGGCCATTGTTGGTTTTTACTGATGCGTAGACCGTGTTGTTTTACCTTGTTTTGTCGCCGGTCTTTTGAACGCCCGTTGTCGCGGTCCGGGCGACCAAAAGACCGGCGACCAATCGACCGCACACGGTTTGTATGGTGTCTATTTCATATTATTTCGACTTTTAACACCCTCTCTGTACTACTACTTACTCCCGAAGGAGAAGCCCTGTAGTGGCCATGGAAATGCTCCCCAATTGTAACTTGCACTGCCACCCCCATTTCATGTTTGTATTATTGTTCCTAAACTATAAACGTATCGTGTATATTTGGCAAATCCAAGCCCCAATGTGGCAAATCCGTAATAGAGATATTACTGTATATTTATTAGCGTACCCAAGGACTCAATTTTACTCCTTCGCAAATGACTTTAAGGCGATTCATTGTTGGATTTTACAGCACTTCGAAATCGAAATCTACGGAAATCCTTGACATACTAAATGATGTTCACGTTGAAAATATTCCATTTCCAGTCGGGCGTTGCGACACTCCTGATGACAAACACGCGACGGTCTCTACTTCCAAATGGAGCTATGTACTGCTTCACCAATTCAAGCCATTATCTGATCACATGTGGTCTTCTCTCGGGGAGCTGAACGCAGTGGCGGAAGATGAGGAAATTTAATTTCCACTAGCGACAGTTTGGGATTAAAGGCATCTTTTCATTCCCGAGTGCTTCGATCTTTATCGCCACTGCGCTGAGATGTTCCTCTCCCGTGCATATAAGCCAACGTGTTTCCACCCACCCGAAGCCGCCAAGTACAAAGCGGCGTCGGCAGTCGCTCCGTGAGTGCAGACGCAGATTTTGTGGGTTTCGGGGTCACGGCCGGGTTAGCTTTGTGAGAGTGACTTGTTTGTCGTGGGTTGTGTAAATTTTAAAAGCGGATATTTTCGTAGCGCTCTGAACAGAATCAAGGAGATTGTCTGAGCAAATCAGGAGGGGGATGTTATTAATGTCGCAGGTTATTTTTGCGTTAACATTTATGCACAATACGACTATAACTGGGATAAATGTTTGGAGGTCTTTCATTGTCTATGGCAAGGGTGTCAGACTCGGTCGGGTTGGTTCGCGGGCCGCTTTAACGTCAGCTTGATTTCAGTGGGTCGGACCATTTTAGATATATTTAATTTTTTTATATAAATGGATTAAAAGAAGTGGATTAAAAGACCTGAATATTCAGTTTTTTTATAGATCTAAAACAATGTTTATTTTAGCTTTTTTATATATTTTTAGATTTTACAAAATGATTTTTGAACTAAAAACACAGAAAAAATGGATTAAAAATTACAATTATTGATTTAAAAGGGGGAAAATCAGGAAATGTAATATACATTTATACTCTTCATTTTAATTTGATCCTAAAACGGAAAGTCGGCACTCATGTTTTACTTTCCCGGGCCACACAAAATGATGCGGCGGGCCAGATTTGGCCCCCGGGCCGCCACTTTGCCACATATTGTCTATGGCAAAGAGTGAGTTAAAAATACACATGTTGGGGTTTTGGTCTAGAAAAATTGATAACCTTTGTATTGGTGTGAATTTATTGAAAAATACGGTCAGATGCATTTTGCAAAGACAACTTAAACAAACTCAAAAATAAATGTTATTGTAGTTTGGGCGGTAATAATTTACAGAATGATTTCAATTGGAAGTGAGATACTTTGGAAGATTTTCACTTAAGAGAAAAATCTTTTGAATTTTTTATAAGCGCATTCGAGATTGCTAGAGAACATTCGGAATGTGTCGTCTTAGGGGAATTATAGAAGTTTTAAAGCCAAAGACAAAGCATAAAACAAGATATCATGTCATTCTAAGATGTTTTTCCGAAAAGTAAAGTTTGCCAGTATTTTCTAAGAGTAACATTTTGCCACCTGACACTGATGATCCCACCTGCAGCTCCACGTTGGCCCCTTCGTCCGCCTCCCTCATGTTTAACATTGGCGCTAATAAAAAGCTTCCACATGCAAGCCGCCCTCCCGGCTTCCTACCCGCTTTTCTACACACTCCCCTAATGAGGTAAATTAGCGGCTTGCAACAGATGCATGGAATATACACTAATGGCCGCCATCTGTCACTCAAGTAATGAATGGCGATGGCGAGTCCCCAACAGAGCCTTGGAAGACAAACAACAACGACGGGAAGGTGTGAAGGTGTGACGGATGGTAACAAGTGCACAAATCTCATATTGCTATGCAGAATATGTCCAAAAAGAGTCTTTGCTTTTATTGACAAATGTGATTTGGAGTGAAATGTCAAATCTGATCAAGCCGCAAAAATAGGAAGTGACACTTCTGGTGCCTTTCAAATATTTTTTAATGGTGTTGACATTAAAGGGTCTTTATATGAGATGGGGTTGAAGATGAAATAAAAAAGCAACTCATTTGTTACTCGGGATTTTGAGAAGACTTTAAAGTGAAGTGACGGGCCGTCTTGAGTTTTTATGGATGTCTTTATTAAAGCCATACTACTAAATGTTATATTGGCCAAAAAATAAAGTCAGTGGTGTAGCGGTGCTAACGACAAAGGGGGTGTGGGATCAATTTCCACTTAGGGGTGGTGTGAATGGTTGTGGCAGTCAAGTTGGAGTAAAAGGAACCTTATACCAACATGGCAAAATTTCCGTCTTTACAATGGTAGCTTCCTAAGACTTTTTCGTGGGTCTCTAAATTTTAAACATGACCAAATTTCATCTTACCAAGTCAAACCAGCATCAGTGTCAGATTTTGAATTTTATGAGCTTTGACTACAGTTGCTAGTCTTACAGTGAGTTATTAAACTTAAGCAATACATGGCATTAACATGCAATTGCAAAAAGTCAAAGTACTGGAATACGACCTTAAATTCAAGTACCCTTAAAAGAGAACGGGCCGACTCTACGGGTCATTTCAGCCAGACTTTTATTGCTCTCCTGCCATTCGTGCCGCGACTGCCCCCAAATTGTGGCATGTGGGCGGGGCCGGAAGGGACCCAGCGCGTGGGCCGGCCGCGGCGACATGAATCAGCCGGGCAGAACTTCCATTAGAACAAATGGAGCGCGGCCAGCCGCAATTCATCATTATTTGCATCCAGATGAGCCATAATTCTTCTTAACGGCTTGGGCTAATGACAAGCGGCGCAAATTAATCACTTTGGGAGAGCAAACGCCGACAACGATAACTCACAACACAACAGCCTCAGCCCACGACGACACCCGCAAAAATTGTAACCCGTCTGGAACGAGGCAAAAAGAACCCCTAAACGTGGCCCGTGTATTCGTTAAAAACAACGAAGCCCCGGCCGACTCATGAAGCTAAATACAACTGAAAGGAAGACCAACTACTCCCTTATTAGTTGACTCCCAGATTGTTGGCCAGCGTCCCTGCTCATTTCCATGCTAATAATACGCTTTCAGCTACATGCTATTTATGTTAGCATCTGTTTGGAACAATCACGTTGTGTATTTAATTAATTGAAGTACTTGTGTTTTTGTCACGCATCCAGAATTGGACGCCAGCATAAAGCAGCACATTGACTACTTGGTATTTGTAGTTCTTGGAACTTGGAGTCTCTGCTCTAATACTTTAAAGGTCTATAAAATGACACCAAAACATTTTTTGTGCACGTTATCAGTATAAAATGACACCCAAAATATGTTTTTTTTTTGTTTGCATGTTATCAGTGTTGAGCACAACTTGACCTTCCCTTCAGAATCGAGATAAAATATTATTCTTTTACGTCTATTTACTCCGATCATGCATCTTTGTCCCAAAAAAATGGTTTGGCAACAAGGGATTAATTTAAAATTTGTGAAATTATTGAAAATATATATATTTCTATCTCCATTTACCTTTGAGTTTGGTGCCTTCAAATCTGTATTTCTAGAAAATTGCTTTGATTTACACCTAACTGAAAAAATGTCTTGAAATGACCGCTTTCAATGCCATTGACAGTGATATATGTAAAAACCATTTTAAAGCACAAGCTGCCATTGAATAATCACGCTTTACTGTGAAACGATTCAGTTTGACTGTTAAAAAGCGAGGAATTATTGCAAAAGTTTTTGTTTTGTTTTTCTCCATTTAGTTCTAAAATCGTACCGAGTGTTAGATTCTTTGTCCTGGGTGACAGACACAAATGAGTCCAGCCATGTATTCCAATTACAGTATAACAGGGTCTATTTGGATGCGTCGGCCGTGTTGGCATGCAGACGACAACGTCACCAAAAGTCCTGCGGCGACGGACAGCGCGAAGAAAACTCGGCCGTTGTGTCAGCCGCTAACTCAGAGGCCACCTGTCCTAGCACGGTCGCAGGCCCCGAGGACACCGTCACCGCTTTAACTGAGAGGTGATGCCACCCTTCCACGCGCGCTAACACGCCGACGCATGCTGCCGGCATGTCTGAAAGCGCTCAGGAAGTAAGAAAGAAAAAGATTCATGACAACCGCTAAGAAAGGCCGCCAGTTAGAAAGTTTCTCATAGGTCGAGACCTTCAAACTTGTCTGACTCTCAATCATTCCATTGCTGCTGCCCTCCCAACCCCAAGTTCAAATGAATAAGTTCATGCCTTGGCAAACCAGCTTCAATCAAATTTCCACGTAAAATTCAGACCAAGAAACCAGATCAGCTCTAAAAACTGTTTTTTTCCCCCCATTGACCATGCAATACCCTCGGCATATTCTATTTACTCCAACAACGAAACCAAGGAAATACATCAATGGCCGTCCTCCTCACGTAGCTTCTTTAATGTTTTTTTCATAAATTAAGGATGAAAACAGTTCAATTTATTTCCTGTTTTTAATTTCCCGGTAGCTGCAGAAGGAAAACAAAAGGCCAGCGAGTGCAGATCTGCGTGCAGGGCGTAGGCGGAAGGATGTGCAGCGCTAGGGTAGCATCGCCCGGTTGTCATGGCAACGCTTTGCCAGGGCAGCCATGTTGTCCTACCGTTGTCTATCGTCGACACCTTAACCGCATCATGAAATATTTTTCTGTCGAACTTTTTGCCCACACTGATGAAAGCGCCCACTCATTAGCATGTTAGCCACATCAGCGTAATCACCAGCTGCTGTCAGACTCCAACGGTCGATCAATACGACGTTTGCGTTGAGATGTTCATCAGCAAATGAGCTGTGAGGCTGGTTGACAGCCACCGAGCGCCTGGCGGGAATGTTGATGCACATTCCACGCTGGTTTTCCCACACCCGATGGACAGCTGATGGATTGGCAGCAAGTTAATAATACAAATGTGAGCTGCATAGGCGCCTTATCGGTCTTAAACGTACCCTAGGACATGGGGCCTAATGCTATAAACTATTTTGAAATCTTCCTACGAATTTTCTGGCTTATTCTTTAGACTTTTTTTGTGGTAGCACTCATTATAGAAGTCCTTACTAGTGAGGCCCCGATATGATACTCAGTACCACCCTTGCCCAATAGCACAATTTCACGAGTATCGACAATATCGGATTTGGTCACAAGATCGGATTCGATACAGTAGTTGTGTGTATTTTCACTACCATGATTTTCGCTCTCAAGTCACTATACGCAAACGTGTGCACCGAGTGGGAGTACTTCTCTTTAGAAACTGATGATAGTAAGCGTTGTATAATATTTGTCAACAAAGCTAATTTTATACAAAAAATATAATTGCCATTTACTAGTTACATTTGGTCTGTTCTAAAAATAGTGGGATCGGATCTGCAATGGATTGGAAGTCAAACAATCGAAAACCGGCCATTGTTAGTGCATCTATCAAAGAATTTTCATGTTTGACCAACCAAAGTTTCTTAGCTGAAACATGCTCTAGGACAGGGGTGTCAGACTCGGGTTGGTTCCCGGGCCGCGTTAACTTCGACTCGATTTCATGTGGGCCGGACCATTTTAGATATATTTAGATTTTTTTTATATGAATGGATTAAAAGAACTGGATTAAAAGCCCTGAACATTCTGTTTTTTATAGATCTAAAACAATGTTTATTTTACCTTTTCATATATTTTTAGATTTTAAAAAATGATTTTAGAACTGAAAACAGAAAAAATTGATTACAAAATTACAATTATTGATTTAAAAGGGGGAAAATCAGGAAATTTAATATACACTTCTACTCTTCATTTTAATTTGATCCTAAAACAGATAGTCGGCACTCATGATTTACTTTCCCGGGCCACACAAAATGATGCGGCGGACCAGATTTGGTCCCCGGGCCGCCACTTTGACACATGTGCTCTAGGAGCTGAATTTTGATTTGCGCTAGACGCTGGGTGCCCCAGACAGAATAATACTGTGATGACAATTCGCAAGCGTGAAGCAGTTTCACTGCGTGCTAATAAAAGGAGCACAAATCATCCATGGCCGCTCGCGAGTTTAAAAAAAAATGCAAAGGATTTAGCATCTCAGGGGGAACGTGTCTGGAAAATGAGGACAACATCTGCCAGACGCAAATGGCATCAAAGCAGACGAGCGGCCTGGAAGTCGCAGGGCGGCGTGTGAAAAAGGCAATCCGTCTGCCATGGAACGAAGATGACCCGTTTTACACTGCTATCACAAACCTTTTTGTTTACAAACTACAGCAACAGTCAATGTGAAATATGCATTAATAAAGGCGCAGGAATCTAATACAATGGCAAGCTAGATGAGACCCTCGACATTTATTATGTCCTAAACTCATCAAAGCGACAAAACTGTACTAGTTATTTTGCAAAAAGAGCCATAAAAATACCAGGTTGGATTTTCTTTGTTTACGGGATGTAGAGATTGGTTTCTTAACTTTTCTTTTCATCTGTAATCAATAGTAGAACGTCTGTTGAACCTTTCCTCATCCAAAAAAACAGAATAAACAACATGGAATTCCAGGACTCTTACTATGTGGTGAAAGCTTTAAATCTCATTATACTTATATAATGACATTAAAAGCATTCAATTCAGTTCAATTCAGATTTGTTGTGACTTTCACGTTGGATAGCCATCGTACTAATGTCAAGTGTGGTGCCCCCTTGAGGATTTGGGGGATGGGCCAACGAGAACAACATCTGGAAGTCGCTACTAAAACGTCTTCGTCAGCCAAAAGGCGTCCGTGACAGTCACCTGGAACGTCGACGGCGAGAACAATTTACAAGAAAGGTCGCACGGAAGCAACATATGCGCTGCTGAGCTCCGAGGAAAGCAATTAAATCAGCTGCACAACTCGGTTACTCATAAGCTGTCATCGGAAAATACGATTTTGTTTGACAACATTTGTGAGCTTTTATCGTTGCGCATTTGAAGACAAATGTTAACTTTGTCAAAAGCTCATGTATATAACATACATCATGAAATTAACATTTACAGTGACTGGCTAATGACGAGTTTTTGAATTTGAATGAATTATCGGAGTTTCAATGAGGAAAAATCTGTATTGTCGAAAGTCACTTTTCAGGGTATTTCTATTGCCGTCAATGACATTGAAAAATGAAAATTTACCGCCTACTAAAACAAGTGACTAGCAAAGTCCCTTTGTATTAAACCACAAATGAGTCGACTCCAAATGTCGGAATCCCAAACATCTGCTTGTCTAAACCGAAACGACTGTCAACAAAATCTTTCCTCAACTAAACGTAACCTTGGTGTTACACTCGCACACATTCCACGTTAATCCCATGAATTTCCATTAATTCCTGCTGGCAGGTTCCCATGGAAACTTGCCAACATTTGCCCATAACCCAACAGCCTGCTAATTTGTCAACACACAACAGCTTGCTGAAAACTTCCACCAAAACAGAGCGCAAAAGAACGACTACAAAGCTTTAAAGTAGTTAAAATACATCTTGTTTATCAAAAAGACTGTAAATCAAACTGCTACTTCCACTTTTCAAGAAACCCTAGAGTAGTCACAATATCTGGGAACCATTATCATGATGGAGTGAGGTTGTGAAGACATACCATTTGCTCTTAATACATACTCACAATATCATAAAATCATACAAGAGATCGACATTCATCCATTTTCCATACCACCATACCTTACAAGACTCACAGGGGGTGCTGGAGTCTATCCCAGCCAACTAAGGGAAGTAGGCAGGGTGACACCCTGAATTGGTTGCCAGCCAATCACAGGGCAAGAAGATGCACAATCATTTGCACACACCGGATTATTTAGTTTTTGATATGTGGGCAGAAACTAGAGCACCCGGAGAAAACCCACGCAGGGCGTGCTGAACCACTCGACCAACATGCAGCCCAGAGATGGATGGACAAAATATGATATTCTCATAATGTGAATAAGAAACATCACTTTTGGGAATCATACAGGAAGCTAAACTTATCGGAAAGTAGAGGACGTTAAATAAGAAGAAAATGGTTGGTTTGGTGTTACAATTAGAAATTGTTAAATGGTAAATTGCCAAAAAAAACTTGGTATTCATCTGAGAGATGCACATTTGAATTATAACAGGTAAAAATGTTTAAAAAAAAGGATTTAGCCCACTCTTGCCCCAATTAGCCATTCACAATTGATCTCTATGAGATTCCCAGTTTAAAAACGTTGGCTGCCTGTTGCCGTTGACACTAGCCAATTAGAGTTCGAAATCACACAAAAAAATGGACTTAGCCAAGTTTTGTTCTCAGTGGCTCATGTAATCCTACCAACAATTTAGTGAAAAGGTTGGTGTGTTCTAATACTTTTGTGGAGCTGTCTGCCAGGCAAGGACGACGTGTCCTTACAGAGGATTTGCTTCCATCAAGTAAAGAATGACGGCGGAAACTTTTGACTTTCCGTTTTCAGCCGAGCACGGTTGAGGTCACCGGTACGACTTGATTCTCTTTTTCCTCTCTGGCTTTCTATCTCCCTCTTTTTGCTTTTACAGGTGAGACGAATTCTTTTCAGGGTACACCGGTACTCTCACAACCTCTGGTGACCCGCCGGCCGCGGCCTAAACAAAACATTTTGCATGCGCGCTTGTTCTTGACATTTAAAAGCTGGCTCGGATAAAAAAGGGGCTGCCAATTAGAAGACAAGGAAGATGAGAAAAATGAGGAGGACGCGACCTGCCCACATTCTGCTAGTTAGGGATGCATTCAATGATCAGATTGACCCTTGGCGATACACAGAGAGAGCTCGTCTTGATTAAGTGTTGTACAAAATAATATGATGCCAAAAAATGGAGGGAACTTGTATGCATCTGTCAAAGGGTAAAATGAAAGACCAAATTCAGCCTTTAAAGTCAAGCTATCAAAGATTTTCCAATTTTTACACACTAATTAAATGAGACAATCTAGTCAGAGAATAATAAAAATAAACAAGTAGCCTACATTTACGAGCCTAAAACCTTAACGAGCCCTTGTTTAAAGCCACTTGAAGCCCTACTTCCTATTTTGTGGGCTTCTGCTGATGCGACCATTCTTAGTCAGCACTGAGTCAGAGAAAGTCGGAACGGTCGCCGGCGCTCCCCCGCTTGTCAATCAAGACTGGCGACCTTTGGTCCGCTGTTCAAAGCAGCGCTTCTCGACAGGTCACCTCCATTTAAATATAGATCGCCATGACATAAGGCAGGACCGGGGTTCGACCAACACCTCACACCTGACGTTAGAATGCATGCTAGTCACCCAAACAATTGAATTTGTCTCGTTTTATTAACTCATCGGCTGTCATTGACGGCACTTTGTAACCCATCTTGAAAACTAAATCTTGATATCTTAATTCAGCAAGTTAAGCATCTTTGGACAACCCTACCTCAGTTGTGTCAAATTTGAGACCGAGTCCAAAAACCTAGAACCCAAAGCATGAGTATCGATGTAAACAAATGTTTTGGGTAAGTGGGATTTAAGAATAGATTACTGTATTTTCACGACTATAAGGCGCACTTAAGTCTGAAATTTTCTCCAAGGTAGAAAGGACGCCTTATAATCCAGTGTGCTTTATATATGGAAAAAAAGTGTCATTCATTGAGGGTGCGCCTTATAATGCGGTGCGCCTTATAGTCGTGAAAATACGGTAGTTTTAAATCAAAATGCTTAAATTGGCCATCTTTAAAAATGGGAGTTTCTTCAGTGTTGCAGTGATGAATCAATAAAAGTGCAAAGGTCAGCCCCCTAATTGCCAAAAGTGGAATTAAGACCATCTTTAACAGTGATTTACAACAGTGGAGTTAGCCCACTCTTGTCCTAAGCGACTTGTGTTAATATGTACATTCACATACAGATACACCATTTTCCATCAATTTGAGGAAGTCGCTTTCTAGGTTTTTTGGAAGATCAGGGGAGTTAGCCCACTGTGGTTTTCAGCGCTTACTGTCAAGTGGTCTGGAATCTATGCCTTCGCCAATTAGTGCACAATTAGCGTGGCCAACCACTGATGCGAGCGCTTTAACGTGTCGAAGGAGAAATGAAAGGACTTTGCGGAGACGGACTCGGCGCTAATGAGTTGGGCTGCCACGAAGGGGGTGCGCTCGGCGCTCGCTCGCTGCCTTTAACGTACTTCAAGAATAAGAAGATGAAGGAGGAGCGTCTTTCTGGGGTGAGCGCACACAGAAAAAAGAAAGGCATTTAGCTATTTTTAACAAGCGTTTCCTCGTTGTTGCCTGGTCCGCGTTGGTGCCGTCGTTCGTTAAAACTAAATAGAAGAGACACCTTGCCGTGATTAAATCATAGAACGGCCTTTGGTGGCAATTGAATGTCCATTGTCGTCAATGGCAAGCAAGCACTTAAATTGTACAAAGTGAGGCGTTTGGCAGGGCCCAAAAAAATTAGGCTGAAACGCATTGGAGCCAGTGATTGGCTGGCGACCAAAATAGGTTGGAAACCGCTTCCTGCCCAAGTCAGCCAGGATGCTACGATTATCGACTGTGTTCATCGTTGATGAGTCGTTTAGACACATTGTTATAATAAAAATGGTGCAAATACACTTTTTTTAGTCTCTCACAAGTAAATATTGCCTTTTTTGAAATCTTATAACATGTATAACTTAACTAAACATTTTAACTTATTATTTAATTTTACATTTTAGAGACACGAAACTGTAAAATTTCACTTTCTATATTACTCAAAATCTGATTCTTCATAATCAACCAAAATAAGATATTTCCTACATCTACTTTTGCAGTAAAAAAAATCTATATATAGTTAAAAAGTTAAATAATATTCCAGTCCAACTTTTCACAGCACATGTAATATACCCATAAATGACTTCTCGAAAAGAGAAAAATTGAATTGTGTAAAAAATTAAAATAAATACAAAGTTTTCTGCCCCAATACATTTTTGAGGTATCGGATCTACAATCGCTAACGACAGTTCCACAAAATCAGGCGACTTGATTTTGACCGGCATTAAAAATCTGCAATTGGAACATCCCTTAAAAGAATCCAAGCTCTAGCACCCCCAAAAGTAACCCTCATCATGATATATTTCGCCTGAGGGAAGTGTGGCTTTCCTGACAGGCGAGGAAGGATTCATGTTTTGGCAAGTGGGGCCGCAGAGTGCAAGAGAGGTTGCGGTCGGGGTGACAAATGAACACCACGCTGTGCCCACCCACCCCAACACACGCACACGCATGTCGTGGGCAGGATAAACTAAGCTCTTTGACTGGGTCGCCGCGTGGGTCCTCAATGGCTGCCGGGTGAAAACTCGCACACAAACGTACATGCGCCAATGCCATTTCAAATACACACGAGCTAACTCATGCCAAAAGAAGACACATTGAAAAAGTTTCAAGTGGGTAAACAATATTACATTCTTTCATGGGGGCGTCTTATCTCGTTTCACTCTGGTATACGATTAAACGGAACATTTTGTCATTTCAGCCAAAGAATATACACAATGAAGGTGAAAAATATATGTCGCAATGGTGTATAAGTCGCATTTATGGGAGTGCAATTTAGTAACGGTAATAAAGTGGAGAACGATAGGCTGGATAGGGATCTGTTAACATAAGTTTTTCAGATAACTATATCCTAAAAACAGGCTGTGGGTGGTCAGAAAGGTACGGAAAAGTATTAGTAGAGTATTAGTTATAGGCTCAGCCAAACTAAGAAAAAAGTGTGACTTATAGTGCGGAAAATACTCTAAAATCTCAAACGACAATTGCCCCTTATACACGTTGGGTCTTGCAGTGAAATAACTAAATGTTTTAGTATTTTGATTATATTACTGTAATATTTAATACACTATTAAAAGTGTGATTTGTTTGTATGGAAACAATAGAATGACACCGTTAGTGGCAGCCAATGAGTGAAGGGTAACAAAGTGCCTTGCAGAAATGACATTCTATCAAAATACAATGTAGCAAATTATAACTTAGGTGTAAAATACAGTAAAACATGAAAAAGAACTAAATCTTTATGCAAACAGGGGGGAAAGGATCATTGGAAAAGTGAAAGGTGGCCTCAGGGCGGGGTCATGCCAATGAAACTGTAACATGACAGAATGGCCAAAACATTTTATCTTTATAACACATGCACCCAGGTGTCATTATTATGAAATGGAAATATGACTAGTGGAAAAAAAACTACGGTATAAAAGCAAAATGATGCAAAAGAGCTCCACTGTGACATCACAACAGGGGCAACAACTCCTTTGCAGTCAGTTTTCCCACCCAAAAGTCACTTTTTTCCTTCTTCCAAACCTCCCCTGTGGCCAGAAAGTGAAAAAAAAAAATCAGAGCAAGTGGGAAAAGTGGCGGATGAATGAACAGGAAGTTGTTCCACACACGCAGCACTTGTCAACACATGCGCGCTTGCAACTACTCACGCGACGCCCCTTCATCCCCGCAGTATCCGAAACATCCCCCCAAAAAATCCTCTTCCTCTCATTATTCCTCTTTTTTTCTTTTTTTGTCTTCCGCACGCCGCCACGGCGGCCGAGACCTTCGCGGCGAGATCGGCGTAGAGAATACTCACGATGTTGGACGGTCGCGGAACCGACGCCGTGACGAGATGCAGCACGCCCGGTGGGAAGACGGGAGCCAAAAAGGGGGAAAGTCAAGAGTGAGAGAGAAGAGAGGAGGAGAGGGGAGGAGGAGGTAGCATCCAAAGCAGCGCAAATGAAGAAATGAAGGAATCCTCCAGGAATGTGCGAGTGCGCGTGAAGGGAGGGAGGGAGGGTTGGAGGAAGGAAGGAAGGAAGAGAAGAAGGGAGGGAGGGAGGTTTGGGAGGGTGTTCACTGCGAGCATGCATGCAGGGTTGCACTTACAATCACTGCTGACAGCTCTGATGCGCAGTGCACCTGCCTCATCATCACACACACACACATCCACGTGCACGCAGGTCTATAATATATACGCACCCATACATATTGTATTCCACAGATGCCGAGCGAGACACACTCACATACACACCAGTGATGTCCCGATCCGATACGCACTATGTGCCTGTTACGGCTATTTTTGGACAGTAGCGGATTTTGTCACCAGATCAGATCTGATCCAGTGGCAGCGCGAGTTTTGAATAGCATCGAGAATTTCGGCCGCAGTCAATCAAACCATGAGGCGAAAGTGGCTCGCAATTTCTCTTTGGAAACTAATGATGGAAACAGAGCATTGTGTAAACAGACTATGAGAGCTGTGGGAAGGTACCACCGGGGCTCACTTCTACACTAAAAATATGATTTGTTATTGAATAGTTACATTATTTTTTGCATTATTTATCCGGGATGAAAAATTCTGGCTTTGAATCCGTATCTTGAAAAATTGCATTGGATCGTAAGCAAACAAAAACATCTATGACACACACAGTAGCTCTTTTCAAATATGTTACAATATAAACATACACATGCACCTATATAATAAGACCTTTTACTCATGCGTTACCATTGACAGTGTTAGACAAGCCAGATCAGGTCTAAAAATGAACAGTTTTCCTATTGACCAGACATGAATTTGGCCTACCACAACACTTCTCCTCATAACAAATGCGACGCATGCGCAAACACACACACACACAAGTTGACTATCACTCCCCTACATCAAACACACGAACAAACGCTTAGACTATTGATATCAATAGATATCAATAGGTGGCAAGTCATACCCAGTGTGTTGTGTGTGTGTGTGTGTGTGGTGTTGTGCGTGTGTTCCACACGGTTGACAGATTCCGCCGCCGCAGGGTAGCGATCGCCCTACGAGTAACAAGGAGGAGGGTGTGTTCACACTGGGTGTGCGTGAGCGCGTGTTCACTGACGGATCTCCCGTCCGCCCACGCCGACGCCCCCCCCCTTCCCGTCTCCTCACCCCCCGAACGCGGCTTTCACTCCAGTGTAGCGAGGAAAAAAAACGAGCGAGAAGGTTAGAATTGAATGAAATAAGAAATCCCACAAGCATTCAAGCAATTACACAAACTGCTCAAACCCTTCTTTTGTTCAGCCGTCTCGCACTCGTCTACCGCTTCCCCCAACGACCCCCCTCTCGCCCCTCGAACCATTACGCAGCCCATCCCCTCTCGGCGAACTCAACATACGCCGCAATTCAAGCGGCGTCCGTTCACGTGACGCCGCCAAAGCTTCCTCGGTATTCCCGACACGACACGGTGACCTTCCTTGAAGTAGAGACGTCTAAAACGGATTACACAGGTACGGATTGGGCGTGAGAAGTCAAATTGAGCAAGGCGACTGGTCGTAATGGGAGGTTTTCATGTGCTTAAAAATGTGTTTGAGCGATTTTCTCTGTTTTTTAGTGGCTGGAACGGCTAGTTTTTCCCACGCAGATTTGGGGGGGTCATTAAAAATGTAAGCTTCTCGGCTGCCTTTGGGACAGGATTATTTTAAGGGGTAATTTAATCAAAGAATTCGCAAAAGGTGCAAAATGTCGACAAGATAGGCCAGTGTTCTTTAGGAGTAGTAGGTGATAGAACTTGGCCCAACTTCAAGACTTTGTTCCTGGGAAGATAGAACTTTATCTCGTCTGTTTTACTTTACACAACAAACTTAGATGTAAATTAAGGACAAGGCGGATGTTCCCCACTCAACTTTTCAATGTCGAAACACCCAAGTGACTTTCAGAAAAAAGAACTTAAACATCTTTTGGTGTGTTTCATCTTTATCTCAATGACAGTTTTATTTGATCCATATATTCAGGTACTTTATGGAACGGCAAATTTTCAGCTGTCGTGACGCCGACAAGTAGACCACTTACACCATTCTGCCCCCGCAATATGGGGGTCTTTTCGGTCAGAATTTTGGTGGTGCCGCCATCTACACACTGGCCAATGGTTTCCGTTTTTTTGCCTAAGATCGTTGCCGTGTAAACGTGTAAAGAACGCCGGTGAGCCATGTCTAATTTATGCCTAAAACTCGGGTGCGAGTGGAGGACAATTTAGAGGTGTCTCGCTTGAACTTCAATATCAAACAAAGGAAGTGACTTTCAGACTCCAAAAAGAAAAAAAACTTTTCTTGCACTTCATCTTGGTCTGCTCATCCGTCGTGTTTGACAGTACTTTCTAACTCGGCGGCAGATTTATCAGCCGTCGTGACGGCAAGATTGAAGCCAAACACCACCTCTAATCAGGTAGAGGCTCCCCCCAGCCCCCCAGGCCCCCGGCCGCCCCTCCAGCAACCGCCGCCCTTTATCTCCCCTCAATTAACATCTACCTCGGCACCTTGTATTATCTTAAGCGCGCAGTGCACGGGGTCCTGAGATCTGCGGACCGCCTGCACGCATCCCCCTTCACGCCGACACCCTAATTAAAGCCCACGCCTGACTTGACAAACGCCGTAGCGGGGGAAAGCGTCCGCCAACGTGCGAGGCGGGCGCCCTGAAGGATCGTCTTTGTGCGGGATTATCTGGCGGAAAACAGCCGCCCCGGCGTCACCCGGATGTCGTCTAAATCTCGCTCGCTCGCCGCTTTATCTGCCGACGCGTCCGCTATGACGGCGTCCTCACGGAAGGGGGGCGGGGAAACAACCTCAGAGCGCCGATAAAGTATCGGCACACCGATGCTTATTTATAGATCATTCCGGCATTTAATGCCTCCTGTGCCGGGTTTCATCTGTTTGCTTGCCCCCGCAGGCTTCGCGCTCGCCCCGAGAAGCCATCAAAGCGGCCATTAAGTCATCCGCACGCCCTCTTTGTCCTTGCTTCCTGTTTGACAACAACAGCATTCCGACACGCGGCTACGCAACCACTAGACACGGCGCTTGGGTAATTGTGTCCGTGTTGCAAAGCTTTTAAATTACGTGTAAGGTGCACGTAATTATCAGGAACGGCACTAAGCTTTATTAGCAAAAGCTATTTACAGACACTGGCCATGTTTATATGCAGCATACTTTGGGTTCAGGTCAACTTTTTTAAGGCATTTGTTTGGCTGCCATTGACACCCAATATATCCAATCTATTTCAGATGAGAAATACGGCAGTTATCATTCTTCAATTGCCATAATGAGAGCGGAATTATAACGATGGCTTCTAACCTATCTCAATTCTAATGGATAGGAGCCCTATTAACAGCTCTGACAAAGGTATTGACGATATGTTATGGCTAATGAATTACAATGCAACTTCGAACACTTGGTAAGCTAGTAATGTTCTATCGGCGTTTGCCGCTAGCAGCAAACAGGAGATCCGTCAAGGGAGGAGCGCAATTAGGCGCCTAATTTGATTAGGAGATAACGTGAGTGGCACTTAATGGGAAGGACAAGGACTTCCCAACGCCGGCAGATTAGGTTGCTGGACGCCTGATTATTAATTAAGACATCCTCCACGGCGCTCACAAGAAGTCACGCACGGCTTTAGCGCGTAAAAACGATCATTTTCATGTACGTAGAATATCACTAGTTTGCATTCTGTGGAACTTTTACATTGTGATGGAGATGTTGGTGTGAAATCCAAAAATTGGGTCAGGGGCACCCTTGGAATTATTGGAGAAAATTTCATCCCGGAAGCCAGTTTCACTCAGCCACATGGAAATGAGTAGACATCTAACACAAGGGAAACCACAAAAAGACTTAAAAAGTCACGTCTGGGAGAAAAAAAATGCAGAACATTGTGCTTCAAATTGGTGATCTGGATCATTTTGGACTTTTACAGGGGTCATTCAAAAGGCCAGATTTTGTTTATGCTTCTATAAGACTCAAAATACAAAACATGAACGACACCAGAATTGGGGTTATTATGTTGCTTGTGGAAAAAGAATAATTCGGACCATATTTGACAAAAGTTAAACAAAATAAAAGCCCTGAAGTGCTTCCGGAAACAAAATGACGTCTATTAAGAACACAACTATGTCTCAAGAACCAGGCACACTCTAGATTTTTGTTTCATCAAGTTAAAAAACAATCCCGGACCCAAACCAGCAACATCTAGCAAAACTAAAAATCAGTCTAGTCTTACAAGTAACCCTACAAAAGTCAATAGAAAGCTAACTCTTCGAAGAACTTGCCCTTGGTGCTCACAAATTGAGATTTTTGTCAGCTGAGCACGTCTGCAAAACTTGATGACTCCCCTTCAAATTGTATCCTTTCAGTGATCCATCTAGTATACTAAATTTAAATTTCTCTCCCGTGCCACGGAGGTGCGAGGGAGCGTTTCTCCCAAAAGGCCCCTTTTATCTCTATTTGTTTGTGTTTGTTAGCCGCTGGAGAAGCAATCAAATTTTGCCAGCCATCTTTGAATTCTGGCCGGCATCGTCATTCCACCCAGCTTCCCAAAGCGCTCTCTATTTACGACAGTCCCGGCTCAGAGCGCGAAGGGTACATAATCTCCCAGCGGCATTTCGGGTGGCGCATCCGCTGCTCTCGTGCGCGCATACCAATTGCAACCTCACCTCTAGCGAAGGAGTTGTGATCTTTAAAAGAGGAAAAAGAAGCTGGGGGGCGGATAATCCGCCAAGAGGTTGGCAGGGAAAAGCCCCTCAGAAGCGAGACGGCAAGTCACACGGCAACATCCACAGTGCACGCTTGCCAAATTTCCTTGGGAGGCGCCGCTTGGATGGCGACGGCTTAATCGCATGCACACGCCTGGACTCTATTCAGCATCAGGTGCAGGCCCGAAAGCCGCCTTGATGTCTCTTTGCGGCATTGACGTTCCCCTCGGAAGCCACTTTGCACCTTTGAAAGGCACACCAGATGATGCGCCTCAGACAAGCCCTGGCCGGGAAAAGATTAGGCTGACTGGATTCGCACCGAAGAGTCAAAACGGTAAAGACAGAAGCTTGCGTTGACTTTCAAATCAGAAGACGGACTGGGAAGATCAGCAGTCAACCAGGGCTGAGATTCTACCCCAGGACCCCTTAAATGTCCTAGTAACATACTTTTATTCATTCGCCATTGAACAAAACAATCTGAGCGGGGTAATACGGTAAAATATGACCATGTCCTGCTAACCACAGACCAAACAACAATGGCTACGGACGCTCGTTACGTACAATAAGGAGTAAGCTTCCAGAACTGACTCGCACCATGATTGGCCTGAAACCAAACCGAAACCCTGTCTCCAGTGAGGTCCTCAGACTGGCTAGGAAAAGGATTTGAATCATGAATTAAAATATGTTTGCTAACAGGAGTTGAAAGAATATTATTTGGGCTTTTTCTATCCCTGTTGCATTTAAATCATGTAACCAGGTCGAACCGGGCCAGAATCACAATATTTCCATGTGCACCAGGGTTAACCAAGCTATTAACGGAGGGCAAGTGTCTCCAGAAAAGGTGTCAGTGCCCCCTGAAAGCATGTCATTGGTACGTGCCACTGGACCGGCACATTAGCCATTCCGTGCGGCACGCCAGGAAGGCGTGCTAGGGAGGGGGGCCACGTTCTGTCAGCGGGGAGGGGGCTCCCAGATCATTTAGCGCCTCATGCAGATCAGCACGAGTAGCAAGTCGGCCCCACGGGGCCCCGGCGGGATTAATGTAGCGAGCCGGGGAAGGAGTGATTTATGGGGATACCGGCTGCTGATGAGCCACGATCCCTGACGGAAGCCAAGCGGACGAGGGTGACACCAAAAGTGTCAGCGCTTATTTATTTTAGCCGCCCTCCTCGCGGGGCTAGCTATTAAAGCCATCCCCGCCTCCGCGCTCGGCCTTGTCCGACAAGCGCAAAACCCCGTTAAGCGTCTGAAAGGCGGCTGATTGTGTTTGCCACCCGCCTGCTTCTATCTCTCCCGGACAGGCGGGATTAGAGGAGGGCAGAGTGGGCGCAACGACCCTCTGGGGGCGACGAAGGGACATAAAAAAAATAAATAAAAAAAGCTCCGGCAAATGCCAGAGCACCGCAATGAGCTACGGCCAGCGTCTCCCCGAGACTGATTTACAAATGTACACTTGCTTGTTGTCGAGAAGCTTCTCTGCATAGCTGCTTTACATAAAAGGGAAGGTATAGGCTTGCATGAAAATGGAGGCACTTTGCATTGAGTCATAGGGATTAAATGGAATGATTGCTTAAGACTAGAGGTGTCAAACTAGTCTTTGTCCCTGGCTACCTGGTTGCTAGGGTTTACTTCAGAGGGTTAGAATGTCTGGAAAGGAAATATGACTGGGTCTTAAAACACTAATCTTGTCTACAAATACAATTTTAAACACCAGATTTGAAAGGATGACCATGATTTGGAACGTTGTTTACTGGCAAACAATGGAAAAAGATATGGGGTGGTTGCAGATCTTCAAACAAAAAAAAAACAACTCTATGTTGACTTTTAAATAATGATCTCGACAATTAAGTTCATGTTGTATTACTTTCAAAATTCATCACGAAATAGAATGTCTTCACACGTGGATAGACGACTTTCTTTATGGACACTAATGACACGAGCTTGTATTTTTTTCTTTCTCCCCGACACAACCGAAGTGTAGAAGCAAGAGCTTTGATGATAGCGACTGACACATAAAAAGATGCCCCGGCCCTCGCCACCACAGCCCCACCTTCCCCAATCCCTCCATCCCCCGCGAGATGTTACCCGTTTCTGCTACTACATAGTTATGTTATCACCATGGCAACCCGTTGTTATCTCATTTTTATCTGTGCCAAACGAGTTCAAACTAAAGGCAGCCGACAGACACGCATCCTGACACTATGTGCTGGGAAAAAAAGACGCTAATAATGAAGCACATCATATAAAACCCTGACCCAGGTATAAAACGCTAATCCTAGTTTGAATTCCTAACTTTATCCCCAGCTTTCACTTCTAAACCTTACCTGAAGAACAATTTAAAAACCCTCACCCATACTTGAAACCTTCATTTGGAGCCCTAAACCTCTTTTTGAAACCCAAACCTTACATCCAACCTTTCCCCCTACCTACAAACTAAGACTCTTACCCAATTGTTACAAATGCCAATTGGCATGGTAGCATATTCTTGAAACAAAACCAGACACCTTGACCCTGTTTTGAAGCAATACCCAGTTCAAACTGAAACTCAACTCAATTCTACCATGTTTTAAATCTCTTCTAACAATATCAAACTCCAATTTAGAAATTCAAACCCTACTTTTAAAGCCTGCAACACTGACTGGAAACCCAACAGTAAATTGGAATGCCAAACCTTCATTTAAAAACCCAAGCCAATCATCCATACCCAAGAAACTCTCATTTGAAATCTTTGTTTTTACACTAACTAATCTAATCCAAAACTTGAATCCATACTTGCAACTTCAAATCCCGTAAAATCTTTGTGCATTCCTCAGTTTTCCGGTCCTTTTTTTTCTTCCGCCATCAGCTCAGCGTATTTGCGAAGGCTGAGAACGGTGCCGTGCTTGTAATGTAATGTAAGCCACTCTGGATAAGAGTCTTAGCTAAACGTCTCAAATGGAAATGTATGGAAATGGGCAAATTGCTCCCGTCTGGCGGCGCATTAACTCCACTCAGGAGCTTCCATTTGTGCCATACTACTACAAAAAAAAAGAAAATTCAAATAACTTATTGACTTCTTATGTTACATGAAACTGAAAGCAAATTTTCATTTACACCTTTGTGGAAAGAAACCCAACACCTCACTGCGGGTTGTAGACGTCCAATCTCTCTGAAATGAAATTCAGACAAATGGATTGGACATCTAAAGCCATCAACAAAACTGAATTATGATCATTTCAACGTCAGCCAATCCAGTTCAAATAGAATTGACGTCCTTCGCCATCAATGGCAACGAATGCGTTAATTATGGCATACGAAAAAAATACATATTCAACTAACACAAACACTACGGTGTGAATTTCAAAATCTTTCCGTGGAACGGTGACAAATCCATACCATCAATCTAGCTTTTTTGACATCCAATCCCACGGCAACAGGCGACTTCCTGTTCAATCACCTATCAAGCTTCTCAAGACACATAAAGACATGCGAATCCAGACTTGCTTTGGCCTTCACACACCAGACGCTCCAACGCACCGCCGTGGCGTTGATACATGACTGCATGTGTCGCTGTGTGCGGATATGTCGTCAACAGGCCATCTATCATGCGCTGAGAGCGTCGCACAGAAAGCACGGGGGTGTCGTTGGCTACCATTTAGCGCTCCGGAGGCAGCCGCCGGCTCTAACGTTTGACGGCTGAGCGGTAATCAAGCTAGAGAGCGCCACCTGTCTGTGTGATGGATAACCAGCTCTGGGCGCAAACAACTTAGTATGAACGCCAACACTCAAAGACAGCGGTTGGTATTTCTTGTTTCGCTCAAAAGGCGAAGAGTGACGAGCACGGGAATCGAGATTTCAGGCAGAATCTGGATTTCGAAATCAGAGATTAGAGGTTAAAAAGGAGGGCCAAGTAGGGTTTGACAACAAGCTTTTATAGTAACCTTTTATAGTAAAAATGTTACCGTTCTACATTGTGTTTCAGCCACGGCTTACGCTTTTAAAAGTGGGTGTCAAGACGGCATTAATGTCTCAAGTTAGGGTTCCAAATGAATGATTTCAGTGAGATTTCCATTCTGTGGGAAAGCCAGCCACAATGTATTGCCTCGTTTGTCATCAGAGTTAAATTTTTGGTGTTTTGATTGATTTGGCAAGAGTTCGCTTGAATGAAATATGAAAGTTTTTACCGAAGCTATCATCTTGATGAGAAAACAACTTCAAGATGCACTCTTGGACCAATTATCCTTCACCGGCTCTCATCTTAAGTAAGTGATTGGCGAGCACGCACACACGCGCACAACTTGTTAGCAGGATGAAGTGAGTGTTGACTGCGGCGGCCTCAGTGGGGGATTTATTTACGAGGCATGATCCTTTAAAGCTGCACTATGCGTGTGTGCGCCGTCACCTCATTAATTCCAAAGCAGGAAATGAGGCAGAAACAAAAACCTGCTCGCCTCCTAATTGCGAGGCAGCAGCGAGCGCCCGCCACCCCATATGAGCAGCTTACCAAGTCTCAAAGTGATGGCCAAATCGCAAGATTGCACGTTTGCGCACCAAAAAATTGCAACGCCAGCATCAAGATATTTATCATTGCGACTTACAAATTAACGTAGCACTACTTGGGATGTAACGATGACTTTTTTTACATTTCAAATGGAAAGCACGTCTATTAATGTCAACGGTAGCTAATTAGTTAAAGATCACAAAAGAGTGAGCCCACTCTTTCTCTCAGTAGCACAATATTTGAATTTGCCCACCTACCCCTCCTAGCTCAAATAGATTAGACATCTATCCCATAACACTTACAGCTTTTAACTAAACATAAAGCAATTCCAAACCTTAGAAAGATCTAGCGATACAGACAGGGGTGATGAAAATAGAGGAGCACGAATAAGGACGACGAAGAGGAGGAGGAAAGAGCTAAGCGGCCGGCGGGACGCTGAAGGATGAGGCGGCCCTCCGCGAGTTGACGCCGGACCTTAATGAGCGTTCTCTTCAAACCCCGGAGACGCTTTGCACTCCTCGCCGTCAACACGGACCACTCCCAGCACACCACGTAAAGCCACAAGCGCTGCTTGTTACGCTACAGGAAGCAACTTTACACCGTACTACCTATAATGACCAAAAGGTCACTTCCAATGTTGTGGAATCATGTGAAGCAAACCTGCAACTTATTACTTTACCATACGTGAAGTATATCCAAACATTGTTATTTACTATAAAGTGCAAACAATCCATACAACTTTACTCCGTACTGCCTATAATGACAAGGTCAAACACAATGTTGTGGAATCATGTGAAGCAAACCTGCACATTCCTGCGTAACCATACGTAAAGTATATCTAAACATTGTTATTTGTAAACAATGACTACTGCACACAATATACAGCTGAATTTATAAAACCAGTACCAAAAGTAGTTGATCTGTTTTCTTACTTCGAGTCTTGAAAGTAATAATACGCCATAGTTACGGAGGGTACTCGGACGTTTGGTCGCAAGACGTTTGGTCGCCGGACGTTTGGTCGACCGTACGTTTGGTCGCCGGGTTGTTAATGTTGAAACCAGCTCTCAAAATTATAATCATGAGAGAGAGAGAGTTTAATATCTATACATCTAATATCAAAATATCAACAGTAAACTCTGTCATAATTTGACAGCGAGCGAACCCGGCGACCAAACGTCCGTTCTACCAAACGTCCGTTCGACCGAACGTCCGGTCGACCAAATATCCGGGGACTAAACGTCTTTCGACGAAACGTCCGGTCGCGGTTATGGAGTGTTCTTTGTAAAAATCGTTTATTTTTAGAGCAACTCTGATGGTCTAACAGCGTCAATGGCAAGAAGTCACTACACACCATATTACGTGTTATGATTTAACATGATACTGTGCTTATCATTGAGATGATATCGTGAATTACCCTACGTCTCCCACCCCCGGTGATAATGACCCACTACTGGAGGTCATTTTTTTCCACGCTCCGCGCCCTTGATTCCCGTGCATCACCCGCCGTGGACAAGGGGTGGTGGGGGGTTGGGGGGGGTCCATTTGTGTGAAAACACCTCCAGTTTTTATCCCCCTCCCGGAACCCCCTCAAGAAAAAACAGGCCCTTTATTCGTCATCCCGGAGGGGGACGGCCGCACGACAAGGTGTCCTGAGTTATGGCCGGGAGTGCGCGAGGCTGAAAAATTGAAAAATGATGAACAACGGGACAAAAAAAAATCAAATCTGGGGAAGCGAGTCTCGGCTGTAAATCTGCCGGCGGGACGGCGCGTGCGGGAGATGAGTGTGCGTCGGTGTCGGATTGTTTGCACAGCTTGTGTCTGCCACCACCAGAGGTTATATAGCGTAAAACTCAGTGGCGGGGCGATGAATTTGGTACATGTTTCGCCAGTAGGACCTGGAAACTGAAAATCTGACTACCAATGCCATAACGTTAAAATGAAAGCACACTAACAACCTTATTAGAGGACATTCACATGAGCAGTAATTTGGTTCTACACAGATTAATTTATATTCTGGATGAAACTATTCCAAACTAGAGAAATAGTTGGCACACTACCATTTCAAAAGTAGCACTGAATGATGGGTATATTAAATGGCGCACAAACGGGAAGGTACGATCCACTACGCACTCTTTATGCCGTGACAGGCTGCATCAACGTTTTGCAGACTAAAACTACTTACTGCTCAGGTTAAAACTAATTACTGCTGAATAAAGTCTCACTTGGAATTTTAATGAACTTAAGCATCTATAATTATGCCCCCATGAACACCATACAAATCTTGCCAAAAAAGCTGAGTTGCCGTTTAATATACCCAGGTATATTAAACGGCAGGGGTATATTAAATGGCGCACAAACGGGAGGCTCAAAAAAGCAAAAATCATTTAATATACCCGGTATATTAAACGACAAAATACGGTATTCGCTCTTGATCTGCTTATTCGTTTGCAATAAACTCGGCCCTCTATTCAATGACAGCAGTAAAATGAGTACACCCCCCCAAAAAAAATCTCCAAAACAGTGGAAGCCACATTCCCAAATTGGTAGCACAAGTTCATTTGAGCCAAACATAATTTTACGGGCCATAAAAGTTGGCCAAACATTATATTTACTCCTTTTTATAGCACTCGAGGCGTATGTCCGTTTATTTAACTGCTCTTGTAAAGAGAATATGAAACTCACTTTCTGATCTAAAGTACCTGGTGCAAGTATTTAATTGGCTGCCAAACCAAACCCAATCGACTGGACGTTTCGCACCCGATTAGCCAGTCACTTTTGGACTCTCATGCTATCTTTTTTTTCCTTTCCCAACCAAAATGCAAAGTGCTCCCTTTTTATCCAGAAGCATGTTACGAGTGCAGCAAAGTATGGACAGGAAGCGTCCCCCGCGACCGCCATTATGCGGTTTCGCTTGGGCGCCCCCGGAGCAGTTGAAGTCTCTCTAATGACCAGTCGCCGACCCGATCGGGCCCGTAGGAGGCGACGGTGAAGCAATAGAGGAGTCGTGCCGCTCCCTCCTACTTGCCGAGTCAACTGGTGGAGGAACGCCACCGCGCTGCTTCTCTAAGCATCTCTTGTGTAACAACACTGCGTTCGGCATGGCTTGGGTGGGATGCTTCGCGGGGAAAAGCGTGTCCACGGATGGCAACTTTGGACCTGAACGATGTGGTCACCATGGTAATGAGGGAGGGCTTTACCATTTGGAATATCCCTACGCTTGCGCCAACTCGCGTAGGAAACTCCGCCAGTGCAAAAATAAAAGCAATGTTTTGCTTAAGGTTAAAAATGGTCTTTAGGAGGAGTGAAGACTCACGCAAGGGATGATGGCATGGCAAAGGTTGGCGTCAGACGGGATGCCATTGCAAGGGGCATCTGCCATTCAAGTTTTGGGGCGGAAATGAAAATGTTCCACAGCTGTTTGGCCCAGCTTCCTACCTTGACTAATGAGTTGCAGAGCGGCCCGACATCCCGACACTCGCCGCGACCGCTCGTCCGTCGTTTCGAAATGTTCTCCCGCTCAGCGAGCAGCTGTGGCGTTCAGCTGTCGTTACACGCGCTAGCGACATGTGGAGTGCGCTAAGCAATTATTCTTCACGTACCTGCCAACTAATGTGGCCCCGGAACATTTTTTTTTAACGAAATTCCTTCAAATGGGAAGAATTAACTAAGTGAGTGGCAAATGGAGAGTTTTTTTGTCCTCTAGATCACGTGTCAAAGTGGCGGCCAGGGGGCCAAATCTGGCCCGCAGCATCATTTTGTGTGGCCCGGGAAAGTAAATCATGAGTGCCGACTTTCTGTTTTAGGATCAAATTAAAATGAAGAGTATAGATGTATATTAAATTTCCTGATTTTCCCCCTTTTAAATCAATAATTGTCATTTTTTAATCAATTTTTTTTTAGTTCAAAAATCATTTGTAAAATCTAAAAATATAAAAAAGCTAAAATAAACATTGTTTTAGATCTATAAAAAACTGAATATTCAGGGATTTTAATCCAGTTCTTTTAATCCATTTATTAAAAAAAATATCTAAATATTATATCTAAAATGGTCCGGCACGCATGAAATCAAGTTGACGTTAATGTGGCCCGCGAACCAACCCGTTTGACACCCTTGCTCTAGATGGACATTTTTGGTACTAACGCGCTGCCTCACCTTAACGAATAAAACGTATAATAATATAATTAAGAAATTACTTTTAAAAAAGGCTTCACTGAGACAATTGGGATTGAAATATGTAAATGTCCTTAATCTTTTCCTGAAAAACAGATGAATCCCACCTAAAGTCAACCAGGTCATTCCATCAAAAAGACTACATTTGTCAGCATTTTCTCACTTTCCCATGTTGACGAGATGTGACCGTTCTGCAAGCAATATTTCTTGTTTTACTAGCATATAGCTGGACACTAAATGAACGGTGAAACTAACAAACCCCCAAAAGACAGCATTGACTGTCAGCTCCATTCTCAAACCTGTCCAATTAAAGGCAAGCGTCCGAAAGACCTTTTTGCCTGACAGTCGAATACGCTCGCCAGTGCCAGACGACATCTTGATGCCACAATGACAGGCTCGCATGATCAACACGTCTGCAAGTACACTTTCCATACCTGAAAACTTGCTTCCTATACAAATGCCATATAGATTCACTACAAACCAAAAACAATGTTGGTTAACATAACACAGAATACAGGTGATTATCAATCTACGATGCTTTTCTCTGTTATTTAATATAGTGTGTCCATGTCTCCCGTGTATATGATTGATGCCTGGTGGATAAAAAAATGAAAGCGCACCAGTGATGGATTGTCTTAATATCGTCTTTGAACACACAGATCCACCAGCGTCTGGCATGCAGCCTAAGTAGCATTCATCATGGCATTTTTCAAAATAAGATATATTTTTACCTCCCCGCTCTCCCGTGCCGTAATCTGATTATTGGGAGATTTCTTTTATAACTTTCATATTTCCTAAAATTGTCTTCCCGTGATGCCTGTCACACAAGTGGCGGCAGCACGTGGATGTTGTCATGGTGACCGAGGCAGCCACGCGGCTCGTTTTTTTTATTTATTTCTTTTTTTTTTTTACAAGCCAATTTGAAAGCTGTTGACAAAGAAAAGCAAAACAATTTAGAAGGAGATGGAGTCTTGAAATAGCCTAACCGATATTTTCAGGGGTGAGGGTAGTCCTGGTCTCCTTTTAAGATGTCAGGAAGTCAAGTGGTGGATTAAGCTATTTTGATCAAATGGAATGGGAGGAAATATTGAAGCAGAATGTCAATGCTAAGATTTAATTTATGATACGGTATTTCAACAGTAGCATGGAAATGTCAAAGCCAGACTTTTAGAGATCATTACTCTTTGCATTATGGCGCATCGGATGCGTTTTTCCTGAGCGAAAGATTCACCCAATAAAAAAACAACCCCAAAACTAAAGAAAAAAATCCCTCACATCTTGCAAAACCACCCTTGACAAGAATCTGACACTACACATGCACGTTTTTAAGACGTTCCAAAATGATCCTTTTACGAATTCAGAAAGTGTCCGCAGTTTTACACATTTGGTCCATTTTTGGTATTCCACGGATTGTTTTTAAATAATGACCAGGGCTAATGAAGGTGTTTGTTTTGGCCGGCCTCCCGTCTTGTCTCCATTTGAATGGTGCCCGATCCCGGCAAATTAAAGCCGGTGTGAACTTTGAACGTAATCATGCCCACCGCGTCGGCGTTCGCCAGTGTCACTCCGGCCCTAATGAGGCCCCGGCCTGAGCGGCGGCCATTAGCAGGGCTCAGCGGTGCCGGGATCTAAGTCGGGAGCTGCCTCCACGCAACCTAATCCCCGGGCGTTCCCTGCGGACTCGCTGCCATGAAGTTGCTTGTAAAAGCTCCAGCTGTGCCGAACACGGGGAACATTTGAAAACAGACAGCGTCGGGATGAAAATGTGCCATTTAAACGAGCAGCAGGTGCTGCTACCGCCTTTTTATGCACGCGCGTAGACAGAAAGCTAGTAATTACATGCGGATACATATAGTCTGCTCAAAAATACACTGATTTGTCCCTACTTATCACCAGGATTTAATACTAGGACTAATTTGTGTTCACAAATTGACTAAACGCTGCTCACAAATTACAAAATGGCAACGAGCGTTTTATTTTACTATAAATGTATCGTCATAAATTGGGTATAACATCCACACGATATATTAATAGGAGGTTGGGAATTGAGTATAAAGTGGACGGAATACAAGTGAATATGCTTTTTCTTTAAATTCTTCTGACTTTTATGACAATTTTATCAGGCAGGACAATAAGGACTTGAAATCATTCATTGATTTTCTGAACCGTTTATCCTCACAAGAGTCACGGGGGGTGCTGGAGCCAATCCCAGCTGACAGGTTGCTCTCTTTTTACACTTGGTTATCTTTTCAAATTCCAAGGGAATTGAAGGGGGTGTCTTTTTGCTAATCATTTCCAGTTTCAAGTACTTTGAATTCCACTCAGCGTTATCAGTGTACTCGGCGCCTGAATAATTCATAACAATATTTATTAGCACTCGGAGGTACAATTAGATGAATTGGGATTAGGACTTGGACGCGAAGAAGAAAAAAAAACATTATCAAAATAAAGAAGCCAAGTGGCTTAATTCCCTTTCTGCTGCCTCCTTTTAAAAAGAACGCACTTAATATTCCATCTGTGCTACTAAATTGCCGATGACAAGTCAAAATGGAGGCTGAGCGCGAGGTCTCACACTTTAGCACACAAATCGGCCGCTTTTGCTTTTATATATATATATATTTCTCGCTCCCAAAAGTACAAAATGGATCTTTTCATTCCCGACACAACCTTAACTTTTGTTGACCTGCTGCCCTCTCAAAACTGATGAATAACAAACATGTTTTTTCTTTTTTTTTGCTCACATTTCCACTTAGGTTTTCTTTTTTTTTTTTTAAAGAGGGATAAAAGGGGGCTCCAGAGGGAAAGAAGGTGCCAAAAGTCTCCACCTTCAAATTGCAAAGCGGTCACAACAATGGGCGCAAGGAAAAAAGTAATCAAAACAAACTGAAATCTGACGCACATAAACCACACACAATGCGTCCACACTGTCAAGCTTTCTAAGAGCAAAAACTTACAATCATTAACTCATTGACTGCCATCATTGAAAGCCAAACGAGATCTGCCCTAACTGTATATACTATTATCATGTACATATATACGATACTACTACTATTGACCATACAATAACTCAGGCAAATGACCTGTTAACCCACGTATTACTGTGTCCCATACAAACAAAGTAAATAATTGCCCATAACTTATCGAAGCGCTACGCCTCATGCGGGTAAAAGAAAAGAGCTTTGAAATTGCTGTCCAGTCTAGTGACTGATGACCATCGCGGTATCAATTGTCCTTACCTCCATCTTTTTTCCCCCCCTCACCTCGTTATCTCGCCGCCAGGGATTCGGGCTTTCTCCCATGAAAAATGCCCGGCTCATCACAACCACCCACTGCCCCTGCCCGTCACCCCCACAACAGCACCGACTCGCCCAATTAAGGCGCTCCTGTCGGGCCGTCTCGGTAGCGGGTGAAGCCGGCCGACTGGCCGGCAGTTCTTGAAGCGGACGTTAATTAAATATAAGCGCGCGTCTGGAGAGGAAGTTGCGGCTGTGTACGTCCCCTGAGTTGGCTCGTTGTCTTGGCAACTTTAATGACCAAAAACACTTTTTGGATGAATGTACAACAAGTGTGAAACTCAAAAGGGAGGTGCGAGGAATAGCTTTAACTATCTTGTAGAATTTAGACAGTGAATCCTCACTACACAGTTCAGTTATTGTAAGCGCAGTGCATTGTGGATTTTGCATTATCATATTTATGGGTAGAGGTGGGGAAAGGGCAGAATGATGGTCAAGTAGGAGCACTATTACATTAGAAAATCAAGGGAAAGAGTCGTTTTCTAAACAATCATAAATCTGTATCTGTTAGGAAAATACCCTATTTAGAACAGTGTAGGAAGGTCAAATAAAAGTGTGTATATATATATATATATATATATATATATATATATATATATAGATATATATATATATACACACATATATATGTATGTATATGTGTATATATATACATGTACACATATATATATATATATATATATATATATATATATATATATATATATATATATATAGATATATATATATATACACACATATATATGTATGTATATGTGTATATATATACATGTACACATATATATATATATATATATATATATATATATATATATATATATATATATATATATACATACATATACATATACATACACACACACACACACACACATACTTGGGGCGGGGCTAATCATTTTTATTATTTTGGACAAGAGTAGGCTCATCGCGTCATGAGTAAAGCGCAATATTTACTGCTTTATTTAGGGGATACATTCATCAAACAGCATTTAAGTTGGAATGTTTGTATTTTTGCATTTTATTTCTTAGCATAAATTAATATTTCAATATATTGAGAAAAGTGCATCAACTATTTTCAGACAAAATATGTATCTAAATAAAGCATCAGTTATAAGATTTTTTTTAAATAAACTTGGACAACTAGAAAGCAGACACCTGCCGAACCAGCCAATACGAAAGCATCGCCATATTTCATACCTCTGTGACCTTTGACCCACCCATCGCATCAAGATGGAATTAAATAGTATTCCATTTCCAAGTTAACGCAAATTTCCATCTCTTTGGCCTTTGAACTCTACCCCAAAATGTAATCACATCTCCTGCATGGTTCATCTTCATAGTACAAACATATCCTGCAAGTTTAGTGACAATCCCTCCATTCGTTCTTGAGTTATCATGAATGCAAGCATAGAGACAAACCTCATGCAGTGAATACATAACCTCTGCCTTCCGTCGGTTTATTACCTTCAACTGGCAGAGGTGATAAGCATATTTGGTACTGTAGTAAATTAAGTTACGAGGTTTGACAAATGTACTTCGACGCAACATTGTACTATGCCGTTACTCTCTGCGACTGCTAATTAACTACTGCAACTGAGGAGGTCACACACCAACCCGGGCGTACGCCCTACGTGCTGTGACAAGAGGCAAAGACAATCATCCGCTGTTGTCGCCGTCGACAAAATGAACTTCTTTTGATGGCTTTGTCGGGATGCTGTCGACAGCCGGCCTTGACGACATGGGAGAGCTTTTGCTCAATGAGAGGCGTCACCAGGGACGTCGGTTTTGTTCGCCCACACAATCGGCCCCGAATCGGTCGAGACACTGGCACCACGGAGCACAAAAGAATCACGTTCACTCTTAGTAAACGCAGAAGTATGTTCTTTCAGGCCGTAAAAGGCATTGTGTCACGGTAACCTTGAAAGATTTTGGACAAGCCTTTAGCTCATTGGCTTGCATTGTCCGCAATAGACGTTCAATCGGTTTGAAATGCAAAGGATGGCAGTTTTCGAATGATCATTCAAATTCAACTTCTGAAGCCAGTTTGACTTGGCAACATGGTCTTGGTCAAACTTGGCCGTCAACTTGGTCCAAATAGAGACCATGACTCCAGTCACCAAAAAAAAGGCTCAAGACATCATGCCAGAAAACACACAAGAAAGCAGCCATTTTCCTTTAGAAGTACAGGTATTGTATTCTACTTCAAATTCACACTCACTGAAGCCAGTTTAACTTAGCAACATGAAATTTGATAGCTCTCTATGTAGCGCTACAAAAAAGGAAGGATCCAGGAAGCAAAGTCGAAAAACACAGCAAATCTACCATTTTGGTTATTTTTGGTTGAAACGGCAACTTCTGCTTAGTAGCGCTTTCTAGACTGTTAAAAATATTTGGCCCCTAAAGCCAGTTTCACTCTGGAACCCAGTCCCAAAAAGAAAAAAAGGGAGCCTGTTATTTTTGTTTGAATCCTTCGATTTCTGCTCAGTAGCCATGTTTAAAAAATTTTTGAAAAAGTGTGTCACGTGAAATTTGGTACTCATGAGTAGACCAGGACAAAAAAGTCGTAAGAAGTTGTGCCTAGAAAATCCAGGATCTTTCCATGTTTTTAAATGACAAACATGCTTTCTCCAATGGCAAAGCAGAACAAATGGGCTCCTCAACAAATGGCATATGCTTTGTTGGTTAGCTTCTATCACTGTGTGTGGGTTTGTCACGGCAGCAAAGTTTGATAGGAGGTGCAAGCCTTGGCGCTCAGCACGTTGCCACGGAGACACGTCCCCTCCCTCCTCGGCTCCCATGGTGCTCTGGCACTCAGCGGCGCTTTAGAGCTAGAATCCATCAAAGCTCCGTGACGAATGAAAACAATGACAAACAGGGACTTTTAATCGGCCAAACAATCGTAGATAGGTCACCTCTCTGATTCGGGACTCATTTTCTCACTTTTTCAATCTTCCCTAGAAGGGACGGTTCCCGCTCGTTGCGCCGAGGGAGGCGGGGGATGTGTAATTCCCTTCCCACATCGGGGTCTGGAGCTCCTTGATCAGGAGAGGGCAAGGCCGCCACGCTGATCAGGTGTTCGGACGGGCGCGGTGCGGTGCGTGAAACCAAAGATGCAAGCGCCTGAGAGCTGGCAGATACAGTGAGGCAAGCATCAAACGACATACTTCTCGGACCCCGATAACCAGGCAGGTAGGCTCTGCCGTGCGTGATGGAGAAGGCGAGTTAAGAAACAGGAAGCCCTGGCTGTCCATTACTCACTCGCGCCCCGGTGTTTCCAATCGTCCCCCGCAATGGGGAGTCGGCAGGATCACACACCGCAACGGTCGGGGCACACATACACCTGATTATAGCATGGCGCCAGGGGGGCGCGCCTGTAGGGGGTGGGGCGTTAGCATACCGGTAACCTTTCACGGCGCAGCTTCCTGCCTTCAAAATAGACCGTAACTTCAGAGGTGGAATTTAATATGTTCAGCTGATTCAGAAACAAAAGCAGAAGCACAAGCATCGGACTGGAAAAGCCGTGCTGTTGTACATTCGCAAAGTGTCTATGAAACTGGTAGTCCTTGGCGTTCATCAGTATCCAGTAAGTGGCTCTCGCTCTCCAAAAGGTTGCCGACCTCACCGCAAATGTTCTCCGGTGTTGTTTCACATGCAGTCCAGCGACCGGGCGCCGAGTGAATAATTAAACGCCGGGCTTTGTCGCCTGATTCCTTCCTGGCGCCCGAACCCAAAGAAGCCGCCTTCCCAACGCGCAGTGGCAGATGAAAGAGTTAAAACGGCAAACGACCTCATTTCCAAAGGAGATTTGCGGCGGCGGAAGCGGGCGCCGCTCGGAGTCGTTCAAAGTGTCATCCATCTTTTATAGAGCCCACACTGAGATTTGTTTTGTTGACGGGCCGTCCTTCCTCGTATCCTCTCGCTCTCCCGTCCTACCGAGAAGCTGATCTCTTTCATCCGCACTTGATCTTTTTTCCTTTTATCACCACATCCCCGCTGTTTTTTTCCCCCACTACCCTTCTGACATCCTTCATGCTTTCGTTCGGCTCCTTGTCGAGATTCTTCTCCTTTTCTTTTCTTTTTCTTCCCCAGAAAAAGGCTTCCCACTTGAAAGGGAAGTGTTGTTTGGTCATTTCGCCAAGTAACGATTTCCCCTTCCTCACTGGCGAAGCAAGACCCTTGAGAAGTTGGGAGTCACAGATACAATAGGAAATTGTGGATTGCTTACTTATCAGTTTCGAACCAACTCCGACTTGCCAAGAGAAGACAAATCTATTTTTTTGTCTCTGCCTTTGACGGCGAGACACGCCTGATCCATTTTGACGAGGGACAAATCTGGGGCTATCTTTACCAGAACAAAATATCTGACTGTAAGCAGCCAAAATCTGACTGTGAACCCAACATGAAAACCCAACCAAATGACAATGATCTGACTGTGAAGGGCCCAAAACGGCCTCAAGGCAGATTTCCTGCCAAAATGAACATTGAGGATTGTGGTTAGGCCAAGCTAATTATGAGCTGCTTTGTGACATTCTGTCAAAATGTCATGCATTGCCACTTTAAGGTTCAGCAACAGTCCAGTCAGGCTCCGCCTCGAGAGACCTAAAGTCGGTATGCGGTGGGCTCTACTGTCAATCTCACTGGCCAAATAACATTAATACAGTATATGAACAAGATTATTGACACAGACGGCGGTAGTTTTCTAGCGCCGTCTTTGTTGGCCTTGGCTGTCTGCTTTTTTTCCGATGACGCAAAGCATACTGTACGTTGACCCTCAAAACCTCAATGCTATTTGTCGAAAGGTGATTTCAATTGTCTCTTAAGTACCCAAATGAATGTGTTGCAACCAACAGACGAATCAGATCAGCTCTGAAAAGCAACTGCTTTAGCCTTGACCACATAACCTTGGCACATTAGCACTAACTCTGAAACTAAGAAAACAGACAAACAACATTTCCACTCTTGTGATAGCTCCAATGTTTGTTCATGAATTAATTATTTGGAACCCATTGACAGCAACGGTTGTCTAATCCATTCAAACTGGGAGGCCGATCGAATAACCATCTGAACTCAGCTCAAATGGGTTTGAAATCTATCGCTATGGTTGACAATGGATGACTTCATTTAAATCTGCAATATAGATTGGCCGAAATATCAGCCATCAAGATAACTGATGGCCATCGAATGAGTATTCAAATTCAACCTCTGAAGCCAGTTTGGCTTGGCAACATGGCCTTGGTCAAACTTGGCCATCAACTTGGTCCAAATAGAGATCATGACCAAAAAAAGGCTCAAGAAGTCATGCCAGAAAACACACAAGAAGGCAGCCATTTTTAGAAGTTCACATTGACTTTTTTTAAAATTCAGAGACCCTGAAGCCAGTTTAACTTAGCAACATGAAATTTGATAGCTCTCTAAGTAGTTTACACTTTTGAGTGTAACCAAATTAAAAAACAGAAAAAAGGGCTCCTATTCTAATGCCGCACGGAGTTATCGTAACTAACAGCACATTCGGTCATAATCATTCGGTTCTAAGACGCCTCTCTAACAGTGGCGTTGGTGCGCAATGTTGGCAGCATGTCAGCGTTGACACGCGTACTCACAATCTGTTTGAGCGCCGCGGGAGATCATTACAGCGAACGCCGTGTCTTGAGTTTAGTGCGTATCAGGAAAGGAGAAAGGACTCAAAGGACAATTTCACACCAAGTGACACTATGGACTGCATTCTAGACCCTATATAACGCTTTTGCCTATAAGCCTTTCCCATTGAAATAAATGGAGCTTGTAAAATGACATTCAAAATGTGGAAGTTATCGGTTTACTACTTTTCCTTATCTAGTGGTACTAAAGGGCCGTTGCCAATGAGCACCATCCGGCAGTAAGAAAAGGCATTTTGAAAATAGAAGATAAAAATAACCTTAATGAGCAAAGAGAAGTATGGATATAAATGTTAAATGAGCTCTAGGGGCAAACAAATCAATGACTAATTTCCTGTGTGCAATTATGTTTATTATTAGCTCTCAGCAACAATTTCAATGATTTACACTTTTGAGTGTAACCAAAACATGTATGAGATCAATAATAAATTTGTGTTGAAGAATGGTGTAATTAAACAAGCCTGTTCAAATTTTTAAATCTTACACTAAGTTTATGCAGTAGTGGAATGCGTGTCGTCATGGAAACTAAGATTATTAGCAGTTTTGTCACGGTTTAATTTAGCACAAAATTGCCACACCTTGGCCTTAGTATATACATAATATATAGGTATAATTATACCAAGTATATCTAAAGAAAGTGTTATATGCTAGCTAAAATGACAAATATGTCTTTCGAGAAAGAGTCCAAAAAAATAAAAGTTTCCATTTTGGTACGGCTACATTGTGACAGTGAGCGGACATGATCAGAAGACCCGGTGAATGCTCACCGCATGGTCAGCAGCGCTCTGCACTCGCCAATTGATCATCGGCGGCATCAGGTGAGCACGCCGAGCGTCTCGTTTCTGTGCAGTGACACACTTCATATTGCGAAAAAATGCCAAGCTGCATTTTATTTTTCCATTTTTCCTACCGCCTTCATCATTCAGGCTGTTTACGGCATAAATATTTTAACAAGACGCGATGACCCCACCGCGCACTAAACGGCCATTAATAATCATAAAGAATGGAAAGGTGCCCCGGCAACGATTAATTGCCTGAGTTTTTCATAAAGTTTTGGTTTGTCGGTGTAACTTGATGATTGCTATCAACCCTGGACTTCTATCATTTTTAATTGCACTCGTTTAGATAAAGATAATTTTGTGGTAACCCTGACATCTGATTTTTAAAAGACCCACTATAGATTATTCAGTTCACCTAATAGCACTTGATGTCTTTTACAACACTAGGAATTAACTGAGCATGATAAAAATCTGACAAAACATCAAAATGATATCCTTATTTTTTTTTTTAGGAGTGACGCTAAAAATAATCCAGATTGTCAGACTATTCCACTTCTTGCATCTTAGATGAAACCCAGCAAATCATTAAAAAATGATTGCCATGATCGTTTTTCTTTGAGAAAGAAAATGAAGGAAAAGACTTTCTGGAAGCTATGGTAGGGAAGTGAGGAAGCCCATCTGCTAACTGTGACTATTCAGCTGCATCCAAAAAACGAAAGAATGAAAGAATGAAAGATGTTTTTCAAAGAGGGAAAGCATTCCCCTCTATTGTTTTACTGTGAATTCTTTTTGAAGGTGAGTAAATGCTGCTGTTCCGTCTCCTCCTACAGCGACGAACCTTTTGGGACGGAGTGAAAAAGAGCGTCCGACCGGACGCCTGTTGTCCGGCCGTCTTGCCAAGCTGGCACTCGGCACGCCAGGCCCCACGCGGGCAAACAGGCCGGCCGGAAAAGACGGAGTTCTTGGAAGAGTCGGGCACGGCTGGAGCCAAGGCGGCGGCGGTGCCAGGCGGGCGCCGGATGGAAGGGTGGCGAGGGCGAGGTGGGGTTATTTCCGCTTCGATGGAGGACGCGATTTAAATTTGCTGACTAATGACACCCTGGACTGGTCGCCAGTCAATCGCCAGGGACCAAGAAAACCGAGCTTGAAAATGTGCGACGGCGGCATCTGTTCGCCGAATCGTGGGCGGCGTGGGCGTACGGCAATTAGCATAATGGGGGAGGGGATCAGCTCGCTCGCCAACTGCTGTCTGGCTTTTTTATAAAGCAGGTGCGTGCAGCCCCTAAAACGCCGTTTTGTTTGTTTGTGTAACGTTGTCGGTAGCAGGTGGGACGCGAGTCCGGCGCGCTCGCCAAGGCAAACGAGGTTTACGAGCACATCTGTAGCGGCGATCTCTATTTTGGTGATGTCAGGAGAGATTGGGCCGGGAGACAGATGCTTGTTAGTTATGAATTCAAATGACTACGACGACCACCCATAGGACCGGCTCCATTCAAAATGGCTTTTACCGTCGATGCCTGTAGTGTGTTGGGAACTGTTATCGGAAATTTGCCATTGTCTAACTCATTTCTTTGAATTGTTGCACCTTCAGTAGTGAATCGCAACACTTGGGACTAATTAGATTGTTCAAAGGACCAAGAATAGCAAAATGAGGAGGCGTAAAACTGATTGACCCAATTCACATAAAACCACATCAAGACGGCACAGTCCCACTATGTCGGAATCTCAGGCGATTCAATATCGGATTTAGTGGACAGTAGAGAATCAACACAGACAACGGGTTACCGTGTTTTTATACGGAAACTACGTGAAACCGTAAGAAAATCTGTGTGGACACGGCTTTCTAGGAATGAGCCAAAATTGCAAAGACAGCTGCTTTCTTAAGGCTTATGATTGGTCACCCTCAAACGCAACTTTAGTATGCAAACATTGAAGTGAAGGTTTCTTAGGGAGAATCTTATAGGTATTATCACAAAAACAAATTTGGAATATCATACACGTTGCCTACTGAAGGCGTTTAATCCTGTCAACGAAAAATGCACCCAAATTTATCGAAGGTATTTCGACAAAAAGACGTGGAAAAACAATGAAGTCGAAACGTGCAAAATGAGCGTTCCTCCTCCACCATCAAGATGAACAGTCTTCATTTCCACCCCGCTAAAGGCATCGGGTATTAGCATTAGCCCCTCCCTCCCGAGACGTGAAGCTAATACCGCCCTTCATTAACATGCACAGTCAACAACAACACGACGCCGATATTTACAGTCGCACGCCGGGGGAGCGAATAAACGGTGTGATTAACAAGTTTTCGCGACGCCCGGCGCGCGCCGAACACCAGGCACCACCTCGCAGACTTAATGGCTCTTAATGGCTTCTTAACGACTTCTTAACGACTTCATCAGAAAGCTCCTGCAACAGCACATTCTGACACGTGGGGGCCATCCCCTCTGCAGGGGGGCGAACCATCGTGGCACGAAAAAAAAATGCTCGTTTGACACGGAAATCCACAAAAATGCAAGAGCAAAGAAAGGCAGCAAATGTACAAAAGGAGAATTAGCAAAACCCACAACTTCTAGCAACATCAGTACTCTAATAATGGAGAAGACATTAAAGCACAAGCCACAAGTGTTAGTTGTTCCACTGTCCTGACACACTGCAATTCTTGATTCACCATCTCCTACACCAATACAAAACCCAGTGGCTGCCTTACATAATAAAGTCAAATGAAGGCACAGGTAACGAAATGCCAGATTTACGAAATGTCAACTTGTGAAAACAGATCTTGAATCGTAAAATGGCATAATTGGTAAGTGGAAAAACAGAAAATGGGCCTTTATCCATTGTTCCATGGTGTCAGGAAATGTTGTTCCTACAATACAGGAAACATAATATGACCATTAATTGTTTATTTTTTTTTCAGTTGTGTGAATTCTTTTAGCTCTAGGACCAGGGGTCACAAAGCGTTCTCCAGTCGCAGAACAAAAACCAGTATCAAAAAGAGGCTCTTCGTGAAAACAATTAACGGCCATGCTGTATTTACCAACTTTTAGACTCATAATGGAACAACAAACAAAGGTTCAGTTTCCATGTGACAATTACCCAAAACACAGAAGACAATTTATTCCCCCCTTTTCGACCGATACAGAAAACAAAAACAGACATGGGTTCTTTTTTCCGTGACCGGATGTTTGGTTGCCCGGACGTTTGGTCGCCCGGACGTTTGGTCGTCCGGGTGAATATAATTTTGAGAGCTGGTTTCAACAGTAAACTCTGTCATGTTGTCAAACGTCCGGGCGACCAAACGTCCGGGCGACCAAACGTCCGAGTACCCTTTTTTCAATTGCCAATTAGAGGCCGGAGTGAACGAATGGCCAATAGGCACCTCTCCTTCATTTTCTGGTAAAGTTTAACACTTCAACTGTATTGTTGCAAACAATTGCAAATTTGGTAACATCTCAAATATTTAAATGCTTTAGGGTAGATAACAGGACACTTTTCCCACCATGGTGACTGATAAAGTCCTTCCGAATCGCTGCCCACTTTGCAAGCGATTCCGTTCGTGAAAGGCTGTACTACAACATTCTGACATGAGGGGGCTGCCCCACAGGAGGGATACCGTCACGCTACAAAAAGCTGCTCATCTGACATGAAAATCCATGGCGAAAAGGTAAAGAAAATTGTCAGCCGGAGCGGTAAAAACCGCCACCGCTCAACGTCAGGCCAACGCGGCAGCGTCACGCGGCGGTGGGAACATCAGAATGACACCGCGGTGGCGTTGCGTAACCGGAATGAGCAAGCGGGCTTGGAGGAAAACCCACTCGAAGCTGACGCAATCGGGAAAGCACGGCGAGTTCAGCGGCTCGTTACAGACCTTTCCGCGGCCGCCAAACCGAGCGGGACCTTAAGGGTCGTTCGCGTGTCACCGACGGTGTCGGGTTTGGCCGGTCGCAAACAATCTCGGTGCCCGCGCTCGTCCAAAAGCTCTTTTTATCTCGGCCTGGCTCAGATTAACGCGAGTCCCTTTGAAGACGATTCCTAATTATTTGGATGAACAAAAAAAAAAAAGGATTGGGCAGACAGACGAGTCACTGGGCTAAAAATAACAATGCTAAAGAGAAAATGGAGCAAAGAAAGGAGAAGTTTATCAGCTTAGACACACGACTGTGGGCGGAGGTCTCATTCAAGGCCTGGAGAAGTAACCAGCTTTATCCACTGAGATTCATTTAGAAGCATCGATGCCTAACTCAACCTAACCTTCACTCAAATATCTCCAGCCCTAATCTGATGCATAAAACCCTCATCCTTGCCATTCTTTTAACTGAATATTCCATCCTTATCCCCATTTATCCCCCCTTGAACTCTTAACTCCTTAAACCCATATTTCCGACCATAAGCCATTACCTTTGACTTTTTGAAAAACGGACAAACAGATCGCAGTGCTTCCGTTTCTTTCCCTCTGTAAATGGTGTAATAGTTTGACATTAACAGACCTGTCAAATTATACGTTTTTCTCGTATTTTATACGTTTTTTTGATCATTTCAAATGGTGTACGCCGTAAAACAACTTTTGTACGGAATTTGTTCAAGTTTTTTGTATAACCGATCTCGTTTTACCCATTCCGGCTCTAATCCGGATCGTCTCGGTCACTGGTAGCAGACAAAAACGTCATTGTCGACTGATAATACTGTCATGCTTTAAGCATGATATGCGCATGCGCGTCACTCACTTCCGCCCTTTTTACTATATATATATATAGCGCGTGAGCAAGCAATGTACCCAGACCGTAAAGCTGTCAGCGTCATACAGCGCAGCAACATCTACAGAATCTTCAATTTAGTGCACATGTGTCAAAGTAGCGGCCCGGGGGCCAAATATGGCCCGCCGCATCATTTTGTGTGGCCTGGGAAAGTAAATCATGAGTGAAAGACTTTCTGTTTTAGGATCAAATTAAAATGAAGAGTATAGATGTATATTAAATTTCCTGATTTTCCCCATTTTAAAGCAATAATTGTAATTTTTTAATCCATTTTTTCTGTGCTTTTAGTTCAAAAATCATTTAGTAAAATCTAAAAATATATTTAAAAAAGCTAACAAGCATTGTTTTAGATATATAAAAAACTGAATATTCAGGGATTTTAATACTGTTCTTTTAATCCAGTTCTTTTAATCCATTTATTTTAAAAAATCTAATTATATCTAAAATGGTCCGGCCCACATGAAATCGAGTTGACGTTAACGCGGCCCGCGAACCAACCCGAGTCTGACACCCTTGATTTAGTGCATACTGATTGGGCACACCGTCCACTTTGGAGAAAAACTTTAGACATTTAAGTGCGCCCTAGGTGAGTAAGTATGCTCCGGGTTAAATTTGTATGTTTTTAATCGCTTAATAAGGGGAATTGCAATCATTAATAAGGGGAACAATTGGCCGAGGTTGACAGGTATGCATTCAAGACTAAATGTGTCCGAATTTTTTATAGCTCATTCTTTGCCATTCACTGGAAATTGGCGATGGCCAGCGAATCCATTTGACCTGTGATGGTGATCGTAAGATCGTAGTTGGTCTTCAACAAAGCTGGTGGGTAAGTTTTGCATTACGAGAGAAAAAACTTTTAAATTCCAAAGAAGAAGGCAGAAGCTGGGTTCAAATACAAACTAATAGTAATAATGGTATGAAAAACAGACTTTTTGGCTTAGAAGAGCGGCCGCTTTGAATGAAAGATTTCTTCCAAACTGTCCGATGATATAGGGGGTAAGATTGATGGGCAAAGCATGAAAGAAAACAAATATCACGTCAAATAAAATAGATTCAGGGAACAGATTGCGCGGTGGCTGTGCCGCAATTGCTGCAGTCCCGACTTTCCTTGAAGTGCAAATGAAATCTCCCCGAGCGGGACAATTATGGGATTTGTGACCCAAACATTCGTGCTAAATTTAGCTCCCCCGGGCGGACGTGTTTGACTTGCTATGTTGCGGACGGCTTTGCTTTCGCTTTGTGTGTGTCGCTCGTGTGCGCTTACATAACGGCCAGGCTTCCAGGCTTCCGCTGCGAGCGTGGGCTTGTGGGAAAAAGTGCCGGTGGGAGCCAACGGAAGAACTACAGAGGAAGACAAAGCAATCCCCCCCCCACCCTTCCCCGAAACGCCGGCCCCCCTGCTCATTAGCTTAAGCGTGGTGTGCATCCTGCATGATAACATTTGAAGTCAAAAGGAAAAAAAGCAAAGCTCCACGCTTACTTTCCCGCCATCTGTTCCACTTGGAGAGGAGCTCGCCATTTCAACAAGCAACCCCCAACCCACCCCCAAAGCGGCACATTTCCCGCCTCCTCATTCCGGAGTGCACCTTCTTCTCCTGGATGCAGGCGCTTAGCATATCTAAATCCGGAGCGCAAAACACAATGTGACACGCCACAATTTGAGGTCAGCGTGGAGAGAAGAAGGGAAAAACGGGAAAAAAAGGTCGCATTACTGTGGTACTGATTGTGCCGCGGCGTGGCGGTAATCATTTCCCCACAGGAACGCCGGCGGAAAGAGCTCGCAACTTGACCGCCGTTATTATCACATCCCTGGCTAAACAATGCAGAGAAAGGAAAGAAATAACAGCCTGCAAATGCTCCCAAGGCGTAAATACGAGCTTAACAAAATTGCCTTTACTGACAGTGACAAGATGTACGAGAGGCCTTCATTCGCAACTGGAGGACACAAGGTTTACTGATTTAGGGTCCACTTATGGCTTGCGTTCATGATGAATCTCCCTCAATGTTGGACCTTCAGTGGAAACACGCATATTTCCGTTTTCATATCATTACTCGCCAAATGGTTCTCTAAACTCCTTACTTAAAAACTGCTTCAAGTATCATCATCCCACCCCTTACCTTTAACTTAGCACCTGTTAACCTTCGACCTTAACCCCAACATCCGAAAGCTAGAACCCAAAATTTGCCACAAGTTTTGACCGCCATGCTATACTCACTTTCTACACCCAACTGTGAGATTATATCAGTTTTTGTGAGTATAAAAGCATCGTTCTCATACAAACTGTGAATGGCTGACATGTCAGCATAAACACTCAACTGTCTGATTGAATAATCAATCTTAGTCTTGTGATTGGGTTGACATGTCAGCACAAACACTCAACTGTCCGACACTGATCAATTACTTCTTGCCCTGCAAATGACTGAAACGTATCTGTTCAAAGTCCTGCTGACAACTGTCAGTTTTGCCTGTATATATGACTCACGCACTGGTCATTCAGTGAGAGCTGCAAGGACAACAGACTGAGCGATCACGCTGTTTGAGCTCTCCCCATTTCTGCAGTCCGGTAATAAACTTATTTCCTTTAAATTGGTCTCACTCTTTCTTAACCTGCTCCCTAAGTTGTTTTTCAGATCTATCACCAACCAAAGCAGTAACCTCTAATTGTCATCCCAAAGTCCAAACCCCTTCTCTAAATTGAACCACTGAATCTTAAACACTAAAATCAAATGGCGCAGGGGTCACCAAGTCCAGAATGGAAAACAGACTGGATAGGTGCCCTCGAGGAGTGGACGTGAGCACCCTTGGATTAAGGTAACACCAGCCCCTAACTGGATCCCCTGTTAAAAACCACAAACCCAAACCCCACCATGATCACTTAACCTAAGTAAAACACTCCTTGTTTTTAAACTCCCCTAACATAGTCCTCATTCCTAATTGTAAACACGTAAAACTCACTCATTGCAGGATTCAAGCTGATATCTTCCCTACCAAAACTAAAGTCCTTCCAGACCAAGCTACTTAAACTCTCCACATTGTTGTTTACTGCAGACCCAGCCGCTCCCCCAAAGGGGGGCGGCTGAGCTGACCCGTGTACGCGCCCAGCGAGCGTCACAAATGGAAGTGTCTCCCGGAGTCATTATTTATGCGGGAACGCCCTTGGGGAGTCTTTGCACTTCTTTGCCCAGTCTGCGAGTAAATGAGCCGCTTGCTTCCAATTTGTCCTGGACCAGCAAGCCACCCTGCCACCTTGCACGCGAATGCGTGGGTGGTTGTTTGCTTAGAGGACTGCCAGGAACCGACCCGGAACCGCAGAAGCAGAGATCCCTCAGGGGGTTCGGTAGTCGAGGCACAAAAGCGAGGACGAGGACAAAGTCACCTAATGGCAACCTCACGACCGATGACGGATAGCACCGGCGTCCGCAGAACAAAAACCCTTATTGTGCATTTCTACCGCAGGAATTTTATCAGGAACTTTTAGAGAAACAGAGTGCGTTTGGACAGGCAAGAACTCGTCAGTGATTTATCAGGGCTGATGACCAATGTCTACGTGGCGCTGGTTTCAGAAACTACAAGTAACAAAGGCTAGCGTTAGCAGTGTTGTGGTGGGAGACTTTTGTAGGGCAACGAGTGATGGAAGAAAAAAGGGAAGGCGTGCGATTAGGAGGCAAAAAGCGCCGGGATCCTCTAACGAGCTCTCCCAATGAAGCACTCCAACACCTACGGGGCCTAATTGCCGGGAGGGAACATTATCCCGTCTGGCTCGGAGCCGAGATTGGCCGAGCACACCTGCCGGACGGATGCGCGCTCCCTCTATATTGATCCGTGTAATCCCTCGGGCCCGCCTCCCACAGAAAAGCCAGTCCCTCATCTTCTCTGGGAACGTCTCACGCTCATCCGGGCTGCGCCCCGCAAATCCTCCGACTGGAGACTGGGGTCCAATCAGAAGGAAACAGCGGGGGTAGAATGGAAAGATTTCATGGCCTACTTTCTGGAAGGGCTACCCCAAAGGAAGGCTTTTGCATCTCAAGCACTGAGTCATCAAAACAACAACTCATGCTTTCTCAATTAGCATTCAAGAAACTCCTGACATCATTGTTGGCATCACCATAGCCGTCATAACATTATGATCATGCACATCGTACTAAATCATAGTCCAACAATTTTATCATAAAACCCAAAAAAGATCATGGTAAGAAAAACAAATATTCCCCAGGATCATCTTTATCGTCATCTCCATCAAAAATATCGCTACCATCCTAATCGTTATCATCATCCTCCTGCTCATCATTTATCGGCATAACCATCATCGTAGCCATCTGTAATTTTCCTCATCATCTATGATCGTCTCTATTATCCCTGTCGTCATCATCCGAACTGCCGTCCTCGTCATTTTCAAAATTTTCATTACTTTTGCCGCCCTCATTTTTATGATGTTAGTTCTTGGTATTATAATCAATAAGACCATCAACTTCATAAAACCATTGTCTTTATCCTTGTCTTTTTTGTCTTATTTTTTACCATTTCTATAGTTTTGTTCATTGTTTTTGTTGTCATCTTTATCGTTTTCATCGCCAATCGTCATCATAGTCGACGTACTCGTTCTCATACTCAACTTGATTAACACTGTCGATATTAGCGTGCTTATTCTTGTCATTCCAAAGATTCAAATGTTACCATCATCTTCCCAATAATTGCCAGTGCTCCTCACTATTGTGCTCATCTTGTTTATCGTCAATGTCAGGGTCAACAACATCATATTCCTTCCCATTTTCGACACCGCAATCGCTCGTTTAAAAACTTAGATGTCCTACCTGCGTGAGGTCGTCTTCTCTAAGTCCACACAGGAGTCAAGATGACCACCGCCGAGCTGTCTGTGAAGCAAAGGAAAAATAGATGAAGGCATTGGTTTACAAGAAACATCCAACAAAGAATATTTATTGATCTTGACCTCAGATATCACAAGCATCACATGCATAACAGTCCAAATCAATAGTGTTCTGCGCAATAATAGCTCCTGAAACTTCATCACCACTCGACGATTAGGAGAACGGTGAATGATCGTGTTACAGTGCCACTGACGGCGATAGACGATGAACAATTTTGATAGTTGATTAAACGCTTTAGACACGTTTGACCTATAAAATGAGCAAATTTTGTTATTTCTCTTTACAGTAAACATTTCCTTTTTTCCTTACATTTATTTTTTTGTCCCTACATACAAAATATTCAGGTGATGAAACGCCTAGATGTGAATACATAGGAAAGAAATTCATGTTACTAAACGTTAAGTCTCCAAAATTCAAACATCCCCCGAAACATAAATACACTTGTGGCATCCTGTATTTTATTTTGAAATTGGCGCGATAGCGCAGCTCCCAACACCCCGCTGGCCTTCCTATTGGCGAGTCGGGATCTGTGTTTTCATGATAAGTTTTTACGAATGTGCTAAATGCAACTTTATTCTTTGTTTTACAACATGGGAAGAAGAAGCAGCGATCTCTGCTATCACCCGATGACTGAACCAATCGCTTGACTAACCGGTGATTGCACAACTATCAAAATAATCCTTTTTGACAGCCCAAGTGACTATAAAGTAAACCCTTCATTGTTGCCTTGAGGCTTTTCAAGGTCACATTAGACCACTACAACCTCCCTGAAAACAACAAGACGAGTTGCACTTCAGCTTGTAAAGATGGTCAATAACCACTGGGTGTGTGCGTGAAACAGAGGTTGAGTGCAAACATGGTGCACAGACGCCTCATAAAACTCATCCCGAGTGCGACTTAACGACCTTAACATGAGCAGGTACACGAAGAGAGGGCAGCGAGGTGACAAACACACACATTGCGACACGCAAACACTCCAGACAGCAGGAGGACAAACAGGAAATGTATGTAAGCACTCATTTTATTGAGTGCTGTGTACTGTTACGTATGAGACACATGAACACATGCAAACAGATGCACAGACACACAAATGCACAAACACCATTGCTTGCACCAAAATAAAAGGCAGCCCACATGTATACAAACCAACATACACCACCACACACAACTATACAAACAAACATACACCTACGCATTCACAAGATCATAATATTCACAAAAATGTCCATATATGGAGATACCAGGTCTCACTGAAAATTATATTACATTGTAGTATTTTTAAAATATTATATTACAATACATGAATAACTGAAATTATAAATCATTAGATCGTTAACAGCAAAATTGGACCCAATTAGTTAAATAAATGCGCTGTAAAGGATTAATTGTAGCAGGATTGCACATATCTAAATATACAAACAGACAGACTTACACACACACACCAATGTTAAACAACACACTGTACATCCACAAAAATATTGACCCACAATCCTTGCAACACTTGGGCAAACATAGCAGAATGTACACACACAAACAAGCTCAGCCACGCTGCGAGAGACGACAGCTTGAATGGCGCCATCGCTACCGTCGGCAGATGCTCCCGAACGTATCGTAACCCCGCGTTTATCCTCATGTGACATTCTCCCGCTCGATGATATCAGGACAAAAAGACTTTGGGTTAGACTCCATTATCTCAGCTGAGCTGCAGTGCTCCCTTTTCGTCCCCGCCCTCAATCTCTTCACAAATAAAAGGCATTCCCACATGTCCCACTACTTTGTCACCTGTTCAGGTGTGCAATTTTTTTTTAGAAAGCACTTTGCTACCTTCCATCGTGACCAGGCCGCTAATGGAACGCAGCGTGATTAGCATAGTGTTTGCTCCTCATCTTGTAGGTGGGCCTTTTATGCAAATAAGCACTTTGAAACGGCAAAGATGTGGGTGTCCATGTGTGTGTATGTGTGTGTGGTTGTACAATGGTTGAGTGTATAAATCCAGGAAAAATGAATGTGTGCATGAGAGCATATTAACAGCACATTCTTTCCGTGTCATTACCATATCGTATGCTAATTACCGAGCAAGGAATAGTAAATAGATAAACAAGATAAACAAAAGCAGACCTTTGGTTGCCTGAATAAAACAAAAGATCAGCAGCAGCATGTACACAACGGCAGCCATAATTGGCTGCGACGATTAATGGATTACGCAATGGATTCATCAATAGGCGAGGTAAATTTACTTGTATGGAACAAAAACAAAAGAACCATAGGATAGAAAATGAAATAGAAATAAAAAACTATCAATAGCCGAATAACTAGTCATACATAAAATTGTGTATTTGAACTGTAAGAAGAATATTGTTTGTTCTATTTTTTTTAGATGAATTTTTAATTACCGTATTTTCACGACTATAAGGCGCACTTAAGTCTTAAATTTTCTTCAAAATAGACAGTACACCTTATAATCCAGTGTGCTCTATATATGAAAAAAAATGTGTCATTCATTGAGGGTGCGCCTTATAATGCAGTGCGCCTTATAATGCAGTGCGCCTTATAATGCGGTGCACCTTATAGTCATGAAAATACAGTAAATATTGTAAAGTAATCTCGATTAGTTTTATTTTGTATTATAAAGGGGGGAAACTAAGTGAACGTTCCTTAGTTGGTGTATTCCGAAATTAAAGCATAAGATTATTTTTGTATTTGCAAAAAATGTTTTCTTTGAAAACAATGATATCTGGCATAATCAATCAAAAAGTTTTGTCAAAGCAGTTTCAATAAACATTTTGTTCTTCATAATAGAACAGTAAATAACTTGAGTTCTATGATCCACTCATCGCAAAAATAATTGGTTACAGTCGAAGATCAAAATAATGCTTTCTGGCAACCTAACACACAACAAGTTAAAAAACAGTTTTTCTCTGACATTTCCTATCGCAACTCGTTTACCGGCCGTTGCCGTGGCAACCAGCACCAAACATCAACACTTTCATTCCAAGGGTGAAAGGTCGCGGTGTGAACAGCAATGAGTTATTTTAGCACTTGTCAACTTGTAAGGCAAACTCATTACCACTTACACACACGCTCACACACACTCTCGTGCCCATGCCGCAATTATTTTTCATCAGCTATTTGGTCAAAGCCCATTAAAGCATAATCCGTACGAAAACGTACCGATGGTAGAAAATACGCTAAAGGTTTGACACGACGTGCTCGCTGAGAGCTGTCGTTTGTGTAGAGCGGCTGCTGTTTGTTAGTCTTAAATGCTGTCATTACGCTAATTAGTTGTTCTTCCCGTCGATGTGGCGGCGCCTCGAGCGACGAAGCGGCGGCGCAGAAAACGAGACGATTGGATTGGTTGTTAATCGTCTCCCGTGGAAAAACAATTTTTTGCTGACATCCGCAGAGCGTTTTGATTGGTTTCAAAATACCGGCAGGTCAATCTTTTATGAACTCCTGGACCGCCATACACGCATACATAGACATCCAACACAATTGAAATGTGTGCAGAGATCACTCACATATTTATCAAGTTAAAATATCAAATGTACCACATTACAATGTAAAATGTATGTGAGATGAAATATTTCAAAACACAAACACCAGCACGAAAACAACAAAAAAACTCTACTTACAAACATACACAAACAGTAGCTTGGCATGGAATCACCATTACACAAACACTCCCACACACACGTAAAATACATATACAGTATATCCACATCCACTCACATGTAGGTGCAAAAAAAAAAACTGGAAAAAAAACAAAGAAATACACGAATATACACACTATATCGCCCCCTCATTGCAGTAAGTGTGCATGCGTATGCTTATTATTGTCTTTGGCCCACTTAAGCGTGACAGTAACGGAATGAGATGGCGGCAGGCGGAGACCATTCATCATGCGGGCCTCGGCTTCATGCGCTATTTGATTTCCTGTCTAATGGCGAGTGGGCGGTACCTCCAATAGGGTGACACTTGCCGTCCACCCGTGTTAGCCACAAACGGGTCTCCGGCATCCAATTCAAAACTGGACGTCGAGAGCCACGATCGGCAGCCAATGAGAATGGCGCCATTAGTATTGGAGTATGCAGGCAGCGAGCTAGCATTAGCATTCGGGGTATTGTGTCAGCTTCCGTCTGCCAGCCGTCAGTTTGCCGAGTGACGCGTCGCCGCCGGCGACTACGCTTGATTGACAGCTGTGTCTCGACAGGTATCAACAGAATGTGCACTTGGGATTATTCCACCATACGCCACGGTCGCTACATCGCTTGCTGCCATCAGTCACCTCCCTCATGAAAAAAATATATATAAAAATGCCATCCAATCCTTTTAATTTAATCTGGTGATCTAACCTGGACATCTTTAATTTATGACAACTGACATATTGACATTGTTAATTTGATTAAGGACATCAGTGATGCATGTTGTACATTATTACATTTGACAATTTCTGCATTGGAAACATGTAATGGAAATATTTGATTGGACTTATATGACGGAAATAGTATTTGACAATCACATAAGTGTATTGCTGTCATAGCCACACACAATTAAAGTAAACAAAGTATTATCCTTTAATGTGATAAGTTTGTCACATTATCACATTTTGACTTGAGATTTATCATGTTAGTCATGATAACCTGAAGTATTTCCAGATAAATTAATAATTTAATCAATTTAATACGTTAAAATTATCATTAAAAAACAAACTATTCCCTGTAAATTTCAAATTTTGTCACTTAAAAACATGAAATTTGTCAAGTTACAATGTAGATACGATTGACTTTTGAAAATATTTAAAATTTTATATCGTGACTTGGTCACATTTTTGTGTATGAGAAATATACATATTTGACTTCCTAGCCTTTTTTTGCAAACTTGTTACTGGATGCATTTAGGGATCGTTAGCAGTCCTAAATTTGCTCGAAGCGACGTCCGACAATGTCCGTTCCGCTCGAATTTACAGTATTTACGGCACAGGGGCCCCGAATCTCGGCGTGGCGCCGCTAGCCAAGAAGACGAACGCTTGCGAGGACCCGTGGGGCGCGCTCTCCGTGTGGTTGCTATGGAAACAGATGTGCGAGCTACAGTAGCGGTAACTTTAATTCTGGAACTGGCCTGGTGCGCAAGGTGCGTGGCATCATTCAACGACAATGGAGCCCCTTTCGTAAAAAAACGCAACATGCCAGTGAGATATAATTGGATAAAGATACAAAAGTTGGCAAAGTGATATGACCTCAAGTAGCCCTCGCTTATCCTGTTGACCATCATACTCTACTCTACAATAAAATATTTCATGAGAGACCATTATATACAATTCTCTAACGTATACATCAGGACAACTAAATCACGGTTCACCACTAGGTCCATCTCCATTAGGGTTGGCTAGCATTTGGAATTTATCCAATACCAGTTAACACAAAAAACCTCACAAAACAAATGGAATAGAAGTAAAACTTTCTAAATCCTAGATACATCTCACGATATTTGTCAATGAATAAAAAGATTTTTTCATTGCTGCTTGACTATAACTCACGAATATGACCACTGACCCTCGTTTATGGAAAGAAGTAAGCACCAAAAAAAAACAAGCGTTTTTTTTTCAGCATCAGTACCAAACTGATACCAGGTCTTGGTACCAAACCCTATCCGTGATACCCCAAGCAAGATACACCACAAGACATGTTGATAACTTGCAATTAAGGCAAATATGGGTTTTTCTGAAACATCATCTGGGCCAAAAGCGCAATTGAAACAGCCTAGCCCAAGGGTGTCAGACTCGGGTTGGTTTGCGGGCCGCTTCAACGTCAACTTGATTTCACGTGGGCCGGACCATTTTAGATATAATATTTAGATTTTTTTAAACTGGATTAAAAGCCCTGAATAGTCAGTTTTTTATAAATCTAAAACAATGTTTATTTTAGATTCTTTTATATATTTTTAGATTTTACAAAATGATTTTTGAACTAAAAACACAGAAAAAATGGTTTAAAAAATTACAATTATTGATTTAAAAGGGGGAAATCAGGAAATTTAATAAACATCTATACTCATTTTAATTTGATCCTAAAACAGAAAGTCGGCACTCATGATTTACTTTCCCGGGCCACACAAAATGATGCGGTGGGCCAGATTTAGCCCCCGGGCCACCACTTTGACACATGTGGCCTAGCCGCAACTAAATCTGAAAAAGTGTCCCCTGAAACTCACATCGGGAAGACGGAATCTTTCCTGACGGATTTGCTCTTGCTTACCATGATGCAAAACTTACTAGCGTGTGAGGAGCGCGTCATCAGTGACGGCGGCTCAGAACAGCGGCGGCGCCTCGGGTACCTGACGGAATTTTGACACCCGCCCTCCTCCTTCTCACGTCTACGACTTTGGCTCTTTCCCAAGCAACAGATTGGCGCCGTCGCCGGAGTAACGGCTCACAGATGGAGCGGCGCGGCTCGCCGAGGACGCCTGACAGGATCAATCCCGGGGCTCGTTCGCTCGCAGTCAATTAAGCCGTGTTAGTTTTGACAGGAGCCACGGGCCAAATAACAGCCGTCAGCGTCGACGTGCGAAAATATTGTGACCAAATGCGGAGAGGAGAAGGTAAGAAAAAAGAAAAAGGAAAACAGATGCTCCTGAGCAACGTTTCTGAGGATGAGGAGGGATCTTGATGCGGAGTGACGGGCCAACCTGAGCAAAGCTTTAATTAGGTGAACATAACGCCGCCCCGGGCCGTTTGACAACAACCCAAATGAGCTCTAATTACCAACTTCATCGATTTCGAAAGCCCTATTTAGTCTATCTGCAATGAGAGAAGGGGTGCACAAACTTTTCCGCCCAAGGGTCAGAACTGGTCTTTATCATTAGTAGTTCAAAACTCAAGTCTGTTTACTTGGTATACAAGTCCGCCATTTTGGTTCAAATTCTCAACTGTAACTGAACCATTCATCTGTAAAATTGGTATGATTTTTGGGGCCCACCACTTTCAATTCAAGGGGCTTTTAGATGAATTGATTTAATATGGACACAATACAAGCTACATTTCATCAAAAAAAAGTTGTTACAAATGTCTTACTGAAGCATTCAATCGTGAAAGAAAAGCAGTCTTTCGGTGAGCATAATCAATCTTTTGCGTTTAAATTAATTCTATTGTGACATATGTATATTATATTACAGTGGTGTGCCGTCGGGGCCTTCAAGGCCTTCTGTGCTGGCCTAAGAAATATCTGAATCAGTCTGATAATTATATTTTGTCCATGAATACTTAAATAATTCCAAATTGTCTGCTAGTTTCCTTTCATTGCTTTTCCCCCTGGTTGCACTGCTTCCAGATGTGTGTTTTCATATTGAAGCATTTAACCAATCATATTTCAGCCATTATTTATTGTCAGGGTGAGAAATCTGCCTCAAGGCCTTCACAATCAGTTCTGCAGCCTCTGCTGCATTAAACAAGCGTCGATAAGACTGTTGCTTTAACCAATCAGAATTCGATTTGGTTAAACCAAGGCCTTCTCTCAGGCGTAGGGATATGTCATTGCCTTTTCGCAGGCGTAGGGATACATCATCGCTTTCACCAACTATGATTGGCTAGTGATAGAGTGGACTAGCCAGAGCTACCAAACTGTATCTGGAGCGAGCTACACAAGCGAATGGATTGTTGTGTTGATTTAATAGCGGTTTTGTCAACCCGCAATGGGGAGAAGAAATTGTTTTTTTTGCAGATTTACTGTCAAAGCCATTTTCAAGACAGACTTTTCAAGAAAAAAAAGCTTGACATCATTAAGAAAGGTCGGACAACTCCAAAGCAGGCAAGCCTGTCACAACCGGGAACGAACATTTTCAGCACTAAATCGAATAAAAATGTATGCCAGAAATACGACAGGACAGGGTAGACTTTCAGCATTAGCTTCGATGGCGATAGAAAAGGAGGAAAGGAAGGAAGATGGATGGTGTACAGTTAAAAAGGATTTTTGGCGAGTAAAACATGGCTATATTCCTGAATAATATTTCAATTGTATGAGGTTATTATTGATGATTTTTTATGCCTCGCAGCTGTAGCTGCAGTAGAGGTTTTATAGCCATAAAATAGTTTTTGAGGGTTGGATTGATTCCGATAGCTGAAGGTGTCACTAGAAAATTCACGGACCGCCACTGGTATATTATTATGTTGTATTGTTACAGCTCTACTTGAAACCAACAGCATTTTCTAAAATAGCCAGCAGTGATTGAACTAAACACATTCAGACAACTGGAATACACGACTTAAATGTAAACCGTGTACACAAAAGTGCTCGCGACAACAAACGACAGCCATTTTTCCCGAATAAAAACATCAAAGCAAAGTCTGGGAAATAAAAACAGAAGAATCAGGGTTAACGCGTTGTAAGCAGGCCTCGCGCACGCTTCTCCCTAATAAGACAAATGACTGTGAAGTGAAGACAATAGAAGCGCGGCGCCACCTACTGAGAGCCGAGGCACTTTGAAGCTTTGGTGCAACTCTTTGATTAGGACGCGGAGGTAGGATGCCGTGGGCGACGGGCTGGAAACGCTCAGCATCTGCTGGCAACACACGTGTGTATGTGTGTGTGTAGATGCTTCTACATGCTACACATTCTACTTTGAAGGGTTATCAAGGCCGCTCATTAATGATGTCCCCGGCTTTCTTAGCGACGAGCGCCTCCACGGGGCGGAATGAAGCCCTTTAATTAGTTTGCAAAGAGGGCAATTAAATCTTCCTCCTTCCTGATCGTCCGCAGCGGGACAAAAGATAGCGAGTCCAGGAATCTCCGACGATGTTAATCGACAGAAAGAAAAAAATAAAACGAAATATTCGCGGCTGGAAACGATGCCGTTCGGAATTGGAGGAGGTGCAATTGGAGCGTCGAATATAGAAAATCAGGTCAGAACCGTTTCAATTGGAATGTTGGTCAATGAGTAAATGTTAAAATGGCTTCTTGGATTTCACGATTGATTGTTTTAACATCGATATTATATTTGTGATGCTACAAAGTGAGTGAAAAGTAACCAGTTGGATCAAATGTGTAAATAATATTGTTTTAAATCCATTCGATGCCCTTGAATTGAATCAAAATGTTGATCTCTTTTTTAATTGGTCAAAATATTGATTCAATTCAAGGGCATTGGATAGATTTTAAACAATATTATGTACACATTTGATACAACTGGTCACTTGAAAGAATAAAAATGACACTGTTGACAATTTCCTTGTTGAAACTTTCAAACATTTGAATGAAAAGCATCTTTTGATCAAAATCGTACAACGAAAAGATAACGTTGAATCATAATTTACATTTCAATCAATTTAATGGTATCGTGCGTGGTATTCATTCAATTGCATTTTTACATCAACTTTTTCGCTGTTTTGTTTGATGGAGTGACTTTTTGGATAGATCTTTTCAAGATAGACATTTCTATCAAATTTGAAACAGCAAAAGAAAATTGATTTCAAAGCTGAATTCTTGTTGGACTATAAAATGACAGCTTCCAGTAATGGTCTTCTTTTTTTGATAGATTTTTACATGCTTAAGTAAAACTGGCTTTGGGGATTGAATTTCTTATTTGACCCTCAAATACCGGATGGCCATCATTTTTAGTGAATGTGGTGGGCTCAGTGGTCTCAAAACTCAGGTGACTTCAAACCAATTTGACTTAACGTCCCGCGTCTATTCGTGTCATGAGGCTTTTTGAGTAAACACTGCTTGTTTGCGAGAGTATTTTAAAGTGCATTATTCTTGCCATTATGACACCACAAGCGTCCTTCAAATCAATCCCCCGTTTAGCTCCCCGTTAGCCCGTTGCCGGCAGGCCTTTGCGCGTTGCGGCGCTTTCCCGAGCGCAAAGAAGTCAATTTGTCATCCAGTGAAGAGGTTGAACCTTTAATTAAAGTGGAGAGCCCCCACCATGGCTGCCGCCGCCGCCACCGTCGGGGCCTCGGCTAAATGTCAGCTGATAAATAACCGCGGCGGATGTGAAGAGGGGCTCCCTTCGCTTGGGGTTTAAAGGTCACGCACATTAGCGGCGTGAGTGCATATCAATATGTTAAATAGGTTCAATTGTGTACATTGATGAAATGAGCTGATGACGCCGGCAGAAACGGGAAAGACTTAAGGCGCCATGTGATCGCAGCGATCGACAGGGAGGCAGATGCAAAGAAAGGGGATATTAGCCAAGATTGGCAGGCCACATTCACAAAAACGTGAACTTGTTCTTTATAATTTAAGTCCATTGACGTTGATTAACCGCCACTTTTCTTGCATCTTTCCCGCCGTCGTCTTGCCTTGGTGGACTGCCATTGCCAAGACGACTAGCTTGACAAAAGTTTAATGGACCGCCTTTCGAGTGTGCTCAATGCAAGGTCGCTACAGACGTTTTTCTTTCGGGTTTTTTTTCCCCGCGTGGTTAAGGTTCTTTGAGGTAATGTATTTTTTGCAGCCACAAGGAATGGTCGCCATGAACCATTGATACATACAACAAATGATTAACTCAAATGAATCCTGAAACATTGAATAACTTTTTCATATACCATATTTTCTCGCATATAAGCCGCCTCCGAGTATTTTCTCGCATATAAGCCACCTCCGAGTATTTTCTCGCATATAAGCCGCCTCTGAGTATTAGCCGTTCCCTTAAAATTGCCTTAAAAATTGTTGAATTTTATAATGTGCATGTCAAGTCTAATTTGTGCGCATATAAGCCGCCTCCGAGTATTAGCCGTACCCTTAAAATTGCCATAAAATCGTTGAATTTTATCGTGAATAAAAAAATTTCATCATCTTTGAATGTGAATCCAGCAGATTGTAATGTTTGCCGTGGGATGGCAGCGGCGTATTCTGCACATATGCCATCGGAGTTTCCATGAGCTGAGGCCGGCGGGACGTCACTTTGTCTGCTGAGCGTTTAATCAGTGAGAGCAAACACACAAAGTGGCAAAAAAAGCGTGTCGCCATGGAGACTAATATCCTCACGACTCAAGATGCGGCGAGTGGCATTTAGGAACAAGTCGGGTCCATTGTGGGGGCGCCCGGCATAACGAGCCGCCGCATAACGAGATTCACTGTCAACAAGGATGCCGTCAGAGATGGCAACAGGTATTTAAGCCGCCTCACGCGACACTGCGTTGTTGTTGTTGGGGGAAGGCGGCGAGGCGAGGCGTTCAGGGCCAGCAGAGGCCTCAAGAAGAACACAGATTGCTTAAACATGCCACTCCATCCCCAAAGTGTGTCGTCTTAGAGTTCTTCACGGGCCTGCTCATGAGACATGTGCCAAATTTCCTGCCGCTAAGTCGAACGGGCTGAAAGCGTTTTGGTTTTAAAATATGGCCGCTTATAACTAACATGGCTGGCTTAAAAGGACGGTAAACTTGAAGCAAAAAAATCGTGACCGGACATTTCGTCGAAAGACGTTTGGTCCCCGGACGTCTGGTAGAACGGACGTTTGGCAGAACGGACATTTGGTAGAACGGGTTTGCATACAATTGATAGATTTTAACATTGGGTGAATAGGGATTTAATGACTATAATTTAACATTGAGTGACTAGGGTTAGGGTTAAACAAATGAAAGTCTCGTGACTCAAACCTCGGGACTCGCGAACCCGTTCTACCAAACGTCCATTCTACCAAACGTCCGGGGACCAAACGTCTTTCGACTAAACGTCCGAGTACCCAAAAGAATGAATGGAAAGTAAAGACTGGCAAATTTGAATGAAAAACAAAAATATTTAGTGCAAGTAAAACATTTCCGTGAAGAAAATGGGCGTGGCCTGTTTTGTCAATGGACCATACTGCAGCATTCCGTGAAATAATTTGTGATGCTTTTAATTAAGTCTTTTTTGTGGCTTGACCCACATAGAAATGTTGCGAAGTGAAACTGGCTTCGAGGGATTTATTTTTAAAGTTTATGCAGGATCACTAACTGCGCTTTTAATGAACTTGCACTTTTTATGTTCTTGTTGAAAGTTCTTGCAGAGTCGCGGCCGTACTTGAGCAGCCTTCCTTCCTTCCTTGCGTCCTGCCGGTTGAAGGTGATGAACTTTATGTGACGAGGTTGCTCCGCCATCTGATAATGTTCGGCAGTGAATCTGCAGCGATGGCCGTAAAAGCGAAATAAAGCCGTAAAGCGCCGCTCAGGGGTGACCTTTTATTTTTGTGGCACCGCAAATTAGCCAACATCAACACTCGGGGAATTTACGTCGGCCGCCACGTTCTCTGCTTGGAGGTCAAGCGCCCGCCCGGGCCGCCGACAGCCACTCGTCGGACTCGATGCGTATCGGGGAGCCGGCCCGCCATTGTCATTGAACGGCGGGATGACGCCCCCGCGCGCACGCGTCGATGGGATCGAGTGAGAGTCCGTGCTTATCACCACAACATCACCCGAGTCACCTTGTTCTTCTACTTTTGTTCTCATCACAAGTCACCCAAGGCTATCTCAGCCTGACGCTGCCCAATGAAAGCTTCCGTTGGTGAAATCATGGCTGGAATGCTAATGGAGTTCATTTAAG